>NC_091442.1:9760764-10110969 GCF_964237555.1 Oryctolagus cuniculus | reverse complement strand
GGCGGCCCTCCACCTTCCCCTCCACCTCCCCTCGCTGCTGGGGGTGGCTGAGACCAACCCCTGGTCCTCCCTCCCTCCTCCTGCTCTTAGAAGCTCGGGGAGGGAGAGGGTTTGTGTCTGCTGCCCGGTGTCTGACCTCGCCACGGCCTGCGTTCTCTGCTCTTTGTGTTTGCTCCTGCAGCCTTGCCCACGGACGGGCTTCTCCGTGGAAACCCTGCCTGGGGAGGAGGGGAGGGTGTCGAGGACTTGCCCTACCGCTGCCGACGCGTGTGCTTGGGTCATCTTCCGCAGGCTCCAGGGTGCACCGGTGGGAAGCCGGACTCAAACCAGCCCTCAGATGCGGGCTGTGGGCGTCACAGGTGATGGCTTAGCCCGCAGCTACACGGCTGCTGACACTGAGAGACGCTGTCGATCCAGACCCAACCGTTTGCAATTCTAAGCCACGTTCTCATGTTTGCTTCGGGGGACAGTGGCAAAGGTCATTCAGAGAGCTCCCGTTCACCCCAACCCTGATGTCCCATGGTGCCTTCCTCCAGTGGCTACACCTGCACACAGGGCCTGCCTGGGGGCGGCGGGCTAAGCTGCCAGCTGCAACACCAGCGTCCCACGTTGGAGTGCTGGTTCAAGTCCCTGCTGCTCCATTTCCAATGCAGGTGCCTGCTGATGCTCCTGCCAAAGCAGCAGAAGATGGCCCACGTGCTTGGCCCTGCCCTGACCCAGCCCCCGCCATTGTGGCCATTTGGGGAGTGAACCAAAGCATGGAAGATGTCCGTCCCTCCCTCCCTCCCCCTCCCTCCCTCCCTCCCTCCCTGCCCCCTCTCTGCGTCTCTCCCTGTCACTCTGAATTTCAAATTAAAAAATCTTTAAATCGAAGCCCAGCCTGGGACATGGCTGCCCACTCCACTCTGCCCTGCTGGCCCGAGGTCTGGCCCAGGATGTCGCGTGGCAGAGCGGTCTCTCCTTGCTTTTTGGACCCTCCTGGCTTTCCCTGGCCTTGGGGGCCTGATCAGGTGTTTGCAGAAGGCCCGGGACTTGGCTTTATCTGCTGTCTTCCCGTGGTTAGACCGGAGGTGGGCGCCGTCTCCCATCCCACCCGGGCACCCGGCGCGGTGCTGTTTGCCCTTCCAGTCCTCTGCTTGCTCACTCTGCTTCCAGGTGGCCGCAGTGCCTGCCGGGCCATCCGGGCTGCGTGGGTGGCAGCAACTCTGCCTTTGGGGAGGACCGGGCAGGTCTGTCCAGAGCCGTCACGGTGCTTTCCTCGTGGCTGAATCCTCGCCCTGGAACCAGGGGTACGGGCGGCTGGCGGACTCACCTAGTGCTTGGGGTTCACCGTCCAGTCCTGACTCCGCTTCTGGCATTGTCCTAGCTCAGCCCCGCCCCCTCGGCCAGCGCAGCCCCGCCCCTCGGCCAGGCTGGTGCTCCTGTTTTTTCACGCGCCCACATCTTATTAAATATATATTAGCATATATAATGCATTACGTAATATTAAGAGTAACAGTAATTGTTAGTGTGTATTTTATTTGACAAGGAGTGATGCACAGGTCATCCCCCAGTCCTCAGGGTCGGCAATGGGTGGGCCGGGCCAAAGCCAGGAGCTGGGAGCTCCGCCCAGGTCGCGCATGTGGGCGGCAGGAACCCAAGGACTGGAGCCCTCGCCATGGCCCCGGGGTCTGCGTGAGCGCAGAGCTGCAGCCAGGAGTGGAGCTGGGCGCTGCGCCCGGCCCTGCAGTGCACGACGCGGGCGTCTGCTCGCTCCATTGACCTTCGTAGTTGCTCTCTGCGTTCTGGTCTCCTCAGATGCCCGGTGCTCACTGTGCATCTTCTGTCCCGGCCCTAAGATCCACCATTTCTCCTGGGAGCCCCACTTGTATGTCCATGTTGGAAGTTGAGCCCCGTTAAAGCCCCTGAGGTTGCGTGGGCCCATGAGGCTCATCTGGACCACGTTCAGGCAGAGAGTCTCACTCGACCCCGCGGCGGTCTTGTGCAAGAAGCACTGGTTGCACGTCCATTTCACAGATGAGGAAGCTGAGGTCCAGCACCGGCCTGGGGTCCTGGTGGGGGGTGGGGCAGGACGTGACCACGAGAGCCAGGTGCCGGTGCCACCATCTCAGGGTCTGCCTCTTACCTCATGGCATCAGGGCATGAGATTGGAGTGTTGCTGGGGACGTGGGGCTCGGAGCCAGGTGCCCCAGGTGAGGGCAGCGCCATGACCACAGGCGGCCGGAGGGGAGGGGGCTGTGAACAGCGAGGTGGACGTGGAGGTGTGCAGGGCAGTGGGGGGAGGGTCCTGAGACAGCCTGCGGGGGAGGGTCCGGGGCCCGTCCTGAGTGCAGAGGGGCGGGCTGGGTTTCATGAAAATCACAGGAATGTAAGAGCTTGGGGCAGAATTGAGGGAAACAAACAGCTCACCAAGAAGTTTTTTTTTTTTTTTTAAAGATTTATTTATTTATCTGAAAGGCGGAGCTACAGAGAGGCAGAGGCGGGGAAGGGGGAGAGAGGGAGAGAGGTCTTCCATCCGCTGGTTCACTCCCCAGGTGGCTGCAACGGCCGGAGCTGTGCCGATCTGAAGCCAGGAGCTTCTTCTGGGTCTCCCACGCGGGTGCAGGCTTGGGCCATCCTCTACTGCTTTCCCGGGCCACAGCAGAGAGCTGGACCGGAAGTGGAGCAGCCAGGACTTGAACCGGCACCCATATGGGATGAGGTAGTGCAAGTGGAGGCCTTACCTGCTGCGCCACAGCACTGGCCATGCTTTTTGTTTTTTGTTTTTAAGATTTTGTTTATTTGAGAGGCAGCATCACTGAGGGAAGGAGAGACAAAGGTCACCCATCCGCTGGTTTACTCCTCAAATGGCCACAACGGCTGGGGCTGAGCTGGGAGCTACATCTGAGTCTCCCACGCGGGTGCAGGGGCCCAAGGACTTGGGCCGTCTTCTACTGCTTTCCCAGGCCACAGCAGAGAGCTGGATGGGAAGTGGAGCAGCCGGGACTTGAACCGGCGCCCATATGGGATGCTGGCACCACAGGTGGAGGATTAACCTGTACCCCAGTGCCGACCTCCACAAAAAGTGTTTTTAAGTGGCAATTGTAGGGGCACATGTTCGGTGCCGCAGCCAGGATTCCACTTAGGGCGCCTGCATCCCGCATGCGGTGCCTGGTCGAGTCCCGGCTCTGCTTCTCATCCAGCTCCCAGCTAATGCAGACGCTGGGAGGCAGCGGTGATGGCTCAGTGGTTGGGTCCCTGCCACACACGTGGGAGACCTGGATGGAGTTCCTGGGTCCCAGTGGTGACCTGGCCCAGCCTCTCATGTTGGGGGCGTTTAGGGGAGTGGACCGGCAAATGAAAGATCTTTGACTGTCTCTGTCTTCGAAATAAAATTCAAAAGTAAAAATTGGTACCCAGTTGTCACTCCGTTAGTTATCTGTTGCTGCATAATAAGGTATGCCAGTGAGGGGAGTAAAATGACGATGTGTGTCATCTGAGTGTTGCCATGGGCTGGGAGTGAGGGTCCCCTGGGTCAGAGGGTCGGCTGGGGCCTGCCTGGGGCGGGGTCCGGTCGGAGGCAGCAGTTACTTTGTGGGGGGAGGATGGACTGACGGCCCCAGATCCTTGCTGGCTGCTGTCTGGCTCCACCCCCAGCCCTTGCCACGGGGGTCTCTGCAGTGTGGCTGCCTGTCCTCTTGGAGTCAGTGACGAGAGAGAGAGAGAGGAGAGGGCCAGGGAGAGCCAGCACTGGGTGGAGCAACAGCCACTAGTGCAGTACTGGAGTCTCAGAAGTGACACCTGTCACTCGGGCCGGCGCCGCCTCCATGGGAGTGAGTTACCAGGTCTGGCCATGGCCGGGGGGAGGGGGATGCATCACGGTGTGGTGGGGATCAGCCGGAAGGAGCTGCCTGCCCAGCTGTGCAAAAAACTGTGCCCCTGCCAACGCCACGGCACCTGCGCACCAGGTGCGCTGCATGTCAGATCACGCCCCGCCCAGCGCCGCCAAGCGTTCCTCCTCGCGGCAGTGCAGGGAGGCCTGGTTGCACCCCTGTCCAGATAAGCAGAGGGGGCTGGGGGCGCAGAGACTCGCTGAGGGTCACCCAGCTTGTGATGGGTAGAACTAAATGCCAGCTCGAGCTCGGGTGCTGAGAGCAGCCGCTGGTGTTTCTCTAATTGGCCCCAGAACCCCGTACCGCAGTGTCGCCTGGGAGCCTTGGCCGAGAACCAGGTTTGCTTGCAGACTGGAGCCGAGGAGGCAGGGCCTGGGAACCAGCATTTGAGGCTCACCCGTGAGAGTTAGGCTTGGGCCTCGGGCTCTGGAGGGCGTGGGGGTGTCGGGGTGTCTGAAGTGGGGGTCGAGGGAAGGGTGCTGCTTCCTGGAGTTCACGGTCACCGCTGGGGTCCTGGAAGCAGAAGAGGTGGAGAACGAGATGAGACGGTGCAGGGCCGGGCTTGGCATGGCGCCTGCGCGTCGGGAACCCTTGACACGTGAAAGCTGTGACTTTCATTAACGTTATTAATGAGCATTAATGATAATTAGCAACTCGTTAATATTCCAGTGCAGCGGAAGATGGGCTTAGTGCAACACCGCTTCAGGGAAGAGGTTTGGATTGTTGCCGTCGGCTGCTTCGGTGGCTTGGAAAGACGCCGTCTAATGGGGGACGCGTGTTGCTGTGCGTTGGGGGGGACGCGATCCATTTGGGCGCAGTGAGCCATGTTTGGGTCTGCTCCCCAGGGGCTCCCGCCTGGGACTCCGGGGCGCTCCTGGCCCCTCCTAGTGCCTCGGCCGTCAGCAGGGTCTGCTCGGGCCCCCAGGTGGGCAGGGCCCTGGGGATGTGGTGCAGGGCCTGACCAGCGCTTTGTCCCCTGCAGATCAGGAGCGACACCTCACAGATCCTGGAGGAAAACATCCCGCTGCTTAAGGCCAAAGTGACGGAGATGCGTGGCATCTACGCCAAGGTGGACCAGCTGGAGGTGGGTCCAGGGTGGCGCGGGCCCTCGGTGGGAGCCCGGTCTGGGCCTCACGCCCTGGCGGGCCGCCGGGCTGACCCGTGCGGGGGCGGGCCTGGGCGTGGGGGGCGGTGGGGGAAGCAGGTCGGGGTCAAGTGGTTTTTATTTTTTTTAAGATGATGAATAAGAATTTGTTTCCAACACTTGAAAATCAGGCTCCTTTACATAAAAAAAAAAATCCAAACTTGAAGCTTTTGAAATTTCACAAGCTTTGGGGCTGGCACTGAGGTGTAGTGGGTAGAGCCATCGCTCATGAAGCCCCCTGGTTAGAGTCCCGGCTGCTCCACTTCTGATCCACCGCCCTGCTAATGGGCTGGGAAACAGTGGAAGACGGCCCAAGTATGTGGGCGGCCTGGAGGGAGCTCCTGGCTTCAACCTGGCCCAGCCGTGGTTGTTACGGCCATTTGCGGGCTGAACCGGCAGGTGGAAGACTCCTCTCTGTCTCTCCATTGCTCCGTAGCTCTGACTTACTGATAAATAAATTGGTTGTTTAAAAGATTTTCAAAGCATTGACAGCCCTGGGCTGGTATTTCTTTAAACACTTTAGTCTGTTTAAAGACACACAGCTCAAGTACATGGTTCAGAGAATGTTTACCTGTTTCAACACCCGCGTGAGGATGGCTCGGATTGAGAGCTTCTCTGACCCTGGGGCACTCCCTCAATAGACAGAGCCACCATCAGCTGCCCCCAGGAGGCACCTGAGCTCCGGCTGGCGTCGTGGCCCAGGCAGGGCCGGCATCCCATAGGGCACTGGCTTGAATCCTGCTCTGTTTCCTCTCCAGCTCCCTGCTAATGGCCTGGGAAAGCAGCAGAAGATGGCCCAGGTACCTGGGCCCACACCCATGTGGAGACCCGGATGGAGCTCCAGGCCCTGGCTTTGGCTTGGCCCAGCCTTGGCCGTTGTGGCCGTTTGGGGAGTGAACCAGAAGGTGGGAGATTCTCTCCTTGCCCTGACTCTGTGTGTGTATGTCACCCCCTCCCGCCTTCCAGATAAATGTCTTTTTTTAAAAAAGGTATATTTAAAAAGGGTATGCCTTTCTCTCTCTCTCTCTCACTGTCTAACTCTGCCTGTCCAAAAAAAAAAAAAAAAAAAAAAAGGTATATATTTGTGTATTTGAAAGGCAGAGAGAGAGAGAGGTCTTCCATCTGCTGGTTCACTCCCCAAATGGCTGCAGTGGCTGGAGCTGATCTAGTCAAGCCAGGGCCTTCTTCCAGGTCTCCCACATGGGTGCAGGGGTCCAAGGACTTGGGCCATCTTCTGCTTTCCCAGGGCATTAGCAGGGATGGATCAGAAGTGGAGCAGCCAGGCCTTGAACTGGCATCCATATGGGAATGCCGGCATCACAGGCAATGGCGTTACCTGCTGCGCCATGATGCCAGCTCCCAGATAAATAAATCATATAAAAAAATCCCCTGGCTCTCCAGCCTACCACACTCCCCACCATGCCTTGTTGCCTCCCTGATGACGTATTTCACCCTGGCCGCTGAGATGAGATGCACAGCACCTCCTGTTGTCCTTGCTACACGGAAAGGCCAGTGTCCTGGCTGTCCTTGTCCCCCCCCCCCCCAGGCAGGAGCCTGAGTCACAGTGGGAGAGATGTGATTCCTGGGGCCTTGGCTTGGGCTCGCACGGTGAGGCAGCAAACAGGGCCGCACAGCGTCAGCGGAGAATTAACATTCTAGTTGCCGAGAGCGAGGCCCGGATGGAGCCAGAGCCTTGCCCTTGGATTAGCTGATTCATTGGAATTTTATTGCATGAACTGGAAAAGGGGGAGAAGCCGAGGACACACGGCCTGGGTGCTGCCCCGCCAGGCTGCCGCGGCTCCCGTCCTAACGTGTGGTCCTCGGACACCTCTTGAGGGCCTACTGTGTGGCCCCACGGGGCTGTCAAGGGGGCGCGGCAGAGAGGCCGGGGCCGCGTTCCTGCCGGCAGTGGTGGCGTTCTGTCGCCGCTGCACAAATGACCACAGGCTCAGTGGCTGCAAACCACATGCAATGATTCTTGTCTATCACTGGAGGTGCCATGCGAGGCCACCGTGGGGATGTTGGCAGGGCTGTTGTCGGCTCTGGGCGAGAGCCTGTCTCTTGGCCTTGTCCCCCTTCGGAGAGGCCGCCTGCCTTCTCAGCTCCCCGTCCCCTTCCCATCGCTCCCGATGCTGACCCCGCCCCCTCTCCGGACCCCCGTGAGTCCATCGGATCCCCCGGGCAGGCAGGCAGAGTCTCCCACCTCCAGCTCCCTAACCGAATGCCGTAGCCACCTCCCGTAGCCGAGTGAGGCGACACGCTTGCGTGTCTCGGCTCTGGGGTGTGAACGTCTCTGCTGAGCAGTCACCGTGGCGCGCGCCCTGGAGGACGCATGGCTGTGGCTGCGGCGGGCTCCGAGGTGGCAGGGTCTTGGGTCGTGGGACGATTCTGGGTGGCCAGATTCCAGGAGCAGAGAGGATGTGACCCGAGGCAGGCTGGGGAGAGCGGCAGCAGGAACTCGGTCATCTCAGTCTTGCTGGCCAAGGTCATGTGTGGGCCTTGATCCCGAGGGCCAGGAAGGCGGTGCTGCCCAGTGGGTAGGGGCCGTTGTGGGGCGTCCAGTGTGCTGTAGGGGGCAGGGCTGACCACTGGCTGCCACCTTTCGGTTGTCTGTCAACCCCCTCCCCTGCTGCTCCCCAGGTGTCTCCCCCTAGGCTCTCTGCCTCCCAGTCCTGTGGCCCAGGTTCGAATCCTGGTGCAGCCTTTTCTCTGTGTGACCCCTGCCAGAGCCAATGCTGGGGTTACAGGAGTGAGGGTCTTGCACGGCATCCCAATGGCAGTCGACAAACGTTGGTTGAATTCTGGGCTCCCCTGGGATGGGGGCTGGGAACACCCCCAAGGGGGAGCATGGGACGAGGCAGAAGGTGCAGGAGGCAGCCTGAGAAGAAAGGACTGAGATGTGTGCGGTGGCCTGGGGCAGAAAAGCTCTCCCGAAGGCCCCTCGGGCACTGGGAGCAGGTGCGGAGCTCAGGGCCCAGGGCCTGGGATGAGGGGGCTGCATACAGGGTCACGTCGTGGGGCTGAGACCACGTCCTGAGAAGCACAAGACCCATCCAAGGAGTCGTGGATGCTGTTCCCTCCCCGGCCCCCAAAGTCCACCTTGGTGACAGCGGTCCCTTTATCCACGCTGTCACATTCCGTGGCTTCAAGCCTGGCAGTTACGCATGGTCCAAAAACAGGAAACAGCGAAACAGCTGAGGTTGGGTGGCTTTGTCAGGAAAGAGGTTTACTTAGCCCACGGTGGTGGAGGCCAAGGACCTGCACCTGCCAGCGACCTTCTTGCTGGCAGAATCCCCGGGAGGCACAGGGCGTCCCATGGAGGGAGCCACGGATAACACGTGTGTCTCCGGTGTAGTCTTTTTTCATTTTGTTAGAGGTGGCTAGAGATCTTCCACCTGCAGGTCCACTCCCCAGATGCCCAAGAGCCTGGGTGGGACCAGGAGCTGGGAACTCCATCCGGGTCTTCCCTGGGGGTGGCAGGAGCCCAAGTTCTTGAGCTGTCGCCTGCTGCCTCCCAGGCGGGTTAACAGGGAGCTGGGTCAGGAGCAGAGGAGCCAGGACAAATCGGGCACTTTGATGTGGGATGCTGTGCCAAGCCCCGCCCCCCTCCCTCTTTTTTTTTTTTTTTTTCTGACAGGCAGACTGGACAGTGAGAGAGACAGAGAGAAAGATCTTCCTTTGCCGTTGGTTCACCCTCCAATGGCCGCTGTTGTCGGCGTGCTGCGGCCGGTGCACCCCGCTGATCCAATGGCAGGAGCCAGGTGCTTCTCCTGGTCTCCCATGGGGTGCAGGGCCCAAGCACTTGGGCCATCCTCCACTGCACTCCCTGGCCACAGCAGAGAGCTGGCCTGGAAGAGGGGCAACCGGGACAGAATCTGGTGCCCCGACCAGGACTAGAACCCGGTGTGCCGGCGCCACAAGGCAGAGGATTAGCCTAGTGAGCCACGGTGCCAGCCTCCCTCTCCCTCTTCTTACAAAGCCCGGATTCAGCCTTGGGGGCTCCGCCCTGACTCCCTTCAAACTCCTCGCCTCCCAGGAGCCCCACAGGCAGATCGGGGTCCCTCGGAAACTCTCGGCGGCGATTACATTTCAGACAGGAAGCCGTGCGGGCATCCCTAACCGTGGCCCAGCCACAGCCCTCCCTCTGTTAATGCAACCTGGGGGAGCTGCGTTCCTCCCCTAGCCGGGGGCTCCCAGGGCCCTGCACCTAAGCCCTCGCTTCCGTCCCTCAAGGCAGGGCCCAAGGTGTAAGCCACTGTGGCTGGGCTGGAGATTCGCCCGCGGTCACCCAGGCCGGAAGGGAGAGCAGGCCGCAGGGTGTACACGCCCCGCGCTGGGCGTCGGCCCCCTTTCTGGACAGCCCGGAGGCCTTGGGCAGAGGGTTTACTTCCCAGGACTCACAGACGAGCCTGCAATCCGCCGCCCCAACCGGATTACAAATCGGGTGTATTTGCCGTGAAATTTTCAAAAATCGCCACCCTTCCCTCGCCAGCCTCAGGGCGGCTAAGCTGAGCCGGCCACCACCCTCTGGCCGTCCCTGGCCGTCCCCTGCCACCCGGCCCTGAGCTGGGGCTGTGGGCCTGGCCCGGTGTTGGCTGTTACCGGCTGCAGCTTGGCTGGGCTGCCAGGCGGGCTGGGACGCGGCGGGCGCACTCCCTGTGCACCCACCACGCGGCCCTTCCAGAGCGAGCATAAAATTGGAATCGGCTGCAGAAAAGGGAGCTCAGGCCATCGTCTCTGGCACAGGCCGGGCCAGGCCTCGGTGCCCTGGGCCAGGGAACAGTTTGCCGGGCCGTGTGTCCCCCACCCCCACCACACAGCAGCCCAGGGAGCCACAGCGCAGCCGGTCCCGCCGTTGTGAATTCAGCCTGTGTCTTTTTGCTCAAGATGCGTTCACTCATTCACTCGCCCGTTCTCCCGTGTGCGCGTGCGGGCAGCCACTGCCCAGACAGACCCCTTCCTTGCACCAGGGCCCTGGCCTGTGAACCAGGTGCAGCGAGGGCCGTGGGGGCCAGGAAACTGGGGGCGCCACAGTGACCCGGGCTTGGTTAGGGCATCTCAGAGGAGGAGACAGTTGACCCAGGGTCTGAGAGATGAGCATGGCTGCCCCATCAAGCATGGCAGAGGATGCTGGAGGCACCGGAGGGCGGGTGCCGAGGCCCTGTGTTGAGTGAGGGCCAGGGAGCGTGTGGGTTGCAGAGGTGCGGGCAGGGCCGGGTGGAGGGAGGCCCCAGGGGGGCCGGGGGACACAGAGGGCGGGCCTCAGGGGCCTGCGTGCCAGACGTCCTCCTACCCATCCCCTGTGGGAGAACTCCTCCTCCCACTGCCGCGGGGAGGGAGGCCGGCGGAGGCGGTGCCTGTCAGGTGCGGCGCTGTGGTCGCCACTTGCAGGGGCCTCAGCTGTGTGCTGACAAGAGGCACCCACCGGAGGCTGCTGGGCTGAATTTTCCTGGGCCTGCACGGTATTTTTTTAAATAATTATTTATTTGAGGCTGGCACCACGGCTCACTAGGCTAATCCTCCGCCTGCGGCGCCAGCACCCTGGGTTCTAGTCCCGGTTGCTCCTCTTCCAGTCCAGCTCTGTGCTGTGGCCCGGGAAGGCAGTGGAGGATGGCCCAGGTGCTTGGGCCCTGCACCTGCATGGGAGACCAGGAGGAAGCTCCTGGCTTCGGATTGGCGCGGCACCAGCCGTTGTGGCCATTTTGGGGGTGAACCAACAGAAAAGGAAGACCTTTCTCTCTGTCTCTCTCTCACAGTCTAACTCTGCCTGTCAAATTAAAAATTATTTACTCGAGAGGCATAGTTAGAGAGACAAGATCATCCATCCGCTGGTTCACTCCCCATATGGCCTCAACAGTCAGAGCTGCGCCAGTCCAAAGCCAGGAGCTTCTTCCGGGTCTCCCATGTGGGAGCAGAGGCCCAAACACCTGGGCCATCTTCCGCTGCTTTTCCCAGTCCATTAGCAGGGAGCTGGGTTGGAAGTGGAGCAGCCAGGACTTGAACCAGCACCCATATGTGATGCTGGCACTGCAGGTGAATGCTTAACCTGCTACGCCATGGTGCCAGTCCCCTTTTCTTTGTTTTTAAAGTGATAGAGACTGACAGTGAGCTGCTTTTTTTTTTTTTTTTTTTTTTTTGACAGGTAGAGTGGACAGTGAGAGAGAGAGACAGAGAGAAAGGTCTTCCTTTGCCGTTGGTTCACCCTCCAATGGCCGCCGCGGCCGGCGCGCTGCGGCCGGCGCACCGCGCTGATCCGATGGCAGGAGCCAGGTGCTTCTCCTGGTCTCCCATGGGGTGCAGGGCCCAAGCACTTGGGCCATCCTCCACTGCACTCCCGGGCCACAGCAGAGAGCTGGCCTGGAAGAGGGGCAACCGGGACAGAATCTGGCGCCCCGACCGGGACTAGAATCTGGTGTGCCGGCGCCGCTAGGCGGAGGATTAGCCTAGTGAGCCGCGGCGCCGGCCGACAGCGAGCTCTTAACAGGTGCTAAGCGTGTTATGATGGGTCCCTGCCGTTCAGGCGCTTGGCCCAGCCCTGGCTGTTAGGGGTGTTTGGCGAGTTATTTAGCAAGTTTGGTGGTGATATCCCATTTTACAGATAAGAAAACAGGCCAGTAGAAAACCTGCACACACACACGCACACACACACACACACACGCACACACACCAGTACGTGGTAGTGTCACCAGAGGAAAGGCCGTGGAAGCTGTAGGGTTCTTGTCTTCACACAAGAAAGAATTCAGGCGTGAGACAGAGCGGAGTGATGCAGCTTTATTGGGGACAGGGCGTCCGTCAGAACAGAAGGGACAGAGAGAGCGCCCAGTCGCTCGGACGGGGGAGAGCGGGGTTACACCTGGCAGGCGGGCGGCGGGCGGGCGGCTCGGCAGAGGGCAGAGGGCTGAGCGCGCGGTCTGTTTGGACTCCCGGTTTTTAGGGAGTCTGTTTACCCACCTCCCCTCTCCTCCAGGACAAAGGATGAGGAGTCCTGGCAGAGGGGTTTGGTGGGAGAAAATTAGCAAATTCCCCCCCAGATTTGCTGGGGCCGGGCAGAGCAGAGGGGCTTCCCTTAGGGCGTCTGTGAAGGTTTTATTGCCCCAGTCATCAGGTCAGGGAACCCATCTGGTCCTGAGGGGAGAGTCTCCTGGGAGCTTCACACACTCACACACGCACACACGCACACTCACATGCACATACACGCGCGTGCACACACACATGCATGCACACACACATGCGCGCGCACACACGCATGCACACACGCACACACACGGAATTTCTGGCTTCCTACCTAACAGTAGGACCTGGATTCTCACCCAGAGATGTGGGCTCCAGGTTTCTTTGTTTAAATTGGAAGCTGAGCAGCCCCCTGGGGCCTGGACGCGGCATTCCCACCCACCTCGGTCCCCACCTCAGTCCCCACCAAGCCCCTCCACCTGCTTGTTTATGGAAAGCGAGCGTGGGGTGATTTCTAAAGACTCTGTTTTCAGTACAGAGAGCTTGGAGCCATGGTGGGGGTGCCTGGGGTCCCTCTGCCGCTTCCTGGCTGTGTGGCCCTGGGCTGGTCACTCAACCTCTCTGAGCCTTGAGTGTTCTCTTCTTAAAGAGTGAGGGGCTCGGCCAGGCCATCCCTGGGAGCTGGGACTGTGAACAGGAGGGTTGGCTGGGCCAAGGGGCACCCGCGGAGTGGGGTGCGGGGTGGGCGGCAGCAGCAGGACGGTGCCCCGACCGTGGCGCGGGTGGTCTCACGTCCTATGTGTCTCTGCCAGGCCTTTGTCAAGATGGTCGGGCACCACGTCGCCTTCCTGGAGGCCCACGTGCTTCAGGCCGAGCGGGACCACGGGGCCTTCCCCCAGGCCCTGCGGAGGTGGCTGGGCGCCGCGGGGCTCCCCTCCTTCAGAAACGTGAGTATGCAGCCCCCCAAGGGGTGGGCCTCTCCCCAGCCCTGCCCCAGCCCCGCCCCAGGCCCCAGCCTCTGGAGAAGCAGCAGTGGGGGCAGGGCACCGTGGGCGGAGCCAGCTGCCCGGCTTGGAGGGGGCCGGCAGCCAGGGCCTCCCCGCCTTGCACACGCATCTCTTCCGGCCCTGTGCTTCACAGCCGCCGCGCTGTGACTGTTCATACTCATCCCCCACTCATTGAGCACCTACTGTTTGCCAAAGTCCATGGTCCCTCGGGGTTACACCCTCCCGTCCCATCCTCGCATACCTAAGCACCCTGGCCAGGGTCTCGGCCAGGTCCTTGTGGCCTGAGTCAGCCTCCAGCTGACCAGAGGAGCCGGGCAGGTGGAGCTGGCGTCCGGGCTGCTCGCGACCCTCTGTGGCCGGCAGAGGCCTCTCCTTCCCACGTCTCCTCTGCTCTCTGGGGGTCCCCCCATGCCTCCCCACCTCACCCCAGGGACCGCTGTGTCCCTTTTGGTGATGGAAAACGGAGGCCACGTGGAGCCTACACTGGAGACCTGTGTTGTTTAGGGTGCACCTGTCTCCCAGCTCTGACCTGCCGATCCCCGTGTCCCAGGGACCTTGGGCACTGTCTGAGGCCATTTTGGCTGTCACCGCTGGGGGTGGGCATCAGCTAGCGGGGGAGCCCTCAGGGGCTAGTGAACACCCTGCATGGGCAGGTGCGGGGCGCAGCGGGTTGAGCCGCCTCCTGGGGGCCCTGCACCCCCCATCAGAGAGCTTCGGTTCGAGTCCCTCCTCTGCTTCCAACACAGTTTCCGCTGATGCACAGCCTGGCAGGCAGTGCGTGTCGGCTCGGGTAGGGGGTCCCCGCCATTCAGGGGCTTGGCCCAGCCCTGGCAGCTACGGATGTTTGGGGAGTGAGCCAGCAGGTGGAAGAGCGCGCGTGTGCTCTCTGTCTCTCTGTCTCTCTCTGTGTGTCTTTCTAATATGTAGGGGGAAAAAAATTTTTAAAAATCCTATAGTGGCAGGCCAACCCCTCCCCCCGGCCCTGATGATCCGGCTGCAGGTGGCGGCCCTGCCGAGTCCAGCTCGGGGCTTGGTGATTCGCACAGGTGCAAGTCGGGTCCCGGCACAGTGCTGCTGCCTGGCACCAAGTTCTCTCCGAAGTCTCCTGAGAAAGCTGCTTTTGCCATTGCCCCATTTTACAGCTAAGGAGACTGAGGCTCAGGGAGAGAAAGGGGCTTGCCCGAGGGCCCAGTGCCCCCAGCGCCTGTCCTGCCTCCGGCACGGCCTCCTCTGCTCTGTCTCCATGACCCCGTGGTCCCCACTCCTCACACCCACGTGGCTGCTGTCTGTGTTCCGGGGGCCACGTTGGGCATTTGGTGCGTGTGGACTCCTTGCTTTTCCCGGTGGTCTGTGCGCTGGGCGGTGACGTCATCCCCAGGCAGCAGGGAACAGCTGGTGAATCCCGCAGCCCTCGGCAGAGCTCAGTACGGGCTGGACCGCGTGGCGTGCTTTATCCCTGAGAGGTGGGTGTTTGGCCGTGTGCCGTCCACCCTGGCCCCGACTCCCTCTTTCCTCGCTGGCAGCATGGGCCGCTCTGCTGCCTGCCTGCAGGTGAGTGAGTGATCTAAGGCCAGGGAGGCACTCTTATTGATACTATAGAGCCCAAACGAATGCCACCTCCTGTGAGAAGCCTTCTGGGATTTCCTCTGTCTGGGCAAACGCAAGCTCCCCACCTTCCTTTTGTTTTGTTTCTTGATTTTTGGAATTTATTTGAGAGGCAGAGAGAAAGATCTCTCATCCACTTTCTTATTCCCCAAATGCCCACACTGCCTGGGGCTGGGGCTGGGCCAGGTTAAGCCAGGAGCTGGGAACTCCGTGCGCGTCTCCGGTGCAGGTGGCAGGGGCCCAGGTACCTGAGCCGCGACCCCCCCAGGGCTGTCAGCTGCCACCGACAGTGAAGTCGCCACTGCGTCCTTTGTGTCCCCGCTAGAGTTAGGTGGCCAGGGGCCCCGGTCTCTGCCCGTTGATGGCTTTCGAAGGACAGGGCCCTGTGGTCACCGCGGCCACAGCAAGGATGCCGACAGTGGGTGCCGCCCTCTGCCCTCTGCCCCCTGCCCCTTTCTCTGAGCTGCATGGTTGTCCCTGAGATGGGGCCTCGAGGGGTGAGAGTCGCTGCCTGGGGTCAGGCCTGCAGCGGGGTTTCCTACACCAGGCCCTGCCTACCGATGCAGGATACCCCGGCCGCAGGTGCCGGCAGGGCAGGCTGGGGCCCGCGCTCTCTGCTGCCGCAGATGCCGGGCTGTGCTGAGCCTTGCAGAGGCCCCCCGCCTGCCTACCTGCGGTGACTTGTTCCAGGAAGCGCGTCCCGGCCCGCGCTGGTGAGTCATCCCGCTACCCGGGCTGTTGATCTTGGCCCCACGAGGGCTTTGTCCGGGGGAGGCGGCACAGGTGCGTGTGTGCACACGCGTGCGCAGCCCTACGGTTTCCTGGGCTGCAGCTTAGGGGCCTCCTGGAATCCCGATCGCCCCGGCGCACTCTGGGGCCAAGTCTGCAGGCGCCACCCCCACCCCTTCCCTGCCCATGAGGTCGGCCTGGTCCTTGTCGCGCTTCTACAGATGGTGAAACCGAGGCACTGGGGTTCAACGCCCCCGGTGGTGGCGCTGGGGTTGGAATCTGTGCTGGGGTTGGAATCTGTGCTGGGCGCAGGCTGGCACTCGGCCCCTGCTGTGTCGCTGCGTGCCCTGCGTGCCCCTAGCGCCTGCCGTCTGGGGGAGGGAGTCCTGGCGGGCACCCAGATGGCCGTTTCTGGGATTCCCCAACGCTGGGGTTTCATGCCACCTCATTTCAGTTCCCTTGAGCAGCTGCCTGGGGTGGACACCTCAGTGGCTGCCCTCTCCCCAAGAGGCGGGGGGTCTGAGGCAGGAGCCACACCCAGCCCTCTTCGGGGCTTCCTGGCGTTCTGCCTAGACCTGCAGGGCCCACGAGGCTGGGGTTTTGCTCCTGCTCTTCCCCCCAGGACCCCCTCGCCCCTGTGGGGGCTGGCCAGCGCTTCCCCAACACAGGCAGCCAGGGTGCCGGTCAGCCTGCCCGGGGCTGCCTGCTCCTTGAACCCCAGGTTCCTGTCCCTGGCCCAGCCGCGTGCCTCCCTCTCCCGCGTTTCCTGCAGTGCAGAGGCCTGGGGCAGGCCAGCCCTGTGGGAACACTGGTGTGGAATCCTGTGCCTGCAGGACGACCACACCCTTCCTGGGGGCCCCGCCACTCCCCTGCGACCCTCCGGAAGTCATGGGAGTCACAGGGACCCCCTCGTGGGGCCCAGGAGGGAGAGGCCACAGCCTTCGGCCCCTGCAGCCATAGGGAGTGTTCCCGGCACCCCCCTTCTCATGGGCTGGAGCAGCAGTTGGGCTGGGTCCCGTGAGCCTCAGCGGGCATAGCTGTCAGCCGGCGTGGGCACTGCCGCCACTGTGAGAGGCTCTGCCTGGACAAACGGCCGCTCTAACGCGGTGGGAATGAGAGGGGAGAGAGCGGCGTGGAGCTGCGTGGTGAAGATGCTGGCTGTGGACGCCTGCATCCCACACCCGGGCGCCGGGCTCTGAGCCCTGGCTCCGCCTCCTGATCGCCGCTGCCTGCTCGTGTGGACCCGGGGAGGCAGCGGCGAGGGCTCGAGCGGCTGGGCTCCTGCCCCCCACCACGGGAGAGACCTGCGTTGCACGCCTGGCTCCTGGCTTCCGCTTGGCCCAGTGCTGGCCACTGGGGGCACTGGGAGAGTGAACCAGTGCTGGGGAGCTTGGTCTCTCTCTCAATGAATAAATAAATATAAAGTAAAATATTGAGAAGTGATAAACAAGGAGAAGTTTTGGAACTCTTGGAAGGAGGGTCCCGGCCCAGGGTTTAAAGGCACTGGGGGGTCTGGAAAGCCAGCCTCGCTCCCGCCTCATGGAGTGGCCAGGGTGGAGTCAGCCCCCTGCCCAGGGCAGGGCGGTTGGTGTGGGAGGGGGCACAGAGCCAGCCCCTCTATCCTCCTCTCCTCCATCCTCCTCCCCTCCATCCTCCTCCCCTCCGTCCTCCTCCCTCCATCCTCCTCCCCTCTGTCCTCCTCCCCTCCATCCGTCTCCCCTCCATCTGCCTCCCCTCTGTCCTCCTCCCCTCCGTCCTCCTCCCGTCCACCCTTACAGCCTCCCTCGAGGCAGGTGCCATGTTTTTTCCCACTGTACAGGTGAGGACATGAGGCAGAGAGTGGTTAAGTGATGTACGTGGTCACCCGGGTGGGCACGCAGAAGGTTTCTCGTCTGTGTCACGTGTCATCTCGCGAGAGAGCCCTGGGGTCTGTCTCAGGGAGCTCGTGTCTGGTGGGAGAACGGAGACGGTGACCAGATCCCAGGAAAACTCAGCCGAGAGCTTCTTCTCTGTACGTCCCTTCAAGATTTATTTATTTGCTTAACAGAGTTAAACAGAGAAAGGGAGAGGGGGAGAGTTACCCTCCATGTATCCATCTGCTGGTTCGGTACTCGAATGGCTGCAATGGCCAGGGCTGGGCCAGGCTGAAGCCAGGAGCTTGGAGCTTCATCTGGGTCTCCCTCACGGGTGCAGGGGCCCAAGCGCTTGGGCCATCTTCCGCTGCTTTCTCTGGTGCATTAGCAGGGAGCTGGGTCAGAAGTGGAGCAGCCGGGACTCGAATGTCTGCTCGCTTGTCTGGGATGCCGGCACTGCAGGCGGAGGTTATACCCATTACACTGCGATGCTGGCCCTGAGAACTGTCTGTAAAGGGGGCCCTAGTCTGGCCTTGGAGGAAGCCCCCTAATGTGCAGCCTGGATGATAAGCAAGTCAGTCCGGAGTCGGGGGACAGGTGCTCACGGCAGGAGGATCTGCGGGTGCGAAGCCGCTGAGTGTGACTGCGCCTTCTGCTCAGAGAGTCGCGGTCCCGTGGGTGAGCGGGGCGGGGGCGGTAGGGTCTCACAGCCTGCAGGGGGCTTAACACTGCCCTGAGGGCAAACGGGAGCCATGGACGGGTAAGTGACGGGCTGGGCTGGCACTCGTCGTCCGCGGCGTCTTGCTGCTGGGAGGTAACGGGGGCCGCCCACCCAGCTGTAGGCTTCCCACCTAGGAACGTGTCCTGCTTCCTGGGAACATCTCATGCGTGGAATTCTCACCGTGCAGGGTCTCAGGGCCCCTGGCCAATCAGTGAAGAGAGAAGAGGCCCCAGGTGAGGAGCTCAGGGCTCCTGGGCTGGTGTCTGGGAGACCCCGCCTAGGGGCGAGGCCGCCAGCCCAGCCCAGCGCCTGCCCTGGAGGTGGTTCCAGGCAGCAGGAAGGGAAAGCGAGGGCCAGGGCCAGGGCCCCCAGGCGGAAGGCCAAAGCAGGTGGCCCAGAGGCGTGGAGCAGCCTTGCGGATTCGCTGTAAATCACTGTTTTCGCCTGAGCTGAAACATCTCGTCCGCGAGGGGTCATTTTAACTGATTTTTCCGAGGGGGTGCATTGTGGTGCTTTCCAAGGAAGACTCTTGGCTGATGTGAGAACCAGCGGGGACCAACTCCCGCCTCCTGTGCGCTGGGGAGGGTGCTAGCCTGGCCTGGCCTGGCCTTTGGACTTCCCTGTCCCCCTGTGCGTCTGCACCCGGGGCCAGCAGGGCCCTGGGGATGGCTTCAGGGGAGAGTGGAGCCTGGACACACAGGGCGCAAGTGCAGGTACCGGCGGAGAGAGGGAGAGGGGTCTTCCATCCACTGGTTCACTCCCCAAATGTCCGCAACAGCTGGAGCTGCGCCGATCCAAAGCCAGGAGCCAGGAGCTTCTTCCAGGTCTCCCACGTGGGTGCAGGGGCCCAAGGACTTGGGCCATCTTCTACTTATTCCCAGGCCATAGCAGAGAGCTTGACAGGAAGTGGAGCAGCCGGGATTTGAACTGGCACCCATAAGGGATGCCAGTGCTGCAGGCGATGGTTTTACCTCTTACGCCATGGCACTGGCCCCTTAACCAGCGTCTTAGCTGCTAGACTGACCACTGTCTCCATGGATACCTTCTGTAGTTGCTGGCATTTTAAAAAGCAAATTTCACATAGGAATCTGTACTCTGTCTTCTCCTAGAAAAGCAAGGGTCTGGGTGCGCCGCTGCCCAGCCTCTGTCCGGCCACGCCGCCCGTGCTCAGCGCCTGCCCGAGGGCATCCAGCGCACGGTGGGTGTTCAGTAGTCAGCCCCGGACGTGCTGAAGGCTGCTGTGGCCCTGCCGGCCTCGCTGGCTTCTGCAGTGGCGGCTCCGGGCAGGGAGCTGGGAGGAGGGAGGCGGTGGAGGCCGGGGGTGGGACTGCCTTGCCCGGGCGCCTGCAGGAGTCCGTGGTGCCAGGCTGGGCATCCCTGCCCGCCCTGTGCCCCCGGGCACCTCCCCTGTGCCTGCAGCAGCCCCTGGAGGGGACACTCTCTCAGCGGGGGAGGCAGAGCGAGACCCGAACACAGGGACAGGAGGTTCTGAGGTGCAGCCCACAGCCAACGCCACCGAGACCTGCAGGGCTACAGTCCTTGCCCCGACTGGCTCATGGCCGTTCCTGGCCTGCGTCCCCGCAGGTTGGTCTCATTGGAGATGCTTGGTGGCTGATGCTGGGGGAGGGACCGAGGGCTCTTGCCTGGCAGATTTGGGACCAACTAGTGTTTTTTAAGCATTGCATCTTTGCTAAGATTTTGGGGGTGAGAGGGGAGGAAGATCCTGAGATCAAGCAGGTTTTTGGGGGTGCTGTTTGTTGAGGACTCCCTGGAAGGACCCCAACATGTGGGCCACACCTGGCGCTCTTTCCAAGACTGTGCTACAACAGAATTGTGACCACAGTGACTGCCCCCCATCCTGCCCATCAAGCCCCGTCGAGCCCAGCCATCCTCGGGGTGGGGGACACTGCCGGTAACCTTTGCACATGTTGGCCCCCATGCCTGCTCCCTGTCTGGCAAGACTCAGGTCAGATGCCACCTCCGGGAAGCTGCCAGGGTTTCTCCAGGCAGTGTTCCTCTGGGCTGTCCACGGGCTCATCTCGGGGAGTCGTCTGCGTGTTACCTGTCGCTCCCCTAGACTGCAGGTTTCTCCAGGGAAAGGAGGCGTCTCCACTGTGACCTGTGCCCCAGGAGCACCCACCTCCACAATGATGCAGGTGACAGCAGGTGTCCTGGGCTCGCTCTAACATGGGGGAGGACGCCTTGCCTAGCTCTGCACACTTCTGACGTAGGTGCTGTCCCCGTCCTGACCTTATAGGTGAGGGAACTCAGGCGCCCAAGGCTGCCCTCCTTTTATTTTAAAGATTTATTTTTTCGAAAGGTGGAGTTAGAGAGGGAGAACTAGAGAGACCATCTACTCACTGGTTCACTCCCCAGATGGTCACAATGGCCAGGGCTGGGCTAGGCCCTAGCCAGTAGGAACCAGGAGCTTCATCCGGGTCTCCCACATGGGTGCAGGGGCCCAGGGACTCGGGTCATCTGCTGCTTTCCCAGCAGGGAGCTGGATGGGAAGTGGAGCAGCCGGGACTTGAACCACATGGGATGCCGGCAGTGCAGGCCCAGGGCTGGCCCCTTTCAGTCCAGAGCCCCCCATTCTTCAAGCTCCAGGGGTCAGAACTCCAGAGCTCCTTGGGGTGAGGTTGGGGCCCTGAGGGAGGCAAAGTGGCCGGGTGGGGACTGTGGGCAGCGGCAGAGGCAGAGGCACCCCCACACCAGGCAGGGACGCAGACCCAGAGTGGCCCAGCACACGCGTGGGTAGAGAGGAGAGGGTGCAGTGACTGAGAACAGCTGAGCGGTCAAAGCCCTCTCCTCGCGGGGCCAGAGCACATGGCCAAGTGCAGAGCCCTCCCCGGGGTCGGCGTCCCTGCCTGTTTGCTGATGGGGGGCGGGGAGGGGTGGGCAGAGAGCGGGCTTGGCCTCCAGAACCGGTGCTGAGTGAGCAGGCAGCGGTGGCCTCCCCGTCGCGAGGTGGCCGCGCTCTGCCCAGCCCCCCCCGCCCCATGTGCGTGGCAGCTGCCCTGTGCCCTCTGGGGGTGCAAACCCCGCCAACCCCGGCTGCTCAGGCAGCTGTTTCTGCCCAGGTGGGTGATGGTGGCCGGGCAGCTGCCTCTCCCTGCCCACCCTGGCCATTTGAGCCTTTGGGCAGGGCGGGGCCGTCGGCTCATTTCTCAGGAGGGGTTTCTCCCTGGGGGCAGCACCAAGGGAGGGGGTTTTGGAAGCTCTCTACCCCCACCCCATATAAAGGGGCTTGAGAAGGTCACCTCTGGGTGGTGATGCAGCCGCCATTGCCATCGCCATCGGTCCCTTTCCTAACCAGGCCACCACCCTCGGGCCACCCTTTGTAGGGGAATTCTGACGTTGTAATCACACCCCCCATGCCAGCGAGTGTAGACCAGATTCCTGTGGGGTCTGCAGAGGGCTCAGCCGTCCCATGGGGGACTGTCCTGTGCACCACGGGGCATTCAGCTGCGTCCCTGGCTTCTCAAGAAAAGGGTCCAGAAGTTGGAGGCAAACTTGCCCTTGTTAGGGGCCACGGGCACAGGTGCACCGTCGCTGGGTAATGTTGGGGTGGGGGTGGGGCTGATCAGAGTGCCTTCGTTTCTCAGCGTGGACAGCTTCCAGAATAATCGGGTTGACAGAAGTGACAGCTCTGTTCTGGAGTCCCACAGTCCTTGGTCTGTGACTTGGAATGAGTCTCATCTTGCCCCTCTGTGAAATGGGTTAGCAGTTCTCTAACCCTGCGGATTGGGATGTACGTGCCTCCCTCTGTGCTGACCTCTCAAGCGCCTGTTTCACCGCGAGCACTGTTCTAGGTGCCGAGGCTCAAAGATGAGAACGAGTCACCCGATTCACTGAGTCCGGAGCCGCACGGGCACCATGTGGGGCATTCCGGGCTGGCGTCACTCCTGGCTCGCTCAGTTACTGCTGTGGCCAGTGAGACGGAAAGAGGCGGAGCCGCTTGCCCACAGCTGGTGGGAGGGCTCCAAGGTGGGGAAAAGAGGCCCTGGTGTCTTGGTTCTGCAGCCCACACCCCTGAGCCCGGCGGCACTGCCTGGACCACTGGCCTGGCCAAGATGGCAGCTGGCAGGGGCCCTGCAGGGGGCGTGTCCGAGGTGATGTTGGCCATGAGGTTGGCCACACCCACCCAGGTACACCCGTGGGAGTGTCTTACACCCCTGTGTGTCCCTCCTCACCCTCATGCCCAGCCCTCCCCAGCACAGCTGCTGGACTGTGGGCGCAGGCCGGCTCCCAGCCCTGGCCTCTGCCGCGTGGTGCCACACTGTCTCTGCGGCCTGTCAGTCTCCCTGGATCCAGATTCCTCTTGTTCATCTGCCCTCTTCCCTCTCTGCCTGTCTCTGCGTCCCCGCCTGCACCGCTCTCTTCCTTGTTTCTCTCTGCCTGTGTCTCTGTCCCCTGCCTCTTCTATGTCACACGCAACATCACAAAGCGCCAGTGCCGCCGCCATGCTGCCCGCCCCCAGGCCACGGGCACTCCCCACCCCCAACCTGCGCCTCAGCCTGGGGGAGACAGGGGCCGGGCCTGGGTGGCACCTGCGTGGCACAGAGGGGACAGGCCTCCGGCTCTTCTGCCATCCACCGGCTGGGCAAGTGCACGGGCACGCTGTCCTCTCGTTGGGACGTCAGTGCTACCCCACAGGGGAGGGCCTACGGGACCCGCTCAGTGTGTGGTGAGCAGCCGTGAACTTGTGTGCAAGGATGCGCCAGGACGGGCCTGGGCCCCGCCTGGGCTCGGGGCCTGCCCAGAGAGAGCAGCTCAGGCAGGAAGTGCCCGCGGACGGTACGGCGTGAACACCTGCTCTGACTCCTGCACCTGACAGGAAAGGAGCGGAGCGAGGGCAGGGGAGTCGTGGAGAGCAGGAGGGGCCGGCGCGAGGGCGTGGCATGGCTGAGGACTGGCACTGGCATGAGCAGCCCAGCCCAAGACAGCTGCTGGGCTGCAGGGGCTCAGGTGCGGGGACGAGAGCTTGGGCTGGGCAGAGAAGCAGCAGGTGCGACCCGGTTCTAGGGGAGGTGACTCCGAGTCCACTGTCAGGGCGGATCCCTGCCTGCAGCTGGGGTGTCTGGAGAAATGCGGTCCCTTTGATGCCCAAGAAGCCTGGGAGCACTTGAACTTGGCTTTGCTCGTGGTCACCTTTCTGCTGGGAAGAGAAACCACATCTCATTAAGCAGTGTTTGTCCAGTGCCTATTCTAGCTGATACCACACCTGTCACAGACCCCCAAGTCGAGGCCAGAGTTCCTGTTACTTGGGGAGTCCTGGGATCCCCAGCTGGGTTTCAGCAGAGGGAGGAGCCCGGTTCTGGGCACCCCCTGTGACCTGGAGTGGGGAGTTCAGGCACCCAGCCTCTGCCTTCCTGCCCACATATGATAGCTGTTTGCTGGCCTGGCCCTGGCTCCAGAGGTCTCAGGCAGAGCCCCTCACTCCGTGCACTTGCGTGTGTTGGGGGGGTTGGGGGGTACAGCAGGTGGTTGGTTGATCAGGCTGTGGCGGCTCCGAGGGGAGAAGGGGGAAGAGCAAGGAGAGAAGTCTGTTCGTGGGTTGGGCCGCCTGTTAACTTCTGACACCTACCAAGAGCCAAGCCCAGCAGGTGACAGATGAGCCACGCCCCATACTGGCTGGGCCGTATTCTGGTGCTTGGCGGGTTTTGTTTAAGATTTATTTTATTTATTTGAAAGAGCTACCGAGAGAGGTAGAGACAGAGAGGTCTTCCATCTGCTGGTTCACTCCCCAAATGGCCCGAGCTGAGCTGATCTGAAGCCAGGAGCCAGGAAGGGAGCCACCTCCGGGTGTCCCACGTGGGCACAGGCCTCCAGGGACTTGCTTTCCCAGGCGTTAGTAGGGAGCTGGATCAGAAGTGGAGTAGCTGGGACTTGAACCGGTGCCGCTGGCTGAGGCTCTAACCCGCTGTGCCGCAGCGAACTGGCACTCGTGTGTCTGAGGCGCCATGTGAGTGAGTGGGAAACGCTGTCCCGGAACGGACTCCCTTGGTGGTGATTGAGTTTAAGTGTTCCTGTTTCAAAACGGAATGTGTTTAATATTAAAAATGCAAGGGTGTGAAATTGCACACTTGGGCTGCTCGAGAGCTAACAGTGGCATTTTCAAAGAATGTGAGTTCAAGGGGCTACGATAATAATGAAATTAGCAGGTGCTTGTGAGCTCCAGCTGTTTGCTGAGCACTTTGCAATTACACGGGCAGACACCCAGGGAGGTGGGAATTCTCACTCTGATTTCCAGAGGGGACGGAGGCCCGGAGAACCAGGGCCACAGAGCAGAGGAGACTGCTGCCCTGTGGAGGGACGCCCTCCATGCGGCTCTGGCCGGGTGGGGGTTGGGGCTGTCAAAGCGCCAATCTGGGGGCCTCTGTGGCCCGTGCCTCCAACCCCACCCTCATTCCCCTGAGCCGTGTGGACCATGGAAATGGACTTGGCTTTGGGCTGTCAGCAAGCCCCCAGAGGTGAGTCACGCGCCCGCCCTGGTCCCCTGTCCCTGGTTCTGCCGAGAGTGTCTGTGGCGGGGGTGACGTGGGCACTGAGCCAGTGTGGACCTGCGGGGCTCGTTCAGGCAGTTTTTGTCCTCTGCCTGGGGACCCCCCTTTCAGACATCGCTGTTGGGAGGCTGCCCCGCCCCAACCCCTTTGATGCTTCCTGGGCCACCTTCCTGGCCCCACCCAGGCCACCTTCCCAGCCCCAGGCCAGGGGCCGAGTCTCCACCCCTCCACAGGCTTGCTCCAGCCAGTGCTGGCCAGGGACTGCTCAGGTCAGGCCAGCGTGAGGACGTGGCCCTGGAGGGCTTGAGATGTCACCTGTGCAGGGCCAGGAGGCTGAAGCTGCCAGGTTGGGTGCGAGGAGAGAGGCTGGTGTGTGCGGTAACTGAGATGCACTTGTGAGAAGGAGTACGGAGAGGTGGGTTCGGGGCAGGGCAGGCGGCGCGGGGTGGCCACGGGGACACAGCACCGGTCTCGGCTCCCGCGGCTCCGCTGTGCTCCTGGCGGGTTCATTCTGGGCCACAGCGCCCCATCCTGTGCGGTGCCGTGTCACTGAGCATCTTGATGTCGCGACCCTGCTGGGATTCTGTAGCCACCCTCCCCCCACCTTCTGCCTCTCCACCCCCGGCAGCCACTCACCTGCCTCCGTTGCTGAAGGTTTGCCGTTTCAGAAATGTTCTATAAATGGAAGCAGACGGTCTGTAACCTTAGGGGATCGGTCTTTCTCGCTCGGCATAGTTCCCCTGAGATTTGCCCTGCGTGAATCGAGGGTGCCCAGCAGGCTTTGCTGGGGAGGTGGAGATCTGAGTGTGGCACTCAGGGCTGGGCCTGGAGTCCCCCGTGCTGAATGAGGTGGCCCAGGGAGCCAGAGGCGCTGGGGTACTCACCAGGTGCCCACTGAGCAGCAGCGGAGACTTGGGTGGGGGCGACATGGGACAGACGGGGGTCCCCACGGCGTGACTGCTGACTGACTGGCTGAGGAGCCCAGTTGGGGGTGCAAAGGGGACTGTGCTCAGGCTCTCTTTCCCACCCACCCCACTTGGCAGCTGGGAGTGAGGGGTGTGGCTGGCACCGTGCTGAGGCCGAGGGCTTGGCCCTGGGGTCCCGGGGTTGGGTCGGAGGTTGCCGGGGAGAAAGTGAAGGCTGCCCCGAGGCACCGTGGGGTCTGCTCAGCGGCTGTGCTGTCTTCCAGGCTGTCCTTGGGCTTCTCTCTCTTTTATTTGAAGGGCGCATGACAAGTGGGTAGGGGACAGCGGAGCGAGAGGGACCTCTTCCATCAAATGCCTGCAACAGTTGGGGCTGGGCCAGGTAGAAGCCAGGAGCCAGGAGCTCCACCCACGTCTCCCAGAGGGGTGGCAGGAACCCAAGTACCTGGGCCACTATCTGCTGCCTCCCAGGCGCATGGGCAGGGAGAGGGCTGGGGAGCAGAGGCGGGGCTCCGTCCCAGGCAGTCTGAGCTGGAGCCCCGCCCCATGCTGTCACTCATGCCCTCCTTGGTGTTCTGCCTCGGTGCTGGCACAGGGGGATGGGCTGGCCGGCAGCGGGTGTGAGTCTTCGCCAGGTGTGATGACTTGGCCACCTTGGCTCGCAGAGGCCTGGACAGCAGTGAGCGACGCTCCCAGCTCCTGTCCCAGGGTCCCTTCCCCCAGCTGCTGTCCCAGGGTCCCCTCCCCCAGCTCCTGTCCCAGGGTCCCCACCCGCAGCTCCAGTCCCAGGGTCCCCGCCCCCAGCTCCTGTCCCAGGGTTCCCTCCTCAGCTCCTGTCCCAGGGTCCCCTCCCCCAGCTCCTGTCCCAGAGTCCCCTCCCCCAGCTCCTGTCCCAGGGTCCCCTCCCCAGCTCCTGTCCCAGGGTCCCCTCCCCCAGCGCCTGTCCCAGGGTCCCCGCCCCCAGCTCCTCTGCCTGCCTGGACCCCCCCCCCTCCGCATTTCCCTGCCTTCCCTCAGTCAGGGTCACTTCCTTCACTTTCTCTCCCACTGCCTCGACTATCCTCTTTGAGTACCCCCGCCGCGCGTTCTCTCCATTTCAGTGCTGAGTCCCCATCCCCTGTCTGTCTCTTCCGCTCTGCCCCTCATCATCTCCTTCGTCTCCACCTCCTCTTGTTTTCCCCTAGACCTGGAGCCCCCCCCCCCGGGGGGCCCAGATGGAGAAAACGCTTTGACCACCGGCTCTTGTGACAGGGCCCCCTCTGCAAGGCCAGTGGCGGCAAAGCCGGGCCCACGTGGAGCTGTCGGAGCTGTCCCAGGCAGGACAGGCCTGGGAGGCCACCCAAGTCTGAGGGAAGGGGCGGGTGGGGCAGAGGTTCCCCGAGGCCTGCAGTGGGGGAGCAGCGGCCCAGCCCACAGCAGTGGGGCAGCTCTGCTGCAGCGCCCTTGTGCTGAGCCGGCTGTGTGCAGAAACCTGCAGGCTGGGCGGGAGCCTGGAGGAGGCGTCCTAACCCCCTAATCTTTTTTTTAAGGATTGATTTATTTGAAAGAGTTACACAGAGAGAGAAGGAGAGGCAGGGGCAGAGGGGGTGGGGGAGGGTCTTCCATCCGCTGGTTCACTCCCCAGTTGGCTGCAACCGCTGGAGCTGCGCCGATCCGGAGCCAGGAGCCAGGAGCCTCTTCCGGGTCTCCCACCCGGGTGCAGGGGCCCAAGGACTTGGGCCATCTTCTGCTGCTTTCCCAGGCCACAGCAGAGAGCTGGGTCGGAAATGGAGCAGCCGGGTCTCAAACAGGTGCCCACACGGGATGCCGGCGCTGCAGGCGGTGGCTTTATGCGCTGTGCCACGGCGCCGGCCCCGGACGCTCTGGTTTTTAGGGCTCACAGCAGCCCCAGGCCGGCCTTCGCGGAACCTGGCAGACGGAGCTGTGCTCGCTCCATGCTTCCGGGAGCTGACGGCCGCTGTGCTCTGTACCCGCGGAGCCAGCCGCCCCCACGTCGGCTCTGATGTGGCAGCAGCCGGGGGCGTGGCTCTGGGGACTGCAACCTGGGGACTGGACCTTGACCACATCTGGTCTCAAGGCCACCTCCCCGGGGAGGCCGGGAGTCTCAGGGTGACCCGGAGGCTGCTGGCCGAGCAGGGCCTCTGGGTACGGCTGGCTACCCTGTTGCTCGGGCTGGGGAGTAATTGTCCCTCCGCCGCCCTGTCCTCCGGCTCTGCCAGGTGCACCTGCTGGTGGCCCCCGCATTCCGCTCCAGTTCCTGCCTCTGCCCTGTGCCCTCCGCATTTCCTCAGCTCCACGCTTGCCCCTGTCCCAGGCCTAGGTCTCGTCCATGGAGTCTGCCGTGAGTGACAGCGTGGGATGCAGAGCACCCACCCTGGGACGGGCAGGCCTGTTTGAAATCACCCCTGTCACCGGGACCAGCTGCGGAGTTGTGGGCCCAGCACGCAGTGGCGGTGTGGGGCACTGTGGCCGGAAGTTGAGCAGGCAGAGCTGTAGACCCGGGCCGCGGGCACCCACGCGGCTGTGCTTCCCCATGGCCAGCTCAGCTTCCGAGAATTCCCACTCCTCGCCGAGCCTTGGTTTGCACATCTGTGAAATGGGATGCATTGTCCTTTCCACGCAGGAGGGTTCTGAGTGGCAGTGGAGGCCAGCTCTGGGTCACTGATGCAGACGCCCCGTTACGTAAGAGTGCGTCAGTGGTGGCGTCTCCTTGGCACTTCGCGTAAGCTGCCTTGCGAGGACCCCATGTATTTTATAGAACCTTTGTATTTGGGGTAGTTTTAGGTTTGTAGGAAACTTGGGAGAACATTCCAGAGAGCTCCCATCCGCCCTGCCTCAGTCCAGTTTCCTTGTTACCACCCTCTCACTTGACCTCTGGACAGTTGTCATAACTGATGTCACCCTGGCCCAGTGACGTCACGGTGACATCACACAGACCTCAGACCTGGACATGTTGGAGTTCAGCAGGTTTTCCCTTCTCAGGACCCCATCCAGGGCCGTTCGCGGCCTAAGCCTGTGTTTTACGTTTGATATAAACCATTTTTATATATTTATTCATTTGGAAAAATGGAACAACAGGTGTAGAGGGAGAGACAGAGGCCTTCCCTCTGCTGATTTGCTCCCCAAATGGCCAGGCCAAAGCCAGGAGCCTGGAGCTCTGGGTCTCCCGACTGCTCGGGCCGGCTGCTGCTGCTTTGCCAGGGCGTTAGCAGGGAGCTGGATGGGAAGTGGGGCAGCCGGGACTGGCGTGGAATGCTGGTGTCGCGGCTCCCTGCACCGTAGCGCCAGCCCCTCCAAGTACTTTCAGAGAAGTTTGAAATTCATTTTATCAAGAAAGGAAAATGGCATTTCATCAGGAAATGAACTGGGGATGAGTTGGCAGGTGGAGTGGAAAATGGAGGATGTTGGGTGGGGGTCGAGGGTAACCCCAGGGTTCAGGCTGGGCAGAGTGGTTGACGGTTCGGCTTAGTGACACAGATGGGGGTTCTGCGGGGACTCGCCTACCATGCAGTCTCTGTTTTGTGACACTTGTGCACATTCGCATTTCTGCAACACAGCCTGTGCGCAGTTAAAAATACACACAGGCGCGTGTGGTGAAGACACTGCGTAGGGGGCCGGTGCTATGGTGCAGCGGGTTAACGCCCTGGCGTGCAGTGCCGCATCCCATATGGGTGCCGGTTCAAGTCCCCGCTGCTCCACTTCCGATCCAGCTCTCTGCTATGGCCTGGGAAAGCAGAAGATGGCCCAGGTCCTTGGGCCCCTGCACCCGCATGGAAGACCCGGAAGAAGCTCCTGGCTCCTGGCT
Organism: Oryctolagus cuniculus; assembly: GCF_964237555.1. Taxonomy (NCBI): domain Eukaryota; kingdom Metazoa; phylum Chordata; class Mammalia; order Lagomorpha; family Leporidae; genus Oryctolagus; species Oryctolagus cuniculus. The sequence continues at coordinate 10,081,853 of NC_091442.1, read as the reverse complement.
TTGGAGTCAACTGGGGAGTGACCCAGCAGATAGAAGACCTCTGCCCCTGTCTCTTTGTAACTCTGCCTTTCAAATAAATAAATAAAAGTCTTAAAAAAAAAAACAAAACAAACAACAATGACAAAACGCCACTTAGGACGCCCACGTCCCAATCTGAGTGGCTGAGTTTGAGTCCTGGCTCCACCCCCGATTCCAGCCTCCCGCTGATGTGCGGCCTGGGAGGCAGCAGGTGTTGGTCTGAGTACTTGGCTTCCTGCCACCCACGTGGGAGACCTGGGTGGGGTTCCTGGCTCCTGGCTTTGGCCTGGCCTGGCCCTGGCTGTGGGGAGCCTTGGGGGACTGAACCAGCGGATGGGAGATCTCTCTATCTCTGTCCCTCAAATAAATGAAGAATAAATTTAAAAATACAGACTCCTCTGAGCAATTAGGTCATTAGGAACAGCAGACGGGAAGAACAGCAAAGCCAGGGCCTGACCCAACCCGGCCCCGCAGGTGGGATTGGGTGGCGGTGGGGGGGGGCGCTCACAGCTGTCCGGGTGTTCTTAAAGGCTCGGGCCGGGCCGGGGAGAGGACACAGGCGGGGCAGGCAGGACAGGCAGGACAACCGGCATGGCCTGAGGCACAGAGAGCCCTGAGCCGGGATGAGGGGAGGCGCTGGGGGCTGGTGTGGCATCTTAGAGGGGGAGGGGCAAGCAGGCGGAGAGGACCGGACACGTGGACAGCAGCGTCCCTCGCCAAGGTTGGAGAGGCCGGGCAGCTGGTGCCCCCAGGAAGACCTGCTTCTGGCGGGTGCCTCGACACTGCCGTCTGGCTGGCCCCGCGTGGGAGCTTGGATTTGGAAGCCAGCGTCTTGGCAGGACTTCTGGGGGCTCCTCCTCTGCTGGTCTCCATGTGAACGCTTTTCCTGCGGCTAAGTGCTGACTCCGCAGGGATCCGGGAACCTTGCAGAGCTGCCGCCTGGGTCAGCACTGCCTTCCAGAGACTGCACCGGCTTCTCCCTGCTGCGGGGGTCACCCTGGCCACCTGCTGCCCACTCTGGGCCCCAGGGCCTCAGCGGCCTTCCGCCTGGGCCTGTGGCTGTGGTCACCTGGCCAGCAGAGGCTGTGCGAGGCTGGCCAGCCCAGCCCCTTGGGCGGGAGTGCACTGCAGGGCTCTCACATAGCAGTGGGAGGGTTCTGGAAGACCTGGGGCCACGAGCAGACAAGGCAGGGCAGGCAGGACAGCCAGGCACGGCCCCAGGGAATGAGAGCCCTGAGCCAGGAGCAAGGGGAGGCCCTGGGGGCTGGTGTGGGAGGAGCCCAGCCTGACTTGCAGCCCAGCCGCTCCCAGCCTTGAGACCCAGCCCTGTGCCTCCAAGCCGCTGTCTTGTCTGTAAGAGGACCTGGGCTTGCTCCGGGCTCTCTCTGGAGCACCAGGGGAACAGCTGTGGTTCCCCAACCAGCAAGCGGGGTGCAGGGTGTGGAGCTGGAAGTCCCGGCCTTTCCTATCGACAGCCCTGCGCTCCGGAGCCTTGTCTGAGCGCCGGGGCCTGGCGCCCCTGCCAGCTGGGACGTCCCGGCTTCTGCAGGCCCCGAGCCGAGTGAGTCAGGCCAGGCGGGGACCGTGGCAAATCGGACAGCACATGCCCGGTGTGTGGGGCCAGGCCGCTGCACCCCGCAGGAATGCGGCCGACACAGCCAGACCGCTCAGGGTTGCAGGAGAGATAGGCACTCGCTCTTCCTCTGAGCCCCCAGCTGGCGGCAGGCTCCTGTTTCGTCTGGGTGGGGGCCAGATGCTGACCAAAGGTCAAGGGGCTGGGATCTGGGAGACTCCCGGGGTCCCAGGCTTGCAGCGCTGGGGCCGCACAGACCCGGGAGCCGGCCCCGCCGGGGTGTCAGTGCCAGCTCTGCCAGTTCCCAGCTTCGTGATCACGGCCGAGCGGCTGCCGACCTACAAGTTCCTCTTTTGCACGAGGAGGTCAAGGCTGCCTGTGTGTCCCCGGGCACCTGCAGGGCGGGGGGAGGGGGGCAGGAGGGGCGTGGTCTGTGCAGCTGGGCGGAGCCTGCTGCATGCTGCTCTTCTTCAAATTCGCTTTTACAATTTCCACGAGCGGAGGCTGCTGGGGTGGTGCAGAGTCCCCACTTCTCCTGGGGACGTGTTGCCAGGGTGCCCGGATGCAGCCCCGGAACCAGGGCCCGTGCGCTGTGGTGAGCAGACGCGCCCACCATTCGGATCTCACTGTTTGTTTTTCCCTGTTCGAAGTCTGTATCCCGCAGACCCGGTTAGAATGAGGCATTGGGTGTCCTGCGGCTTTCCCGGTCCGTGACAGTGTCTCACTCAGACTTTCCTTACTTTTGATAACTTTAAAAAAAAAAAAGTGTCTTTATTTCTTTGAAACGCACAAAGGTCAGAGGAGAGACCGTCCATCTGCTCGTTCAGTCCCCACGTGGCCGCAACGCCCAGGGTTGGGACCTCCGTCCTGGTCTCCCGGTGAGCGAGACGGTGAGTGGCAGGCCCGTGTACTTGGCTCCTTAGCCAGGAGCTGCGTCGGAAGCCCCGTAACCAGGACACACAGCAGCGCTCGGCCTTGGGCTGCCCGCGTTACCTGTGGCCCCGCTGTGTTGGGCCCGAGGATCTTGTGCTGTGCTGGGTGTTTCGCGCTCATGGTTAAACTGGAGACGCGGGTTTGGGCGAGGAAGGCTGGAGGGCTCCGCCCCATCACCACGTCCTGGCGAAGGCATGTACCCCAGCTTGGCGCGGCGCTGTCTGCCCACCCTCGTGCGGCCCTCGGGTGTCGGTGGCGCAGTGCAGCCCCGTTCACGGGCGGAGTGCCCCGTGGGGAAGCACAGACGTGAAGTTGAGAATCCGGGATTCTTCGGAGGTGCGTGTCTGCCGCTGCTGCTGTCTGGGTCGCGTGCGGCAGCTGTCCTTTCTTTGGGGGACCTTTCACCTCCTGACCTCAGCAGCCTCTCTGCGTGGCCTTGGGTGACTCGCGATGACACAGACGTCCCTGCTGTGTGTCCTGGCAGCTGTGCCGCCGTCGGTGGCATGCAGTGCGTCCCTGTCCTCGTGGCCCCAAGGTGGCTGCAGCACCTCCGGCATCGCTGCTGTGCCGCAGGCAGGACTTGGTGGAGTTGGTGGTGTTATCCGCACCTTGCAGAAGAGGAGAGCGACTTGGGGGGCTGAGCTGCTCCTACTGTAGGGGTGCAGTGAGGCTGGAGATGGTGTGAGCTGGCACATAGTAGGTGTGGTTGTCCTGGGAGGCCTGGGGAGGCGCTGGCCACCTGCGGGGTGAGAGTGGGCGCACTGGGGCCCCTGAGCTCTGCTCACGCTCAGCCTTGGGCCTCGGCCCGCCGGCGTTGCCCCTCAGAATCCCACCGAGTTGCTGGAGGATGCCGGCCGAGCCGCGCAGCCCTGTTGGCTCCTCCTGCCTGTTCGGGAGCCAACAGACTGGGGCTGGGGTGATGAACTGAGAGCAGCCATCCGAGTGTCACCCAGGCCTGAGCCCGGTCCGCGGGGGGCGCCTGGCCCGCACCTGGCAGCCGGGTCTGTGACTCGCTCCTCGGTGCCCTCTGAGGGGTGGGGGGGATGGAGGGCGGGCTTTCCTGTTCTATCTGGGCAGTCAGATATAGTTCAGAGGCAAACTATGGTTGGGGGGCCAGATCTGGCGTGCCGCGGTTCTTTTATAAATAAAGTTTTATTGGAATACAGCCATGCCTTTATTTCCCTGCTGTCTGGGCTGCTTTCGTAGGGCAGAGTGGAGTTGTTGTGACAGAGACCGTGAGGTTTGGAAGGCCTAAAGCGCTTCCAGCCTGACCCTCAGGCGAGGCTTTGCTGAGCCTGGCCCTCAGCAGCCCGGGGCCCGGGTCGGGAGGTACACGCAGGGCTGCCCAGCAGGGCTGCAGTCTAAGAGCAGGGCGGGGGGTTCCGGGTACAGCTGGGAGGTGGCACCGGGCGAGCCAAGGCCCCGAGGGAGTTGGACTTGGCTTTGGAGCAGAGGGGGATCTGATGGGGGCTTCAGAAGCTTGGACCCAGCGTAGGCTGGGGCTTCACCTGCCTGTGTGATCCCTTCCCCCACACCAAGAGAGAGAGAGAGAGCAGGAGCTAGCGAGCCATCTTCTATCTGCTGCTTCACTCCCCAAATGCCTGGGACAGGACTGAGCTGGGCCGAAGCCAGGAGCCCCCGTGGAGATGGCAGGGACCGGAGCACTTGAGCCGTCCCCCCTCCCAGGGTGCGAAGGCAGGCGCTCCGGTTTGGCTCCGGTATAGGGTGCGGATGTCCTAAGCGGGGACCCAGCAGCCACACCAAACGCCTGTCCCCGGATCGGGGGTCTTCTCAGAACAAGGAGCTGCTGGTGGTGCAGGCTGAGGGGCGGGAGAGGGTCCTGGGCGTCCACCAGTGGCAGCAGGTTCCAGACACAGCCCGGGCTCAGGGCAGCTGCTCGGGGCCCGGCCCCCTGGGGCCCAGGAGCTGTTTCTCCAGGAGCCCTGTGCCGTCTGCTTCTCCAGCGAGCTCCGGTCTCCGCGTGTTGCCAGCTAATTGTTTTCATGGACTCATGCGTGCCTGCTCTGAGGCTGTAGGTTTGGGAACTTGGGTGTCCAGGATGAAAGTGGGGGAGTGGGGAGGCCCCCAGGGGACGCGGCTGGGCTCCAGCTAGCGGGGCAGGAGGCTGTGGCAGGGCCCGAGCCCCGTGGTGTCAGGTTTCTTGTCTTGACTTAGCCTATCCCAGGCCTTGGAACATTCCTTCCTGCAGCTGGGAGGTGGGGGTGGGGAGCCGGGGCCCAAGGCCTTGGGTGCTCCTTGCTTACCTGGCTGAGTCCTGGGAGGGGTCTTGTCAGGGGTGTGTGTGGGGGTGGAGCCCCTGGAGGTCCCTCTGAGAGCACTCTCGGAGTCCGGGGCGGGGGGCTGGGCAGGGGCTGGGCCCAGCTGACCATAGCTCCTTGCTTTCCTCACTCCTGGGCTCGCCTTGCAGGCTGCTGGGAGAATCCAGGGGACTGGGGCCTGGCCTTGTGGGGGAGGGGCGGGCGCTGCTCGCCCACGTGGACTGGAGCAGGCTCTGGGGGCCGCTGGCCGTCTTCAGCCTCCCGCACTGGGTCCAGCTGCTGGTCTCCGGGCGCTAGCTGCCACTGCTGTGTGGTTGTTTCAGGCAGCGCTGGTGCGGGGGGGGGGGGGTCTTAAGGGAGGAATCGGGTGGCCTGGCTCCTGGGAAGGTCCCCTGGGGTGCTAGCCTCAGGTGCTCCTGGCTCCGCCCCCTCTGGGTGGGGACAGTGGCAGGAGTGGCCCTCACCTGGGGGCCCCCTTATTGCAGCTGGCAGGAACTCGGGGCAGGGGCCAGTCAGCACCTGGTCCCAGCTGCAGGAGCTCGGAGGCCGCTTCCCTGTGGGCCTGCTCAGTCCATGCTCACCCCCACCCCGGGAACGGTTGTTGTGGGTTGGGGGCGGAGCTATCCAGCCAGGCCAGACCCCTCTCCGTGGGTGCAGGTGCATCCTTAGAAAATTCAAGATGCCAGCGCCCGGAGGGGAAGTGGACAGGTGGAGACCGCGCGCACCCATGCTCCAGGGTTGTATGTGGGGCTGAGGAGGCCACATCCTGGCTGGGCTGGCCCAGCCCTTCCGCCGTGACCCCAGGGCACGGTCAGGGCCCAGTCCCAGTGGAAAGGGCGCTAGGCCCACCTCGGCAGCTCCCAGGCCGGCACCTTCATGGCAGAAGGAGCGCTGGCTCGTGGGGGCAGCTCGTGCTCCGTGAGCCGGGCGTTCCTGCGCGCCGCGTCGTTCTCTGAGTGCACGCACAGCGGCCTTAGCGCCCCGCGGCCGCCTGGCCCAGGCTGCTGAAGGCAGGAGTGGCGGTCCCGTCGGCACGTCTCCTACGCCCGGCCTCGCTGGGCCTGGATCTCTGTCGTCCCCTCCGTCGGGTCCCCTGGCGGCTGTACTGATCTCTCTCTCGGGCACTCCATCTCCTCGAGGGAGGAGCAAGCCCTGTCCCTGTTGAGGACCAGGTCCGACGGGAGGAAAGGATGAGGGCCCACGTGCTGCCCCCTGCCCCCTGCCCCCCACGTGCCGGCAGCCTGCGAGCCAGCAGAGCCAAGGCCAGGCCCCTCGGGGGTCACACGGTGCTCTTCAGAGGCCGCAACGTCAAGTGTGGGGATTGGAGGGCCGCATTCACTTGAACGTGGCGTTTCTTTGGAACTAAGTGGCCGATCCTCCTGAGAAAGACAGACAGACAGACAGAGGTGGCGGCGCCGTGTTGAAGAGCGCCTCCCTCTCCAGGGTCTGACTGGCGCGGTCAGGGACGTGCACGCTGGTCTCCCGGGTCGGCCCCCAGCCAGGCTGAGCCGAGGACCACCTGGAGGGGGCATGCGCTGCTGCCTGACCCCGGGTGAATTGTCCCCTGACTCTGCTTTGTGGCCGCCTTGATTGTACTTATTTATTTGAAAGGCAGAGTTAGGTCTTCCATCCACTGGTTCACTCCCAAGATGGCTGCAATGGCCAGTGCTGGGCCAGGCTGGAGCCAGGAGCTTCTTCCAGGTCTCCAGGCACTTGGGCCATTTCCGTTGCTTTTCTCGGGCCATCAGCAGGGAGCTGGGTCGGGAGTGGAGCAGCCGGGACCAGAGCCGGCATCCACGCTGGCTTAACCACCAGGCCGCAGCACCCGCCCGACCTGCCTGCTGAACACCCGGGGCTGGCCCCTCCCGCAGCAAACGCTACCCCACCCCTGGCCTTCAGGCCCCCCTGGGATTGGAGGTGGGATTGGAGGTGGAACGTCTTACGGTGGCCCCTAAGGACCGGTGTGGCTGGACCTGCTTCCGGCTTCACTCCCTGTCACCTGAGCCGCAGTGGCTTGAACCCCGAGCTCCACACCCCGCCCTGCCCACCCCGCCCCGCCCTGCACATGCCTGTTCCTGGGTCTGGAGCACCACCCCTTGCACACCCCGGCCCCGGCCCCGGCCCCAGTCAGTGCCTGGCGCGCTCCCGCGGGCGGGTTGAGGTCTGGGATGGCCAGCTGGGGTGCCAGTTGCAGCCGTGTTTCTCAGTGGTGGCCCAGTGCTCCAGGAGATGGGGTTGAGCGGGCGGGGCTTGGAGGGGGTGTGAACTGGGCGAGGCGCCTGCCGAGGTGGGGATGACAGACGTGGCCTGAGGGGTAGCACAGCGCTGGACTCGCAGAGTGCTCGGTGAGGCAGTCGTCGTAGACCGTGGGCCGGGGCCCCGTCCTTGCCCTGGCACCTCTGGCCGCAGCTCCAGGCTGGGTCTTGGCCAGGGTTGCCGGTAGCTGTGGGAGAGGGGAAGGGGCAGGGGAGACCCATGGACCGCTACCCCCACAAGCTGCCCACCTCTCTGCTGGCCGCCCCCAGGGGGGCCCGCAGCCCGGAAGTCTTCCCCTTCCTCCTGAGTCAGCCTGGGTGCTACACAAGGACCACCTAGGACCCGCCCAGTGCCTGAGTGTGCCAGCCTCGCCCAGGCCAGTGACAGCGGAGCCGGCGCGGGGCCCAGGCACAAGTACTCCATAAACATTCCAGGAGATTCTGCGGTCTGGCCAAGAGGGAGAACCGTGGCACCCTCCCCCTAAGGCGGGGTTTTCTGCGCGATGCCCAAGGATCCTATAGGGCCTGGCACCCTGGGCTCGGGGAGGGGGCGCTGCTGAATGGGACTCCCCCACCCCCACCCCCCCTGGGGTGTACTCACAGGTTTGATTTTAAGTTTCTAAAGAGCAACACACATGCCAACGTGGGCACACAGGGAACGCCAGGCCCACCCCCCGCCAGCTGCAGCTCCCGCTGGCTCTCGGGCAGCCCCACGGTGCTGCTGCTGCACACACGTGGGGTGCACTTGGCCACCTGCCAGCAGGAAGCGCGCGTGGATCCGCCCCAGCACTTCTGAGGCCAGCAGGTGTTGGGCAACGCCCAGGTGTGGCCGGCTCCGGCCCGCGCGTCAGCCCTGTGGGCACCGCTCCTGCAGGACGAGCCCCCGCCGAGCCCCACGCCGCAGCCCCAGGTCCTGAGACGGGCGGGGCGAGGTCACTGAGGGCTCCTTGCTTTTGTCATTCCAGAAGGCGTCTGCGCCAGCGCCGCCGGCCTATGAGCTGCCCACGTTGTACAGGACCGAGGACTATTTCCCTGTGGACACCAGGAGGGCCCAGCAGCCCAGCCCCTAGCTGCCAGCAGCGCCGTGAGCTCTGTGCTTGTCCCCTCAGGCCCCGGGGAAGGGCCCTGCCTTGCCTCCTTCGTCATAGTTTCTAGCACCCCCTCCCCTGTAGCCAGCACCCATGTGTGCCTCGGGGCGTAGCCGGCCTTGTAAAGGGACCCTGGCTGGGGGGCGTGTTGGTCGCGTTGCCCCCTGGCCCTGTGGATGATCCCAATAAAGGTGTCAAGAGCTCACGCGTGGTCTGGGTGTCAGCGCTGCGGGGTGACGGCTTCCGCTGGTGTGAGTGGCTTCCGCAAGGCCACTCGTGCGCCCGATTGATCGCTCACGACCAGGCTGCCTGCAGCCGGGGGCCAGGCCTGCCTGGCCTTGGGTTCCAGCCAGAGGTCAAGGTCACCAGGACTTGCCGACCTTGGAGGTGAGTTTCCAGCACTGTCCCCGCCCTCCGGGCTCTGCCTATGGTGGATGTTTCTGGAATTCCTGGAGAGGCAAGCACCCACACCCACGCCCACACCCACACCCACGCGCGTGTGCACACGCACACACACCCATCCCTAAAGCAAGGGAAGAGTGGGGCCATGCCGATTTTAGGACAAGTTTTTTTTTTTGGATGAACAGACCCTCAGGGACCCCTTACTTCCGGAAGGGGTGGCCTTGTTCTGCTGAGGTCACTTCTGTCAACTGTCATGGAAGGTCACTCGAGCCCGCGTGTGGCTCACAGCCTCGTCACTAAACACACGCAACTGTCAGTCACCAGCCAGGCCGCGGGACCAACCAGGCGGGGCCCGCAGCACGGCCACATCACACCGGTGGGCGTGCCCGTCTGCTCAGGGAGAAGCAAGTGTTTTAGACACAGTCAAGGATGCCAATTTCTTTCTTTTTTTTTTTTTTTTCCAAAGATTGATTGATTTGAAAGAGAGAATCTTCCATTGGTTCACTCCCCAGGAGGCCACAACAGCTGGAGCTACGTCAATCTGAAGCCAGGAGCCAGGAGCTGCTTCCGGGTCTCCCACGCCGGTGCAGGGGCCCAAGGACTTGGGCCATCTTCCACTGCTTTCCCAGGCCACAGCAGGGAGCTGGATGGGAAGTGGAGCAGCCGGGACACGAACCGAGGCCTATGGGATGCCGGCGCCGCAGGTACCCGCTACACCACAGCGCCGGCCCCAGACGATGCGCATTTTCAGAAAGCCTGGAGCTGCCAGGCTTCTTTCTCCTCCAGGGCCTGACCGGGGGGCCTGGGAGAAAGGGAATGTCGTGTGATGAATCCACAGCCACGGTACGTGGCCCGACACAGACCCACGGGATCACGGTCAGGAGCATGGAGGCTCTGCTTAGGTGCTTTGTTAGCGCCTGCTTGGCTCAGCTGTGTGACGCGGGCTCCTTGCTTTCCCTCTCTGAGCCCCGCCACCCCAGTACACGCGGTGCATGAGGGCAGCTGGAGTCTGGGAGGACGAAGGAGCTGGGCAGCGCGCCTGTTCAGCTGGGGCCTGGCGAGCAGCACAAGGGGAGGGGCTTGGGGGCAGGGGCTGAGTGCTGCGTTCCTCCCTTGATGGTGGCACCCAAGGGCCTCTGCAGGGAGCGGCTCAGGGACGGCCTTGCACGGAGACAAGTCACAGGGGGAGCTGCTAGCGGCCCCAGCCCTTTCCGGAGGTCACTGTCCCCTCACTGAGGAGGGGTGAGGTGGTGAGAGGCCGCCTGTGCGGAGAAGGGCACAGGAGGGCTGCAGGGTGATGGCCGTGAGGGAGACCTGGAGACGCCCAGGGAGAAGGCGGGCGGGGGCAGGGCCCTGCCAGGAGCTCCCACCCAGGCCTCGGGGCGGTGCCTGCGGAGGTGCTGCCCCTGCCTCCCCCCACCCCGCCCCAAGATTGATTTGAAAAGCAGAGTTAGGGGGAGACAGGGAGCTGCCCCCCACTGGCTCATTCCCCAAGCGACTCCAGGGGCCAGGCTGAAGCCAGGAGTCTGAAGCTCCTCCTGGGTCCCATGGGGGCGACAGGGACCCGAGCACTTGGGCCGTCCTCCGCTGCTCTCCCAGGCGCATTAGCAGGGAGCTGGATCGGAAGTGGAGCAGCCGGGACTCAGACTGGAGCCCCTACGGGATGCCGGCGTCACAGGCAGGCGGTGGTTTGACCCGCGACGGCACAGCGCTGGCCCGGCTCCTCCCTCTAACAGAGGGGCTGGACTTGGCTGTTGTGGGTCCGATGGCCTGTGGCAAGGGCAGTGGGGTCTGGGAGAGGTCACCTCTCTGTGATGGCTGCCGGGCGGCGGCCCCACACTGGTTCCTAGGAGCAGGGCCCCTTCCCCAGGGCGAGGGGTCTCAAGATGGCAGCCGTGGGGCTGTGTGGTGGGCGGGAGCGTGCGCTGCCCATGAGGCAGCCGGATGAGCATCTGGAAGAAATCAAGCGAGTTTCTGTGCCCCGCTCTGCACGCCTGGAACGGCTCCCAGATTCCGAACGATCGAGGAGCAAAATGTACAGGAGAATCCCCTGAGACGTAGCTGGGAGCACTGGAGGGATGCACACCAGCCTGGAGAGAAACTCAGTTATGGGAATGAGAGAGTTTATGGCGAAACTAACAGAAGACTCCACCAAAAAAATAAAAAAATTCCCCCAAAACCACAAAATCCCAAGCAAATTCAAGATAAACAACAAACCGGGAAATACATTTGCAAGCCACGTTACAAGGGGAGGTAACGTCCCTCATATATAAACAGCACCTACAAATAAATAAGAGGGAAAACCCAGGGAGACGGGCATTTCGCAGACAGGAAAATGCAATGGCATTTAAACACCTGGAGACACTTCCACTACATGGAAGACGACGGAAATGACTGAGGGTCTCGGAAGTCAGGCTGGCAGAGGTTACGATCTGATGGCGTTCTGGGTACAATTTGGAAGGAACAGGCCTCGGGCACGGCTGGTGGGACCCGACCTCTGCGGGCCGGGCCGACACGCCCGGGAGAGAAATGGTGACCACGCAAGGTGACTCACCGTGGGGATGGCAAGAGGTGGTGAGCGCCAGGGCGCAGAGCGGGGCTCCCCGAGGGGCGTGGGGCTGTCAAGATAGGAAGGCAGCTGCGGGCAGAGGCCGAGGTGTGCCGCACCTGTGTGGGCAGGAAGGGCCTGGCAGGGCCCTGGAAGGAGCCCGGGAGCCCTGGACACGGCTGGGGTGCCCGTGTGCTTGACGTGGTACCTTTCAGAACTGGCTGCCTGCTAGTTGCAGGTGCAGTTAGAATCGGGACTGGGAGTCCACTCGAAGAACTGGGCCCCGTTTCTTTGGAAAAACGACCCCGCGGCTCCGGAGGGGCCCGCGCCCTGAGCGCTCCTGGCGCCCAGCTCACTTCGCTGGTCTCCACCTGCTCGGCCGCTGCGTGCACTTGCGTGGGAGGCAGGCGCTCAGACCAGAGGCCATGGGCACGGCGTGTGTGAGGAGTGGAGGACGGCACCCGTGTGGTGGCCGCCATCGCAGCAGTGGCCATATCACCGCCACCACATTGCCTGAGGACAGAGGACAGGGTCGCGCTGCACAGCGTGTGCTGTCTGAGGTCGGACGTCGGCGGACAGCTGCAGGCCGGCAGCACCCATGAAGACAATGCAAAGTCAACAAGACGCGAGCACTCGGGACCCAGCCACACGTCAAATGGATCTGCACCGTAACCGAGCCGGCCGTCTCCCAGGAGTGCGGGTTGGTTGAACCTCCGAACGTCATCACCGGAACACGCGCCTGATGAAGACTAAACCGCAGGTCATCTCAAGAGGTGAAGACAAGCAGCCGTCAACACGTCCAGATGCCCCCCGCCACCTTCCCGGCGCTGCCGCTGGCTCTGGACGCGTCCTGCTGGCCCGGCAGCCCAGGGCGGCCAGGGAACTTCCTGCCCACCCCACGGCCCCGTGCTCGGGAGCGTGGCCAGCGCAGGCCCCGGCGGAGTTCACACGTGTCCTGGGCTCCCCCCACGTGTCCTGCGGGTTCAGAAGCGGCAGTGCAGCCCAGGCCCGCAGGCAGCTGGGCACAGGTGGGGGCTGTGGGGGTGAGGCCGAGCTGCTGGGACTCGTGGCAGCGCGTGCTTGGTGGCCAACCACGGTGCTGTGCTCAGAAGTGCTGGGGACAGATGTGCTGGGTGCCCGCCCAGCCTCCGCAGGGCCCCAGGGCGAGGCTCTGCCCGGAGGCTCCGGCGGTGCCATCAGCAGCCCCGTGCTGGAGGAGCCAGGCCCCAGGGGCTGGGGAGGGAGGCGCCCAGAGCTGGGACAGGGGTGCCACGCGGGAGCCGGGCGGTCAGGCCAGGTCGGGCCAGGTCGGGCCAGGTCAGGCATGTTCCCCTTGCCCTCTGTCACAGGCTCAGCTCACACAGGTCACCACCGTGTGCAGGCGGGGAGGGGGCTGTCGTGTGGGGAGGGGGCGGTCTCCGGCAGCTGTCGGGGGCACACACGTGACTGGCAGCTTTCCCATAGCCAGCGAGGTTTGTGAGCAGCGGTAGCCGCTGTGCGTGTGGGGCCCACGCAGGGCACAAGGTTCTGCTGAAGAGGGTGGCGTCCTCCTGAGTGTGGCGTGGAGTCTGTTTCCGGCGTTGGGTGGTGCAGGCTCCTGGACGCCCTAACCCCCCGGGACTGGCTGATGGGCTCTGCCCCCCACCTCCCAGACTGGTTCAGGGTGGCCCAGCTCCAGGTCCTAGGTGACTGGGAGGCACCCACACACCCCAGGGCGCCTAGGAGGAAGGGGAGCCGGTGGGAGACGGGAGGGGCAGGCAGGCCCTGCGCCCTCGCTGCCCCGGAGCAGTGCCGCCCCCACAGCTGCCCATCCCCTGCCTCCTAAGCTGGGCTCCTGCCCCTCTTGTTAGAAAAGGGGCCGGAGGCTGGGGGAAGCCAGCTGAGCGGTGCGGGGCGCAGACCGTCCTGACCTGCACGGCGGCCAGAGCCCAGGTTGGGCTCAACCGTGCGTGTGGCGACAGGGACGCTGAGAGCACCCCCCCCCACCCCGGGCCTTCTAGTGTGTGCGGGGCCCGCCCGGAGCTTCCTTCACAGAGTGAGTGTCCAGCTTGCAGCCCTGGGCACGTGACAGGTCTCGTCTGTCTGGTGCTACTTCCTGGGTCTCTTCAGGAACGGCCAATGAAGGCTTCCCTTTGTCTAAAAGGAGGGGAGGGAGGATGGGCGCGCAAGACCATAAAGCCGCTGCTTGGCCGCCGTGAGGACAACGGTGGCAGGGTGCGTGGCGGGAAGGTGGAGCAAGTCCTGCGGGCTGGCTGGGACCCAGGCCCGCACGCTTTCCCCATCACTGCGGGGCAGGCGGAGCTCGGAGCTCAGCAGGCTCCGCCTTCGCCAAGCCAAGGCTGTGGTGGCGTGGTCGTGGCCACAAGTATCCAGGTCGGGGGAGCTGCTTCCCCTCGCAGCCGGGATCCTGGATGTGTCTGAGCGCCTGGGCCTGGAGCCGGTGTTTCCTGGACAGGGGTCTCGGGGAGGGACCGGGCAGGGTTGCGATCCTAGGGCCCTACAGCTACATCCGGGAACTGCAGCTGGGAGGCACGGAGGCCCCCTCCGTAGAGGGCAGGGCGTGGACGTCTCAGGCGCCACCCACCCCTGGGGTGCCCATGCTGCCTCTGGTACCTGAGGGCCGAGTCAGTCCTGGGGTGCCCACGCTGCCTGGTACCTGAGTGCCGAGTCAGTCCTGCAGCTGTTGCCCCCCGCGGCCCCCAAGCCCAGGTCTTTCGAGTCCTGCTCCAGGTACACAGCTGTCGGTCCGCACCAGCTGACCTGGCGCCACCAGCGTCCAGACAGCGTCCAGCTCGCTGGACGGATGAAGACACGGATAAAGGCACGGCAAGGTTTTTACCACAAGGACTAGTGTAGGTTTGCGAGGGCCTACAGAGGCCCATCTTGTCCAGGAGCGCGCGCACTGCCAGTGTGCCGACATTGTTTGGGCACCTGTCTTGCGCCTGACTCTGGGCCTTCTTTGGCCAGAGCACCCTCACGGTCTCCAGTTTGGCTACAGCCGACTTTGTCATGTGCAGACTTCCCAACACAAACCCCACAACATTCGAGTTGCTGGGGCTTTCCCAGTTATGTTACTTAAAATGGAACAAGGTGACGGGAAGTCGCAGGATACAAAGGATCACCCACCTGTGGCACCGTTCACATCTGACTTCCAAGTCAACCTCCCAGTAGTCAGAAGAAACAGTTTTCAAACTCGGACGCACTGTCAGCGCTTCTCAGCTGGGACGGTGTTCGGGTTGACCTCGGGGTGGCCAGCTGATTGCCGAACGCCATTTAAGGGCAGAAGCAGCCTTTTAGTTCTGCTCTTCTGGGGAGTCAGCCTTTAGTGTCCCCCACATGACACAGCCAAACACGCCTGCAGCAGGTGCGGCAGAAGTCAGGGTCACCTCGCGCGTGCCGTCACGTTCCTTAGGAGAGTGGTTCCCGTCGCTCAGGCCAAGTGGATCTCAGTGGCTTGGAGCCATCTGGTGAGGGTCTTGGGGACCCACCTGGAGGGGTCAGTGCCAGCAGCCCGAGGTCGAGGTCAAGAATTGCTCTTCTGGTGGTCTTGGCAAGGCAGCGTACCCACTTCTGGTTTTGGAAGAGGTCTCCCCAGTCTTCAACACATCCAGTTTTGAACTTTGTTTACTTCTCACACTGGCTCTTGACAACGCACAGGCACGTGGCTCACACAGCCAACGCCAAGACGTTGAAGGGGCAGACGCTTCCCTGCGTGCGTCTCGGCGGGGACAGACTTCTCCCTGTGCTGCGGGATGGTGGAGGAACACGTCCACACATCCACACGCCCACACGCCCATGAGGCAGGGGAACCACAGCCCTGGTCATTGGCCTGACCTGAATGCTTTGTTCAGGAAAATTTCGGCAGCAAAGACTAGTCCTCTGGGACAACTAGGGGTTTTCTTATTACAGCACAAATCCCAGAAACGTCCGGCTCAGCCACAGGGGTCCTCTAGGGGAGGGGCGGAGGGCGCGGCTTCCGAGCTAAATCCTCTCCAGATCATCCCTAAAGCAAAGAGGAGCAACACCACTCTTCTTAAATGCTTTTATTGAGACACTTTTAGGACTTCTGTAACATTTGCAGCAGGGAATTTTTTAAACTTCCAACTCTTTTAGGTGGCTAAACCCTTCTTACTGTCAGAAAGGCAAAAGCCACCACCACAGCAAGGAAGCTCACCTGTCCGCTCAGATGCCCGACTAAGACCCCAGACGCCCACTCAGCCAAGTTCTGCCCTGCCACGTTGGACCCTGAAGTCTCTCACCCAGCCAGAACCACCCCCAAACGTAACAGCCGGAACTCCGCCATCCCGACTCGGCCATCGTACCGTGCACCCTCACCGCGGCACACCCCTTCCTACACTTCAGCTGGTGCACTAAGAATCTGCAAGCTGCCTGTGCGGTAGACGTGAAACGGCTCCGTAAAACAGGCCCAGGGCCTACACAGTCCAGCCCATCCTCGCACTCCCTGCGGCCTGTCTTGGCAGCGTCACACGCGAGGCAGAGGGCGGTCAGAGCTCCCCTCTCGGGTACCAAGTCTTAGAACTCAGGGACCCAACCGCGTCAGGCTGCCGCGGGCCCAAGTCCCTAAGAGGGCCCGACCGACCTGCACGGACGAGGGCACCTCACTAACCTGGCGGCTGGGCGCTGCCGCTCTGCAAACTTGTGCTTTCAGCTGCCCTCCTCTCGGGAGTCTGCAGTCTACGGGCCACCAGCTCCTTCCGCCTGACCGCCCTCTACACGCGTGGTCTCCAGCCTTTCTCTCACCAGCCAGACGGTCAAGCCCTAGAACAGGGGCAGAGCGGCTGCCTTTGAGTCCAGCTGTTCCCACCTAAGGTGAAAAGTAACATCGATTCATCCAAAGAAAGACCACCGGGCCACGAGACTGCTTGCCAGGCTGCGCCTTCACAAAAGGGAACGGAGAAGCTCAAGGATGCTTTTTCAGTTCAAAGGCAAAAAAAAACCCCTACAGACCCCAAAGAATTTGTAACAGGTGCCTTGAGACAAAGGGCAGATCTTGGTTTTCTACAGGTTTCCTCCGTGCTGTGATGGACACAGGGCCATCATGTGTAATGAAGCGAATGTTTACATTAAGCACAATACAGCAATTTATTTAGATGCTTAAAATGAATACAAAGGGAAATAAAGATCACAAAATTATACATACTACAACAGTGTGTCATATATTAGATGGCATAAATGAATACACCAGAGTGGTGTTTAACTAAAGATAAAACTAAATATCCAAAATGCAGCTCTCGTCGGTTTGCTGCTTCAACACAACACACTTTTATACAGATCTGAAAGGTGTCCAAATTAGTCGCTGAAGTCAATGCTTCCATGTGATTTTAGCTTAAAAGATTTCAGAAAACAGATCTGAAATACCAGCTGTAATGTCAAGGATATTTAGAACAAGAAAAATCCTATAATACAAGAGAGTCCAGATATATATCTTACGTGGCTGGCCTCTGTTGCAAGATTGTACAAGGTTATGTGCAAAAAACTAAGTCTGTCCAAAGTCCATACTAGCGCAGGTTCAAGCTTTTGCTAGAGAAACTAGATACAGCGTTTATTACACAGCAAGGGCAGCACTAAAAAAAAACAAAAACAGAAACAGAAACAAAACAAAGCTATGATGGGCACACAGTAACAATATCATATGCATCACTTGAGTGGGTCTAAAAGACTGTACAAATATACATTGCAACTATTCAGAATGAATACATGAAAAAGAGCGGACTTCCCCAAGTCTGCTGTACACACTGGACTGGCGGCGCCTCCCTGGCCCTGCACTACCACGTGGGCAGGGAGCTGCCTCTCAAGGACACCCAACCATTCAACGCGGGAGGGAACCGTGAGGAGGCAGCAGGACCAACCTCTGCTTTCCCTCCTGTGCAGCGCGAGCCACCAGCTTCCCGGTTTTCACATTTAGTTACTGTGTCTGTCAGAGAAGGTTCCGGAGCAATCCTCAGCCGCTCACGTGTCAGACGTAGACACAGCCACTGAGACCGCAGCGGCCACACGTCCCCACTGCCTGCTGGCCAGTACTCACGTGGCAGCCTTGCACCGGTACTGAGGAGCGCGGAGTTGCGGCCGCGGCACGTCCGTGACGCCGGGAAGCCCGGCGCTCAGGCCTGCTGGCTGCTCAGCTCCACGCCAGCCAGGCCGCCGTGCATGGCCTCGGCTACTCCGTCAGCCATGTTGTCAAACTGTTCCCCATCCTCACTGTCAATCGTGCTGTTCTGCCACTCGATCTGGGGGCTGGATAAGCGCTCGTCGTTCTCAGCCGTGCTCTTCCACTGTGACTGGTCCTTGGACCAAAATCCTTCCACTTTTCCATAGGAACTATTCTTCCATTTCAACTGCTCTCTGTCGCCGTGCACGGGAGCCTTTTTTTTGGCAGCTGGCTTACTGCTCCTCGCATCTTCACTTTGGGAAGACTCGTCAGACCAGGTTCCCGGCTTCCCTTCGCACGTGTTGTCCTCCGAGTCCGAGCCCTGCTGGGAGCCAGGCCCACTCTCGCACGGAGACGCTCCGTCTTTCCACTCCACGACGTCGTCTTGCTCCAGCTCACTGTCGGAAGCCTCGGGCGGGAGTCTGGCCGGGGCCTCAGGCCCGTGAAGAGCTGCGTACTTGGAGTCCCCCTGCTCTTTTTGGTCCAGCTTGCCCTCCGCTCCTAAAGCGTCCTCCGGCATCCCCTTCGGTCCATGCTCCTCTGGGTTATCGTGGGGGATTTTAGGCTCAACTTCAAACACGGGGTCGAAAGGGCTGCCGCTGCCGTCGGACTCCTCCTCCAGGTTCTCCAGGCTGTCGGAGGAGCTGTCGGCGTCCTTGCCGGGGCGGGGCTTCTTCTCGGCCGTCTTGCTGGCGCCGACTCGGGAATCCTTCTCATCATGGTTCTCAAACAGCCACTCGGCGTCAAAGTCCATCTCGTGTTTGACTTTGTTTAATTCTTTCATGTTGAAGCCCAGCAGCACACCAGGCTTGTATTTTTCACAATCACGGACACACTTCTTCCTTTTGTTACTAAAATGGGAGGCAATGTCGCTTTTCCACAGCCATAGACTGGCCGCCAGCTTTTCGATCTCCCGCCGGGTGGGGTAGGGCTGCTTATTGAAATACTTCGTTAGGAAACTCTTCCTGGCTTCGTAGGAATCATCTTCGTGACCCTTGGGGTCTAAAGCTAAGACAACAGGCTCCTCCGGCTTCTCCTCAAAGAAGCTGGGCGAATCGCTGTCCTCCTCCAACTTCCGCTTTTTCAGCAAGGGAAACTCCATCTGCTCGTAGGTGCGCTTCACGGGCGCCAGCCCGGGAGACTGATTCAGCCGGGAGGGTGCGTTGGCCTTGTCCTGGCCGTTCTGGGTCTTCCCGACGCCCCTGCAGTGAACCAGATGCAGAGTGATGGTGGAGGCCGTCATGTTGCTGGTGTACACACCCAGGCAATGGATGCACTTGTAGGTGAGCTTCTTTTCCACCGGATGGACCGTCTGGATGACCTGGTGCCTCTCCCGCAAGTGATGTGCCAGTGCGTCAGATATGGGCCCTTTCAGGATGGAGAAGCAGAGAGGGCAAAGGGTTTTCCCGACATCCTTCTTGTAGGGCACTGCCGCTTGAGGCGAACTTTTGACAGGGATGTCTGCCTTCTCCTGGACTTTTGGCTGCGGCTTTGGAGGAACTGGAGGATTATTTTGGGCGTGGTAAGCGACAGACTCGGCGGGGGCGTCCCTCAGGTTGTACGTGGTCACCAGGAGGTGGATGTTAGTGTGGCTGCCCTGCTGCAAGGTCAGGTCAAAGCTCAAGGTAGAATCCGTCTTGGGCCCCATCTCCTCATCGATGTGAACCATCCGCATGTGCGCCGCCATCTTCTCCACGTCGTTGAAAGTCGAGCGGCAGTAGGGGCAGGACAGACCGTGAATGAGCATGTGGTTGAGCAAGGTGTCTGTGGGCAAATAGCGGTTACAGTAGAGGCATTTGCTAGTGAAGTTGTGTATTTTCATAATGTAGTTGGCCACTGCGGGGACCTTCTCGGCTTTGTGTTCTTTCTCGAAGTGCACGCTGTAGACGTTTTCAGGAAAGAGCTCATTGCAGATCGTACAGATTTTCCACTTCTGAGTTGAGGACGTGTTGGCTGGGGGAGGGCCTGTGGCAGCTGCAGTGGGCTTGGAGCTGGACTGGCCTAACACTCGGGAGGCCTGTGACTGGGAGAGGGAGGGAGACTTCAACTGGCCCGACGAGAGCGAGGCGGCGGCGTTAGGGGGCTGCAGGGAGT
The DNA here is from genome assembly GCF_964237555.1 of Oryctolagus cuniculus. NCBI lineage: Eukaryota > Metazoa > Chordata > Mammalia > Lagomorpha > Leporidae > Oryctolagus > Oryctolagus cuniculus. The sequence continues at coordinate 10,062,494 of NC_091442.1, read as the reverse complement.
AGCGCGCTGGGGCCTGGGACCTCTGCTCCGACCCGAGCCCGTAAGATCTGCCATTGCCACTCGGGAGTAACTGCTTCACAGACTGGGACTGCTGAGGGACGGACACTGGCGCGTTGCCACTGAGACCCAGCCTCATCGACTGACCCACGCCGTAGCCCTGGCCTACAGACTTGACCCCATAGTTGTTCTGCTGCAGGTGAACGTTCGACAGCATGTTGACTCCTGTAGAATTTAAATTAGGCTTTGGTATTGAGAGTCGATTCACCATCTGCTGGGATGGTAAAGACCGGACATTTCCAGAAGCAAGGGAACCAATTCTTGGGGGGAGTCCCATGCCCTTCTTCTCCTGAGGCTTGGGGGCGATCAGCATCAAGGGCTTAGCTCGGGGAACCACCACATTTGTGTGTCCGATCATGGCAGTGACCTGATAGCCTATCCGCTCGTGGTCTTCGATGACATGCTGCACCAAAGCCTCGTAGGACTTGGGCATGAAAAGGCATCGCTTGCAGTGGATACTGCACTCCTCGCGGGCACTCGCGCCGAGGGGCACTGCGCCGTTGAGCGACTTTTCTCCGGCCTTGGCTATGTAGGGCGCTGCCACATGCTGAAAATGTTCCCGGTATATGTGCTTCCTGACGACCTCGTACAGAGGGTCTCGGTAAGTGCACTTCTTGCAGTAATAGACAGCCTGCTCTACACTGTCAGCCTGCTTGGGTTTAAGGCCATCGTTTTTGTTTTTATCTTTGAAAGTGCTGAGGCTGCTACTTGGTGCGCTGGCGTTGGGAGCATGAAATATTTTAATGTGTGTTTCCAAAGTCTTTTTGTCGGCATTGAAGGTACAGTAGGGGCAATTGAGGAGAATCCTATTTTCGAAGTCTTCGCTATGGACATTCCGGAAGTGACTTTTGTAGGCAGAGAAGAATTTTGAGGAAAACGGGCAAGCACTGCAGCAGAAGGGTTTTGTCCGATAGTCCTGCGGAGAGCACACACACCCATCAGTGGCACTGCACCCAGGCCCCCCCGCCTCAGAATGCTATTTTTAGAACAAACTCTGATTTCAACAATTTTTTTCCTTTTACAAATAAATTTATGAGACAGAAATTCAAATGAAAAAGCTGTGCTAAATGATTATTTTTGGGTCAGTGTAAATTAATTCAATGCTAAGGTCTTTCCCAATGTTTAGAAAAGACTCAGGTCACATCTGTTGATGGGTTTTGGACGGACTGAAGCCAGCTAACTTCAAGATAAACATTTTCACTTGAATAACACAAAATTCTGTGAAATCATTTTCACTTCACGAATCTGGAATCTTTAAAGGCTTCAGACTTCTCTGTACAGAGGAGTCCAGGCCAGTGTTTTTACGCAACTAGACAAGAGCAGAAGACGGAACTTACCTTTCCCCTCCTGGAAAGACTTTCACAGGGAAAAACAAACTTCAACCCAATTTTACTCTGATCCAGGGGGGACACTACTCAGGTCTCCCTGCTGCTGAAGGAACTACGGATCTGGAGGGTCCGCTTCCTGCTGGGAGACCACGTCCCTCTCCGAGCGGCAAGACCAGCCTCGGCAGTTAGGGAGGGGGCAGCTGCTTTGACACAGGTGAGGTAAAAAGGTCGTCGTCCTACAAACCGTGAGGGGCGCACTGGTTTTAAAAGCCAACAACGCGCTGCAGAATCTGCGGACGCCCAGAGCCGCTCTGAGCGGCAGTCGTGCGGCCGCCGTCCCCGGCCGATGACAAGTCAATGTGACGGACTCAGATCTCCTCTTCTCCTGAACACCTGCTGCAGACACTGGTTTCAACCAAAATCTAGGGGTTCTGCATCTGCGGGCTCAACCAACCACAGATGGAAAATACTTGGGGAAAAAATTGTCTGTGCTGAACACGGAACCTTTCTTCTTTCCGCCCCAAATCCCTTGAGGGTACTCCCTGCTCGCCCGTGCGACAACGCTAACACAGCACCTGCACTGTTAGAGTCTGCGTAATTCAGAGATGGCCAAAATGCACAGGAGGGTGTGCACATCCAGGTACCCTTAGGGGTCCTAGAACCCGTCCTCTTCCTGCAGTACTGCTGCTACGAAGTTATCAGATTCATAAAACTGACTTAAATAGAAGTTTCTGAGAATGCTAGTTTTAGTAAGGCCCACCTCAAATCTTCCAGGTTGAGTTTAAAAGGAGCCACTCCCTGCCAAGCACATTCCAACCCGCTGAGGAGACACTGATGCGGCATCAGCGCCACTGGAACAGGTGCTGGCGACACGGACCTGCCACGCGCTGCTCCTCATGGACAACGCAGCACCACTCACACTCCCTCTACCTCCAGCCACACATGCTCGCTGCTACTGCCTACTGATGTTTTTAAGGCCAACCTGTGAAGTTATCTCTGTCGCCACCATCCTACAGACTTCACCCACCCACATCTCCCAGAGGCTGGGTGCCATCAACATAAGAAGTTAAGAAAACCCGAGTCTGGCCCTGCTCTCCGAAAGCAGGAACAGAGATGCTTGGAACCTGGGTAAACAACTCAGCAGAGGGCTCTGGGGGACGGGCCAAGCAGCCCCCCGAGCTTTTCAGTAACAAAATTTCCTTTTCTTCTTCTTACACCTCAAGTTTCAGTCCAATGACAAAAAAAAGTGTGCAGAATGGAAATATGGAATGTTGACATTTCCCACACCAGACGGCTCACCATGACTGGCCGAGAGCTAAGGGGAGATGAGCCGGACACAGAGACACTCAGGGCCCCCACACCACTGCTAAGAGGGAGATGAGCCGGACACAGACACTCAGGGCCCCCACACCACTCACCTGGTTTTTTGTAAGCGAAGGGTCCCACAGTCCTACATCCTCCCATGTAGTGTTTTTCAAATAAAAATCATTAGGTTCAAACTGTTTAAAATCCTAGAAAACAGTGAAAGAAGTTTACAAAAACATAATGGTATCAACTCCAGCCCAAGCTTACATATAAATTGTTACCTTTTTACTAGAGTTGAGGAGAGCACAGGAAAACCAACCGCATTAAGATCTAAACTAGGAATAATAAGGCTCTTAGGCAAGACAAAAGGGCACCTGGAAATTAAATTACACTGAACATTTTTTATCAGCCCAACAGTACCCGGATGGTCAGCCAGGTTTCCAAGGAAACCACTGGGAATTCTAATGAACTAGAAAGTCCGGTCACATACATATTAGTACCAAAGCAGTTTTCTTAGAGTACTGTAACTCATCAGCGATAGTACTGCAATGGAGTCTTAAGAAACGTTCGTTTATGGTTCTGCAGATGTGTCCAGTTCTGCAAAAAAAGATTTTTTGAGGGAGAGGGGCCAGAGATTGGATTGGAAAGAAAATTCAGGATTTTTGAACCCAAAAAGGAGGAAAGAAAGCTATTCAAAGAAAGCAAGCAACGTGATGTTAAATTTGCACTCTTATGTAAAACGCTAACACAGCCCCTTTCCCCTTAGACTAGGAAGATAAAAAGTCTTAGGATAAAAATTCTTGCTCCTCAACGGTTCAGTCTGAGGGGGATCAAGCACACATCAGTCCGCAGTCTGTAACGAGTGTCGTGAGAGTTTGAACAAAGCCTGTGCAGGACGGGAGGCACCTGAGCACCTGTGAGATTAGCTCCCGTGAAGAGGGCCCCACCGAACATGCAGCGAACAGACCGCTGCATGGGGCAGAGCTGCCCTCACCGTGGGCTTGGGGAGGGGCAGCCTGCATGCTGGGGACGACCTAACTAGAAGCTCACCCCGAGGAGCTTCGTCTTCACTCTGTACCCCTAGAGTGTCAGTGGGACTCAGGAAAAGAAAGACCACTGCTTACTGAATTTTTGTTTTTGTTCCTTTACTTCCATTCCAGTCAAACATTTACTGAGCACCTATTTTGTGCCAAACACTGTGCTATAGGTGCTGGGGACAAATGGATGAACAAGGCAGCCATGGTCCTTGGCCAGCTAGGATTTAAAGGTTAGCACGGAAATGGCATTCACTGTGTTTTTTCAACCAGAGGCTCTGACCACCTAACTGTAAGACTCGGAGCACTGAGACCTGGAAAGGGAGGAACTCACTGCTCTGGTTATGCCCTCGCCCAGGGGCTATTATAAAGCTCTTAGAATAAAAAGGCAGGAGAAACAGTGTAAGGCCAACTGTTAAACAAGGGGAAGACAGTAGTCACTGATGGGTAAAAAGGGCCAACAAACGCTCAAATCCCAAGGAAAGAGACGACAAGCAGTCAAGTAACCATGCCTCAACAGTTAGACGGCCAACAGCACCCTCAGGCCTCTCAAGGAGAACAGGCCTGGAGCCCCACAGACACCACCGCTCCCTCCGTCTTGAGGCCAGACCTAGTCCCTGACTCATCTTTCATCTGTAGAGTGGAGGTTAAGAATTCCCACTGCCCCTCGAAAGTCGTTAAGAACAAAGGGAGAGGCCAGTAAAGCGCCCAGGTTCAATGTCTGACAAGCGTAAGCCCTCAACGGCAGCTGCTGTTGCTTCAGGATGCAAAGACGGAAAAGCCCCTTCGGGGTGAAGGGAAGAAGTTTACGCTAACTGAGAAGGCGCTGGCGAAGCTAACGCTGTGGTTACAATTTAGAATCACACCGAAGAATTATCCATCCTCGTGCTGACACAAAGTAATGGACCAGAAGCTGAGTCATGTTAAAATTTAAAAATGACATGCTACTTACTTCTATATGTTCTTTACAGTATTCCAACCCAATGTCACTAAGTATTTTTTTCACAGTTTTCCGGGCTTTTCTTAAACTGCCAAGATTGTTGACAGGAAGTTGGAACATAGTTTCTATTGGAAAAAAAAATTTAAGTCAAAGTCAAAACATGTACAACTTGTAATATTTACTAAATCCACTGATGACAGGATCACAAACCCTGGCCCCAACTACAAAAAGGTGAATAGATATCCTTATCTAGTGTATTCTGAATACTCAAAGCAGACAGGCAAAAATAAGTTCTCTCTGATTTTTTCTGAATGGGACATTTTTATATTAATCAACTATGAGTCTAATCTGGCACAATTCAGCTTAGACTTAAAAAAAAAAAAAAAACAGTTCAGTGATAAAGTTGAGAATGAGGGAAATAATACCAACCAATTATTTTTAAGTCAAGTGTGAGTGCGTTATTGCTTGTGATGTTGAACCTCTGAGAACAGGAAACGCTCACCATTGCAGCATTGTCACCACACTGAGTGCCAGGGAGCTCCTGCTGCCGGCAATACCCCTGCCACTGCTCTGGTGTTCTTCAGGGAGCACGCCTGCTATCTCTGTGCACCCCAAGTCAATGGCATGATGGCTGAGAGGACTCACCCCCCGACAGCTGGCAGCACATCTCAACAAGGCACTGACTGCTGAGAGGGGAGAAGGTGGGCACTGGGCGTCAGAGCAAATGGTAACTCTTACAGGCTTCAGGGCATCCATCGGAAAAATGAAAAGCCCTTGCGTGTGTATGGGAATGGAACAACTGTGATGAGTTAACACATTAAAATCAAACTCAGATCCACTTCCCCAAGTTCCTTAAAAACAAAGGGCTGTATTTAGTAAGAAGACAAAATTACTGTTTCGGGCAACTGAGAATTTGTATGCCTTCCAATGTGACCCTAAATCCTTCTGTAAAATATGCTTCAGAATGTCTTCAATTTAGTAGTCCAAATTCAAAATAGTTTTGCAGAATAAAGTAGCTCTAAAATTCAAAACAGCAAAACCAAAATCCAAAGCAACCAGGAATTAAAATTTAATATATGCAAATCTTATCTGCCAATTAGTTAAGGTGGTTACTACTACCAGTTTTACCTGCAAGTTAACTAATCCAAATGTAATGTTGTCTCACTTATTATCCTAATCTAAAAATTAATGTTAACTAATGAAAAATGAAAAAACAGAGAAAAAAAGAGTCCCTCGCACCAAAGCAAAGAGCGGCTCCCAGCAGTGCTCAGCCGGGGGTCCTGCCTGGGACCCCTGCAGCAGCCGAGAAGGGAGCTCCCTGGCCTCCGCTCAGGCTGGACTTCTGTGAGCTCTGAAGCAGCGCTGCAGGCGGCCCTGCTCTGCACACGCCATCACACCCCGCTTCCCAGACAAACCCCTGCACTGAAAGCCAAGCCATTCTTCACGGACGTTTTATTGCTAAATTGTTTTAAACCATCTTTTCAGTGGTTTAAAACAAGACTTTTCAGTTGTTGACACAAACTCGGTCTTTTTCAGAACTGCCCGATTAAAAAAAAGACTAGAAACACAGAGGCATCCTTCAGGCTAATTCTGAGCACAGCCTCTCAAGTCTGAGGAGTCCACTATCCATCTCTCTTCCCTTCAAACCTCCCTGTGGGCCAAAACCCAGCCATTCAGGAACTTCCCGAAGTAAGCCTGCCTCACTTCAGAAGCAGCCGGGACTGGTTTCCCTGCCCGCCTGGCAGAACCAAGGCACACAGGTGTGTGAATGTGGCCACCAGCCTGTCCCTGCAGCTCGGGGGGAGGAGAGCCCACTCTCAGTGCCTGCCCACGGCCACGGTCATTCTAGGATCCCGGTGAAGCACACCTCAGCGCCTGGGGGAGCCCCCCGAGCCAAGCACGGTTCTCAGGAGCTCGGCAGCAGGACGCGTGCACTTCAGAAGTGGCACAGGGTCGACTTCCGAGTGTACTTATCCACACTGAATTAAAAAGGCTCGTTAACAAAATAAGCATGACTGCTTATCGGAAAACGCTGTATAAAAGGTTATTTTTCTTCTATGCTTAGTAACCGGAAGAACCCATGCTCAGGTTTTAACTGGAAGATGTAGAAGTCCTACGACTATGAGCGTATCGCGGACATTTCTAATGACCCTGGGAATTCAGTGATCTGCCCCTCTCCCCAGATGGAGGCGCCCTCAGTGACCTGTTTACAGAAGCTTTTTCTAACCAAGACTCTGTCCGTCTGCAGCTTGTCTTCGCATCCTCAACGTTAAGCACTTACGCACTTCTCTGGCTGCTGGCTCTAAATGACATGCTTTTCTTAGTAGACAACAGGACAGCACAGGAACAGATGCAAGGAAGCTTCCTCCCCACCCCTCTCCTCGGCCTCGCAGCGCTTCCCAGACGGCTGACCCCGTCCGGTCCTCAAGGGCAGTGCCCAGGCATTTCTATGCACCACGCCAGACAGTTCCTTGGAACCAAGTCTCCGCCACACTCCACCAGCCCACGCTGGGATTATCTGAGTGACAAGCCAGAACACAAGGGCCTACGGCTGTTCCCAAGAGTTACACATTCACATCAATACCTGGCTCCAAGGTTCATTACTGTCATCCATTCGATTTTTCTTTTAAAACGCCTGCAAGAGTTATTCCTGCCTCCTCCCCAACCTCTTCTGAATCAGAAGTCTGGACTGGACAAGGGGCCCACACTTATACACAGAGTAGGAACAAAGGAGAAAAGTGCTTCTGCCTGAAACTAAGGCTGCTTTCCTCATTTCTGAATGCGAAGAACTAAAAAGCAAACATTTCCACTACTACTCTCAGGGAGAGACGCCCTACAGTACGGCAAAGGCTGCGCAGGACGCAGTGCGCGGGCTCCCCGAGCTCGCCTTTTCTCCACAGCCCCCTGGGGCACCCGGGGCTGATGTCAGCACACCAGCATCACTGTTCTGACGGAGCGCTCCCTTCAGCTCAGGGCATACAAGGGGGACACCAACGTAAGAGAACGGCACCTCTGCCTCTCAGAGCCCCGACACTGCCAGGGACAGAGGGGAGCACGACACTTCTCTCCCTCCCCTTCAACAACGGCCCACCGCACCCGGAGCACACAGCGGGCCCTCAGGCAGGAGAATTCAGACATCCGTTTTTGCCTGCCTCACCACAACTCACGTGCTGTCAGTCAGAAGGTCCCTCCCCCAGTACAACAGAGTATACACGACTTGGGCTGACCACCTCTATAGCCACTGGTCAATACAGAGGTGCACGGGCACCCAAACGGCTGACAGCGATGCTGAAAAGCAGTCGGGATCTGTTGGAGCATGAGGGGAGCGGAAGGAGGCAAAGCCTTCCTCCTGACATCGCTTACGGTCTACACACAGCCGTGCCTGCAAGAGAGCAGCAACTGCCCCCCACGGCCCTCTCAGGCAAGCACAGCCTCCACTGCAGCCAAGGGACTCAGTGGACCTCCTGGGAGACGGGACATGCAAGAGGGAAAACAATTAGGAGGGAAGATATGGTATTCCGAACCAGGTCAAGAATACTAGTTTGTCAGAAGCCACAGTTATTCTGTGGCTGGCGCATCCTATATGGGTGCTGGTTCGAGTCCTGGCTGCTCCATTTCCAATCCAGCTCTCTGCTATGGCCCGGGAAAGCAGTGGGCAATGGCCCAAGTCCTTGGGCTCCTGCACCCACATGGTAAGACCTGGAGGAAGCTCCTGGCTCCTGGGATTAGATTGGCACAGCTCCGGCTGTTGGGGCCAATTGGGGAGTGAACCAGCAGATGGAAGACCTCTCGTGTGCGCTCTGTGTAACTGACTTTCATGTAAGCAAATAAATTAAAAAAAAAAAAAAAAGACAGTTATTCTAAAAATGCCTTTCCCCTCTTCATTAAACAAAAACAAAAACACTATAGGGAAAAAGCCAAGCATTTTCTAATGGAACTGGGAAAAGTTCAATGACAAGTGAACACTTCCAAGTGCTTTATCTTTTTGGTAGGCATCTATCATCTGATGAACTGGACTGAAGCCACTGATCTTTAAGAGCGACTTAAATTCACTGCTGAATCAATCGCCAGTCCCTCCCGCCAATCTGCACAAATCACAGCCGCGCTCTGCTGGTCAGCGTCGGAACACTGAAGCGTTGCCGATCCAGGTGCTGTCCACGTGCCTGCTGAAGAAGCTAGAGCCAAGAGGCTGGGATGAGAAGGGATTCGCCGAGACCCTAAGCTGGATAAGAAGTACGGCCATACACATAGTACACATCCGATTCTTTCTCCCCTCTGAGTATTAGACACAAGACCACTCTACTTCAAGTGTTAAGAGGGAAAATGAGGGCCGACAGCACCTGGCCCATGAAAACTAATCGTACAGGGAAGGAGGCAGACACATCCCCACCTGTGAAGCCCCTGAAGCATGGGGGTGAGCAGCTGATAACCCCTCATGAGGCTGTGCGGCTGCTGGAGAGCCGAGTCTACTCAGAGGCTCTGGGTCAGAAGACGGAGGAACACAGCAGGTCCCGACACTGGTTTACAGACTCAAGACAAGACTGGCAAGACCTGAGACAGACCACCAGCAAGTGGGGCTTGGCTGCGGTGGCTCCTCTGCAGAACTACCAGGTCAAGGTGCGCACCCTATTCTTAGGGGCAGAGGAAAAGCATTTCTTCCTGTGTCGTGAGAACGTAAAACAAAACACAAAGACAAAAAAAGTTAAAACTCGGCCAACCACAGAAAAAAAGTCAGGAGAAAAGAAATAAGCCTCCAAATCAAACTTCTCTAGATTACACCTTAAACTATCCTGATGAGGATCTGGTACAGGATGTCCTAGCATATAAATCTTAATATTTTAGTCTGCATTATTTGATGATATCGAACTTTGAATAAGAGTGTATGATGCTAATTTGACATGCCAGAAAATACAGCAGTAAACGAGTGTGTGTCCTATTTTCCACCAACAGCAATGGAACTCTGTTTTCTAACACTGTGGCAGCCAAAATCTAAACGGACACTACAATGACTAGTTCATCAGGTACACCAAGAGGCAAGTCTACGACTCTGGTAAGGAAAAACCTCTCTGCCACTGCGCTGAGAGCTGCACCAGGATGGTCCCTTCTTCCTGGTGACACCTAACAGGAATGAGCTGCTCAGTGCACACCAGTTTTCCTTTTATTAAAAAGCAGTGCAATCTTTTGTTTCCAAAGGAAACTGTAGGTGAAACAAGTAAGCAAGCATCTCCTTGAAGCACTCACTACCCAAAACCAAGTCCCTGGGGCAGATGCTGTGGGCAGCAGGTTCACCCACCATCTGTCATGCCTGCATCCCATATCAGAGTGCCAGTTCAAGTTCTGGCTGCTCCACTGTGGATCCAGCTTCCTGCTGTTGCATCCTGGGAGGCAGCAGATGATGGTACAAGTGCTTGGGCCCCTGCCACCCACATGGGAGACCCGGATGAAGTTCCAGGATCTTGGCTTTGGCCTGACCCAGCCTTGGATGTTGCGGGCATTGGGAAGTGAATCAGCGGATGGAGGCTCTCTCCTCACTCTTCTTTCAAGTAGATGAAAGAATAAATAAACATTAAAACAAACAAAATTAAGTCCATCATGCAAATTTGCACTACAGTGACATTCCACTGAAATGTAGAATCTGGGCCTAGTGTGCAGTCAAGCACAGCGCAACAGTCAATGGCTATTGCTGAATTCCAACAGTTGTTGAAAGTGTCCTCTAATTAAAAGTAGTCTTCTTGGGGCTGGCATTGTGGCATACCAGGTAGTCCCCTATCTGCAGAGCTGGCATCCCATATGGGCACCAGTTCGAGTCCCAGCTGCTCCACTTCTTATCCAGCTCCCTGCTAATGTGCCTGAGAAACAGAAGAAGATGGCCCAAGTGCCTGGGTCCTTGCACCCACATGGGAGACCTGGAAGAAGCTCCTGGCTTTGGCCCGGCCTTTGTGGCCATATGGGGAGGGAACCAGTGGATGGAAGACCTCCTCCCCAGCCCCCCACCCCATTAGCTCTACCTTTTGAATAAATAAAATCTTAAAAAACAAAAAGTAGGGGCCAGCGCTGTGGCACAGCGGGTTAAATCCCTGGCCTGAGGCGCCGGCATCCTATATGGGTGCCAGTTTGAGACCTGGCTGCTCCACTTCCCATCCAGCTCTCCACTATGGCCTGGGAAAGCAGTAGAAGATGGCCCAAGTGCTTGGGCCCCTGCACTTCCAGGGAAACCTGGAAGAAGCTCCTGGCTTCGGATTGGTGCAGCTCCAGCCGTTGGGGCCAACTGGGGAGTGAACCATCAGATGGAAGACCTCTCTCTCTTTGCCTCTCCTCTCTCTGTATAACTCTGACTTTCAAATAAATGAATCTTTAAAAAAAGAAAAGAAAAACAAAAAGTAGTCTTCTCAGAGTAGTAAACAAGTTACAGGGAGTCCACAGAAGACCTAAAGGATCAGAACATAGTTTATACTGCAGTGTTGCCTTTTCAGGCATCACTAACTTAAAGACACAGGGAACAACAGTCCCTCTGGCAGTACCTCTCACAGAGGCTGGAGACCAAGGTGCTTCTGTGGAAAGCCAGAGCAGCTGTGCCTTCCAGGTTCAGGGACACTAGAGGATGTCCAAGCCATCCAATACAGCAGTTTCAATTCTGGTAACACCATCAACTCAGATCAACATGCAAGCAGTTCAGGCCTGCATACTGAAGAGCACTCCTGTTAATGCTGATGTAAGCATTTATATGCCGCTGACAACACCCACTGAGGTTTGCAACTCAGTTTTTGGAAACCAACAATTTAACTAAAAACGTTAAGATGCACTGGTGATTCTCTATGAAGGGCAGGTACCAGCTGGAAGAGATCTTTGTGATGTCTCTGCGGAAACATTTAGGACATATTTTTTTTTGTAAAGATTTATTTATTTATTTGAAAGTCAGAGTTACAGAGACGCAGAGACAGAAACAGAGAGAGAGAGGTCTTCCATCCGATGGTTCATTCCTCAATTGGCTGCAATGGCTGGAGCTGCGCCGATCAGAAGCCAAGAGCCAGGAGCTTCCTCCAGGTCTCCCACGTGGGTGCAGGGGCCCAAGCACTTAGGCCATCCTCCACAGCTCTCCCAGGCCACAGCAGAGAGCTGGATTGGAAGAGGAGCAGCCGGGACTAGAACCGGCGCCCATATGGGACGCCAGCACTTCAGGCCAGGGCATTACCCACTGCGCCCCAGCGCCGGCCCCCATTTAGGGCATATTAAGAACTATTTAGGCAGAAAGAAGACATAGCCCCCTGATTTGTGCGCTCTCTTCTACCTTCCCCATGGCAACACAATATCTGTCTATACATTACTCACTGACTCAGATTCTGGTCCAAGTCAAAGTTCTTTTTACAACCCCCAAGCCCTTATCACTCCTGTTTCAGAATCTGTATCTGAAGACAGATACTTCATTTGCTCTAAAGGTATCACTGAGTCCTACATTTAAACTAAACCAGTTATAAATGTTTACGTATACTTCCTCCAATGAGCAAGCTCCCAGGAGCCTGCGCTGAGCCTGGCAGCAGGTGGCCCACTGCGCTTTTCCTCACACACACGGTCCTGAACAGAAGCAGTCTCTTCCCAAACCCTACAGGCGCCAGAAGCTTTTCTTAGACAGGCAACCCCAATGTCTCCTATTTTCTCTCTGCCCCTAACCCAACACCACAGAGCAGGTAACTGACAACGGAGGGCAGAACACTCTTTTGGGTTAGCAGATAAACTGCGCAAGACAGAAGTAAGAAAAGGTTCAGCCTCCTTCTCACAATGCGCTGCAGTACTGAGGATACAAGGAAACTACGATTTCCCAGAGAAGCTGCTCAGCAGATGACAACACGTCTGCCCCGAGAGCTCACGGGAACACGAACATCGTTCTGCTTGGGGTCATCAGGCAGGACGCTGACTAAGGGTAAGCACCGAGCAGGCAATGCAGCTCATTCCTGCTTCCCTCTACGCTGACTGTAACTGCACTGGACTCTCACTATTCTCCCAGTCTGACAGTAAAAGAGACCCAATTACAGCTTAATAAAGCATCAAACACAACACTGCTTCCACAAAAAGCTGAATTTCTTAATTATAGCAACTACTGAATTCCTTATATTTCATAACTGTTTCTTTAGTAAGGATACTAACTAAGGTAATACAAAAATACAGCATCCTTTCCAAAGACAATTTTTAAAAGACTTATCTACTTCAAAGGCAAAGCGAAAGAGAGAAACGGGGAGCAGAGGGAGGGAGAGGCTGAGCGTTCATTCGCTGGCTCACTCCTCAAATGCCCACCATAGCCAGGGCTGGGACAGCCAGGAGCCAGCGCCCAACGTGTGCATCCCACGTGAGCAGCAGGAACCCCAGCACCTGGGTCTTCATCTGCACTTCCAGCTGCGTTAGCAGAAAGCTGGATCGGAAGCAGAACAGCCAGCACTCGCGCCAGCACTCAGCTAGGAGACGCTGGTGTTTCAAGTGTCTGCCTGACTCCATCACAGCATGGACCCCATTTTCTGTAAACAGTGCATCCCTCCATAGACAACCCTGCTCCAGGAGACGGCCTCACTCGGTCAGCTGAGTGGGGCACAGAATGGCACCAGGCAGCCCCTCCACGTTCTGTCTTCAGCCCTCAGTTCAGCCACAGAGCCTGGTGCCTAGACACAGCACAGCCTTCCACACTTTGAGGACCCGCCCCACGCTGTCTTCCCCTTCTCCACGTTAACCACGCTCACTCAGTTCTGCCTGTGATCACATGGCTCATCCTCTAAGGAACGTGTTCCAGTTGGTCTCCCTGGTGCCACGAGTGAACACACTAAGGAGATGATCCAGTGAGAGACCACTACTCCAACTCTGGATATTACTTTTTAAACGAATGCTCCTGAGAAGTGCATCTGTGTTGCTGGTAGTCATGCTACATGACTACAATAACTAAAAGTTAAAAAGCGCTTTTTAAATAAGTGCTACCCATTTCAGCATTAGCTAGTTCATAGTGTAGCTGGTGAGGAAAATGAGACTCTGCTAAAAATGTGACAATCACCTGTCTTTAGTGTCTTCTAGACTGTAGGGACACAAAATTCTGTTTTGAAAATGAAAAACAATAAATGTCCACAACAGGCCTTTGGAAAGACAAAAGACAGAGACACCTTCCACAGCACAGTACCAAGCAAAACCTGTCCTGAGCAAGCTGCACTTTGAATCCCTTGAAGAACCCGGTCCTGGTCTCAACCCCAGGGTCGCAGCTGAGGTGAAGAGCTGCCTGTTGCGAGGGGCAAGGCCTCCAGGCCCCGGCAGACCTAGGCTGTGGTGCTGCTCCCTCACCTGCTCCAGTGAGGCTCCCACCGACTCTCACTAAGACGATGGAAGCAGGTCCCACAGCGACGTCTGCAACGATCTGACAGAGCTCAGCCAACCCAGCTCGGTGGTGACAGAGATGAGGGAATCTGCACAGTGAGTCAGGTGATCCCACCAACGCAAAGAAGAAATGAAAGAGGAACTCTGCTTTGAGGACACGTGCCTTAAAGGCCCTTGTCACTTTGGGTGCCAAGTCACTTAACAGTCACACCTGCAGGATCTCTCCGAAACAAATATTAATGGCAATATCTTACAAATAAAAAACCACCTTAGCTGGGGCCGGTGCTGTGGCGCAGCAGGTAAGGCTGCTGCCTGCAGTGCCAGCATCCTATATGGGCGCTGGTTCAAGTCCTGGCTGTTCCACTTCCGATCCAGCTCTGTGTTATGGCCTAGGAAAGCAGTAGAAGATGGCCCAGACACTTGGGCCCCTGCACCCACATTGGACACCCAGAGGAAGCTCCTGGCTTTGGACTGGCGCAGATCTGGCCATTGTAGCCATCTGGGGAGTGAACCAGCAGAGAGAAGATGTCTCTCTCTCTTCTTTCCCTTTGCCTCCCTGTAACTCTTTCAAATTAAAAAAAAAAAAAGAAAGAAAAAAAGAAAACCTTAGCATCCTTAAATAACACCACAGTTAAAAACCAGATGAGTCCTGCTCTCCTTCACCGTCCACTGCTAACGCTCAGCACGGTCCTCCCTAAGCCTCTGGGGAAAACAGGCTCTGGGAGGAGGTGGTCTGCTCTCAACTGTCTCTAGGTTCCTTCCGTTCTGGGAAATGAGAACAGAGTCTATACCAGACTCTGAAGGTACCAACAGCATTATTTGTAACATTCAAAAAGCAGGAACAATCCCAACCTCCAACTGCTGGCTGAACACATCAGAGGCGTGTATCCAAAGAGGAGGGTGTGTGACTGAGCCACGAGAGGAACAGGCAAGGTGACACATGCTCCTGCACACTAGAGCCTCGAGAATATTAAGTGAATGAAACAAAAAGGCCACCTATTACGCCTGTTTACATGAAATGTCCAGAACAGGCCATCTGTAGAAATAGAAGGGAGATTAAGGCTGCCTAGGGCTCGGGGAATTAGACGGGAAAGGAGAAGAAAACTAAGGGCAACTGAATTTCTGGAGTGATGAAATGCTTTAAAATTGATTTTGGTTGCCATTGCGCAGCTGTAAGTACCAGTGAGCTGTCCACTTTAAATGGGTGGACTGTATGCTATGTTTATTTTATCTCAAAAAAAAAAAAAAAAAAATACAGGTAAGGCAAAGAATGTTAGCTATATAATCTTCCTCCAAAACAAACAATTGTTAATGCAGGCTATATTTATCCTTCTAGATTTTCAATGAACACATGATTTGTTTTTATGTTTTAAAACTACATATTTCAACATTTACTCATATGAAAAATGAACTTAACTTGCAATTGTTAGAAACTGATTTTAAGAACTGTGTTTTCTGATGTCAGACACTCACCACAGTGGCTCTCTAACACTCGCAGTGTGGCTAGTCTGAACGGAGATAGGTGCTTTACTATAAAGTAGGTTTTGGATTTTGAAGACAGTATGAAAAACAGAATGCAAAATATTTCATAAATGCCTTTTAAAAATATTGATAATACTGAAATGACAATACTTTGGATATATTGGGATTCATAAAAATATTAAGTTTATTTTTGAAAATCTGACTACTAGGGGACTGGTGTTATGGCACTGTGGGTTAAGCCACCACCTGTGACTCCTGGATCCCACATGAGCACGAATTCCAGTCCTGGCTGCTCTACTTTTGACCCAGCTCCCTGCTGGGGTGCCTGGGAAGGCAGTGGGAGATGCCCTGAGTACTTGGACCTCTGCCACCCACGTGGCACACCTCGATGGAGTTCCAGAGTCCTGGCCTTTGCAGCCATTTGGGGAGGGAACCAGCACATAAAATAACTGTCTTTCAAATAAATAAAACCCTTTAAAAAGTGACTACTGGAAACACGGATGAACCTTCACGATATTATGCTAAATGAAATCAGCCACAAAAGAATAAATATTGTACCCCAGAGTACTTTAAAAAGTTCATGGAGAAATGTTAATCAGAAGTTTTGGTTCAAAAACTTCTTGAAATCCATATAGTTTTTTCATAATATGCATTTTTCATGAACTTTTGGAAGTTCCCTTGTATGCATGGACTTCAAAAAAAACTTTGGCCCAAATAAACTTTTCTTTTTTCTACAAACATCTGAAGTACCCTCCCTCATGTTTCTACTCCTAAAAGGTACTCAGAATAGTGGAATTCACACAGCTACAAAGTAGACCAGTGGCAGCAGGTGCTGGGAGGAGGCAGGAAGCTGTTAAGTGGGCAGAGAATTCAGTTTTGCAATATAAAGAGTTCTTATGATGGACGGTAGGGACTGCTGCACAACGCAAGTACACGCAGTGCCATTAACTGCTACACGGAAAAATGGCAGGGTCGGCATCTAGCCGCACAGTGACGGTGCCTACGCCCCATAAAGGAGAACTTGGTTCAACACCTGCTCCTGACCCCAGCTTTCTGCTAATACGCACAACCTGGGAGGCAGTGGTAATGGCTCAAGTGATTGGGCCCTGCTACTCATGCGGGAAACCTGGACTGAGTCCGTGGCTCCTGGCTTTGACCCAGTTGTTTTCAGTATTTAGGGAATGAACCAGTGGACTTGAGCTCTCTCTGCCTCAAAGAATTAAGTGGTTGGGGAAGGAGGGCAGGCTAAAATGGCTTTACCATAATCAACAATGAAGTTTAAAATGTATGGCTGGGGCCAGTACTGTGGCGTGGCAGGTAAAGCCACTGCCTGCAGGGGAATTATGTTTTCTTTCTGCCTAAATAGTTCTTAATATGCCCTAAATGGGGGCCGGCACTGTGGCGCAGTGGGTTAATGCCCTGGCCTGAGGTGTCGGCATCCCATATGGGCGCTGGTTCTAGTCCCGGCTGCTCCTCTTCCGATCCAGCTCTCCACCACGGCCTGGGAGAGCGGTGGAGGATGGCCCAAGTACTTAGGCCTCTGCACCCTAGTGGGAGACCTGGAAGAGGCTCCTGGCTCCAGCCGGTGCAGCTCCAGCCGTCGCAGCCAACTGGGGAGTGAACCATCGGATGGAAGACCTTTCTCTCCCTGTGTAACTCTTTCAAATAAAATTATAAATCTTTAAAAAAACAAAATGTGTGGCTACTGGGGAGCCATTTTTGTGTCACCTGCATCCTATATTGGTGTGCTGGCTGAAGTCTTGTTAATGCACCTGCAACGGCAGTGGCAGATGGACCAAATACCTGGGCTCCTGCCACCCATGTAGAAGGCATGTAGGAGTTCCTAGCTCCTGGTTTTGGCCTGGTCCAGACCTACCTGTTGCAGCCATTTGGGGACTGAACCAGTGGATGGAAGCTTGCTCTTTCAAAATTAAATAAATCTTTTTTTGTTTGTTTGTTTTTGACAGGCAAAGTTAGAGAGAGAGAGGCAGAGAGAAAGGTCTTCCCTCCGTTGGTTCACCCCTCAAATGGCTGCCATGGCCGGTGCGCTGCGCCAATCTGAAGCCAGGAGCCAGGTGCTTCCTCCTGGTCTCCCATGCGGGTGCAGGGCCCAAGCACTTGGGCCATCCTCCACTGCACTCCCAGGCCACAGCAGAGAGCTGTACTGGAAGAGGAGCAACCGGGACAGAATCCGGCGCCCCAACTGGGACTAGAACCCAGGGTGCCAGTGCCGCAGGCAGAGGATTAGCCAAGTGAGCTGTGGCGCTGGCCTAAATAAATCTTAAAAAATAATTGTCGCTACTGAAAATTTTAGGCACTAGCAGTGACCACAGAAAGTAGATAAGGTACAATTTGAAGAGCAGGGTAGACTGGGTTTTTAATTAAGGCCATTCATCAATAATGGGTCTCTGCCAAAACTATGACTAATTAAACATTTGTTAACATTCCTGGGAACAGGGAAGATACTCTAGAGCAAATCCTGGATGAAATGTAAAACCCTGAAACCTTCACAAAACTCCAGACCATTTTGGATACTATTAAATGAATGACTTATGGTAATATATTAATGAAACTGAGTGGCACCAAAACTTAAGATTTATTTATTTGAGAGGCACATTTACAGACAGAAGGATAGAGAGAGAAGTCTTCCATCCGCTGGTTGACTCCACAAATGACCACAATGGCTGGAGCTGGTCCGATCTGAAGCCAAGAGCCGGGAGCTTCTCACATGCGTGCAGGGGCTCAAGGACTTGAGCCATCTTTTACTGCTTTCCCAGGCCACCAGCAGGGGGCTGGATCAGAAGTGGAGCAGCCAGATGCTTAACCTACTACACCACAGCCCTGGCCCCAAAACCTAACATCTTCAGCAGACAGTTTACTTTCCTGGTAAATCTGCTCAGCTCCAAGAGGCACGAAGCAACGTGCTGTTCTAGCAACAGAGGCTGCAGTTCACTCTGCGTTGACTAATGGATTCAGCACAGCAGGCGTTTCTTCAACGAGGAGTGCAACTATTCTTTAGAAGTTGAAAAACTGAGCATGTGGCACTATCGAAAAGATTTTCAGAGAAATATCATGTATTAAATTTTCCAATTACTTTCAGTTTGTCTTTCAAATAGTTACAAAAGAAGAACTGCAGAGGGAGAGGTTCTAAGAAAAGGTGGAAAGCCTTTTGAAAGACAAAATAATGAACAACTTAATTTCAGCACTTTAAAGCTTGTTTTCTTTCATGTTGACGTGGTCAATGATCTAGTGGTAAATAACGCGGTTGGACCACATATTCAATCATCAAAATTAAAATCACACTGCAACTTAAAAAGTTTTAATTTACCTTAAGTGCTTATGACAGGTGGCTTCAGAGATTTAGCAAAACATGACCTGGAACTAGAACTGGATACAAATGGTAAAGAGGCATTTATGTCTGTATATTAAAATCATGGTTGATCATTTTTCAGCAGATTAATTTTCCTGTCCCAAATGACAGACTCCACAGAAACCTTAACACATGCTGCGGGGCCAGGGTGTGTCGTCTCACTGTTCAAGATAAGAAGGCCCACTAACAGGAACTCGCCTGGGTCTCTTCCCAGTCTATCTCTAGTGTGGGTGGCACAAAGCAGGGATTCAATAAATGCAGACTGAGTGATTTAGAAAAGACACCCCATAACCTTCCCCAGTAAAAAAGGGACTGTGTGTCACAGACTAAGCGCTAGGAAGCTTTGCAAGAGGGAGAACTCATTCTCAGCAAAGAGTTCGGAGAAGACGCTGTGAGGCCGCCACTGAAGTATGCTGAATCTGTTCTTTAAAAAAAAAAATCTGCAACAACCCCCTAGGCGGGAAAGCCAGGTGTCCTGGGCACTGCTGCTGAGTCAAGACAGCTGCTGTGTCACGATTCGGGTGACAACACACGACGAAGCTGGAAGGGGTGCTGGGGGGCCAGCACGCAGGCCAGGACTGTGCAGCTGGGGGCTGCTACCAGGTCCGCAAGGCACCGAGATGCTACAGGCACTGAGGAAGAGAAGTGACAAGATTCCCACTTTAGGAGGATTAATCCAATTGTGTTCAGGTCTCATTAAAAAGAAACCAACAAACGAAAGACCAAAGGAAGTCAATTAAGTGACAGCAGACAGCATGGATACCAGACTCAGCCAACCGTCAGAATCCCCTGGAAGGAGCCTACACCCATTCCAGACCAACTCAGTCCAAAAGATATGTGAAACCACACTGCTGAGGTTTGAGGAAAGAAGCCTAAACCTAAATCTGTGCCTTCCAATAAAAACTGTGCTAACATGGACAAAAATTTACCTGACCTATCAGTCACACATGACACGCTATACCTCGAAACTTCAAGGTGTGGCAGCGCAGCAAGGCTTCCCTCTGCTGGAAGAGAAAGCTGGTGAGATGCAGAGGTCAAGAATCACGTCCCAGAGCTGGGCACGTCCGTGCTTATCTTTGCCTCCACCACCTAGAAGCTTTACCACCCCAAAAAGCTTCCTTAGCTTCTAGAGGCCTGCTTCCTCAGAGCGGCTAAAGGAGAAGATGCAACTTAACCCTCAAAGCAGTCAGCATTATTATCTTAAACCGATCAGGTACTGCTCACACCCTTCCCTGTTATGAACTGGCATTTTACTTGAAAGGCAGGAGACAGGAGGAGAAAGGTCTTCCCTCCACTTACTCACTCTCCAAGGACTAGGACGGGCCAAAGCCAGGAGCCCAGAAGTCATTCTGAGTCTCCTATGTGGGCGGCAGGGACCCAAGTACTTGAGCGCACTCCCAGAGTGCACACTGGCAGGAAGCTGAGGTGGAGGTGGAGTAGCCAGGACTCAAACTAAGCACTCCAGTATGAGACAGGGTAACTTAACCACTATGCCTCACGCTCACTCCCAGGACATAACTCTCTGGAAAGCTTGGCCCATTATTCCTGAGAATCAGTTGTGGTTGATGAATACACATATATTTTCCCATACACATAATGTGTATTCATAAATTATATATACACACACAATAGTGTTTTTATACAGAATTTCAAATACATCTCTGTGAACCATTCAAGTTAAAAGTTAGCATATTCTTCACAATTTGATTTAATAGAGAGAGCAAGCATGTGTGCCCAAGAGCAAGATACTGGTTCACACCACAAATACCTCCAAAGGCTGAGACTTGGGTCACACTGAAGCTGGGAACCAGCAACTCAATCCAGGTTTCCCATGTGGGTGGCAGGAACCCGACCACTTGTGCCATCACTTGCTACTTCCTGGAGTGAACATTAGTAGGAAACTGGCATCAGGAGTGGAGCTGGGACTTGAACCCAAGCCCACCAATGTGGTATGCAGGTGCCGAAAGCCTACCCCAGAGACAAGCTTGGTGACCATTAAAATACTATGCAGCAAGACATCTGCAATTGCTTTAAATAAACCTGGTGACTTACAGTTAGATAAACATAAAGGTGTGATCCAGATTTTGCATAATTTTTTAAAGATCTATTTCTTTGAAAGGCAGAGCGACAGAGGGAGAGGCAGAGAGAACGAGCGAGTGATCTTCCATGTGATGGCTCCTTCCCTAAATGGTCACAACAGCCAAGGCTGGGCCAGGTTGAAGCCAGGAGCCTGGAACTCCACCCAGGTCTACCACATGAGTGGCACAGGCCCAGGTACACGGGCCATCATACACAGCCTTCCCAGGCACATCAGCAGGGAGCTGGACTGGAAGCAGTGCAGCCAGGACTCACACTGGCACCTGATAAGGGATGCTGGCATCCCAGGCAGCAGCTTAATCTGCTGTACTACAACACTGGACCCTGCGTATTTATTTTCTCAAAAGTATGTGGGTGAGGCACCAGTCTT
The DNA here is from genome assembly GCF_964237555.1 of Oryctolagus cuniculus. Lineage (NCBI taxonomy): Eukaryota > Metazoa > Chordata > Mammalia > Lagomorpha > Leporidae > Oryctolagus > Oryctolagus cuniculus. The sequence continues at coordinate 10,041,166 of NC_091442.1, read as the reverse complement.
TTGAGGCCTTCAGACTAAAGAATCCAGTGCCTGAGATGAGTGTTCTCACACAGCAGGTTAAGCTTGGGATGTCTGCATCTGTATCAGTGCCTGGTTTGAATCCTGGCTACTCTACTTCTGATCCAGCTCCCTGCTACTGCATCCTGGGAGGCAGCAAAGTACTTGGCTCCCTGCCACCCATGGGTGACACCCAGATGGCACTGCAGGCTCCCAGCCTTGGCCTGGCCCAGCTCCAACTGTCGCAGGTGTTTGGAGAGTGTATTGTTGGATGGAAGATTGCTCTCTCAATTCTCTCTGTCGCTCTGCCTTTCAAAAAGCCTAGTGCCCATCACTGGAAATCCCCACCTGTCCTATTTTAAGTATTCAGATAACAGACAGGAGTCCTCCCTGTGGCCACCAGAATTCCCAGTTCACTAACGGATTCAGGCTGTACTCCAGAGAGCACATGGTGCACAGAGATGAAGATGGACAATGCCTGACTGATCAAGTCAAGAGCGCATACAAAATGTCGTCTGAAAGGGGGGCAAGGAGATGACTTGCTCTCTAGAGAGCGCCAGGGTACCTTCTCGCACACCGGTCTAGATTTTAGGGAGGATGTGGGGTGGAGCGCTGCAGGAAGGCAGGGACACACAACCAGGAGTGAGTCCCGCATTCTGCTGCCACCCAAGCACTCCACAGGCCTAGAGCCTGGCTTACGGGAAACGTGAAAAACAAACAGTTCACAAGTGGGCCTAAGAGCAGGGCAGAGATGAACATGGAGCGTCACTGCAGGGCTGTGCCTCATCTCTGCATCACATGGTCTGAGGTGCAACGCTGTTCTGGCCCCAATAATTAATTTCCCATGCTCTATCAAAACTACTCAGAAAAAACTTTCACACAGTATTAGGAATAACAGAACCATCATTCAATAATAGAATAATTGGTCTAAATCACATTCTCAAATCTTCCTAATCCATCTCCCAGGGTCAAGGCTCAGCTAAAGGCAGTTTTCCAAAAGCATTCTGTGGCGGGTTTTGCCATCTGATGGCTCAATCTTTATAGTTTCGTGAAGGAAGCGTTACCTGTATTTCTTCTTGTATTGTTCTAAAATACAAGGAGTCCTGGAACAAGATGCTGAGCATTCCCTGAACCTGGGGCCCTCCACTCCCAGCTCGCCTCTTCTACGACGGCAAGAATACTAACTGTTGACTTCAAGTTTACAATTCCAAAGTAAAAGTTTAATGGATTCTGGGGCCAGCATTTGGAAAAGTGGTGAAGCCACTGCTTGTGGCACCAGCATCCTGTATCGAGTCCCAGCTGCTCCAGTTCCCTCCTAATGTGCCAGGGACAGCAGATTACCCAAATACTTGGGCCTCTGCACGGACATGGGAGACATGAAGAAGCTGGCTTTGATCGGCCCAGCTCCAGTCACTGCAGTCATTTAGGGAGTGAACCAGCAGACAAAAGATCACTGTCTCTCCCCCGCCCTCTCTGGGACTCTGACTTCCATATAAATAAATCTTAAACAAAAAGTTTAATAAATTCTACCAGGAACAACGACTGCTGACCAAATTCTCCACTAAGTCACTAGCTCTTACCAGAAAAGAGCTTTACAGATCGTCAAGGGAACTGCAGATCAGCACAGGCTCCTAAGTGGAGCATAACAGGTTTAGAAGAAGGAAGGGTAAAAGCCAGCCAACAATTATCCGTCTAAGCAAAAAGACTACTCAAAGGAAAGCACTGCCCCAACCAAAGCACTGGGAAAAGCAAAGGGACCATCAGCAGAACTTCTTTTCAGATCCTCACACCGGTAATTTCAGACAAGACAGGTTACTTCCTAACTCACCTGTGCAGTCTACAACTGGCTACTCGTGTGGGTGTGGGGCAGCTTCTCTAACTTACAGCCCATTCGGGATCCTTGGGAGTAAGCTGACATATAAACACAGAACATCACTATGAAATCATGAAGCACGCATCGAGCCCTCATTATCCCAACAGCTCCCAGGATCACTATAAAAGCTTGTGTTCCAGCACAGGCCTGGGAACCAGGCAGCCAAGAAACACACCCTGTGGTGCACTGGATGCGATGGTGCCTTGACTTCCCTACTTGTGAAACAAGGACAGCCCCGAGAGAATGAGATGGTTTACAAAGTGCCTGGAAAATACAACGGACACGTCTTTCACACTACTGTAGCACCAGAACAGCCGGCAAGAGACAGCTCTTCACGTGAGAGGCAGCAACCAAGTCACGTGAGAAGTGAACACAAGCAACCCGCAGCTTAGTGCCTTCACACACGGCCACAGCCTTACTGCAGAGAGCAGACACCCAGGGTCACTTCTGCAATTCCAAAGGCCGGTCAAATAACGCGTAACTCCGTCTTATATGATGAGCATGTTTTCCAGTTAAATCTTGACTTTTCACTTGCTGGCTCACTCCCCAGATGGCTGCCAACAGCCAGGGCTGTGCCTGGTGGAAGCCAGGAGCATCATCCAGGTCTCCTACGTGGGTATGGGGCCTAGGCATTTGTTAAAGCAGTGGAAGATGACCACAAGTGGAGCAGGGGCTGGCGCTGTGGCAGAACAGGTAAAGCCACCATCTCTGATGTCAGCATCCCATATGGGTACCGGTTCAAATCCTGGCTGCTCAACTTCCAATCCAGCTCCCTGCTAATGCACCCGGGAAAGCAGCAGAAGATGGCCCAAGTACGTGGGCCCCTGCACCCAAGTGGGAGACCTGGATGAAGCTCCTGGCTCCTGGATTCGGCCTGGCCCAGTAACGGCTGTTGTGGCCATTTAGGGAGTGAACCAGCAGATGGAAGATCTCTCAGTCTCTGTGACTTTGCCTTTCAAATAAATAAAATAAATCCGGGGGGTGGGGTGGGGAGGGAAGAGAGAAGTGGAACAGCTAGTACACAGACTGGCACCCATATGGAATGCTGGCGGTGGTAGATGTACCCACTATGCCACATTACTGGCCCCGTAAGCTCAATCTTAAACTGTGTGTCTGTTCAGAGCAGTCTTCTCCTTGAGCTCTCTCCCAAGTCTCCCGAGCTCTCCTCTTCTCCAAACGTTTATTTTTGGAATGCCGCTGAAACTCTTGAGAGGCTCCAAGATTTCTCTAGCGGCTGCTGGGGAAGTAAGGTAGGGATCAGCAGCACCAAGGAAGCTTGCTGAGAGCGCCTCAAACAACTCCTAAAGGCAGAGGGCAGAGAACTCACACGGGCAGCTGAGGGAACTGGGAACAGAAGCAGCAGGAAGAATTCCACACCTCCACTGAGTGGACTACACCTCCAATCAAAGCGGCCACTGCACCCAGCTAACTCACATCTTACCTGTGACCGCCTGCACACACATGCACAGGCCCCCACACAACCACTCAGATGAGCGCGTCCCAGTCTGAACAGCAGGACAACGTGAGAGGAGCCTTCTCCGCCGGGTGAAGCACACAGGCACTCACTCAAGGTGACAACACACACAGGCGGGAGCAGCGCAAAGACACTGCGAGCGGCAACAACAGGCGCATCCTCCCCGCCCTCCACTGCACAGGATCAGGCAAACGCAACCCAGGAAGCGGCAACGGCCACTTCGCCCGGGCAAAACACGGATGGATGACCTGACTTCTAGTGTTTCAATAGTGAAAACGCCAACACAGTAAAAGCAAATAGCTCTTACATTTAAAATATTAGCACAGTTTTGTTTTCAACTAGACTTGAACGCCAGGTTTCCACACTAACAAACTGAGAGGGATGCGACTTCAACAAGACACAGCGCTTGCTCCAGCGTTACCACCACGTGCTCTCACAGAGCCAGGAAGACCAACCAGGAAGGAAGAGCCTGCATAACTCAAGCTCTCTAAGTGCCTACGCTGGAACTGCTGGATGAACACCGCTCAACGTACACGACTCTCCCGCAAACAGACGACAGGGAGGCCCTCACGGAGCTCACGTCCCCTCTGAGACCCACGAGGCTGCAGGACATTAACTTGAAGTCAAAGTCTTTCGGAAGTGCAGGCTGGACTAACAGAGTTCGCACAGCAGTTACCGGCACCTTGGTGCGATGCTGTAACTAAAATTTCATGTTTTTGTTAACTTTAAAAATGTTCACCAAGATTTAAGCAGGTTTTTTTTATTTTTTTAAGAAATCTATAGTTAAATTCTGGCAGCTTTCCCCCCTACACTTAAACTGTTCTCAAGCTACAACTTGAATACTTGGACTATTTGATTAATAATATGGCAATAATTTCCAAATCCTTAAAGAAAAAAAAAGTCGTGATTTGTGCACACCCCTCAATTAACGGGGTCACTGTGCCAGGGTCTGCTACCACATCTATGTACACAATCTCGTTACTAATCGACGACTCTTGAAGAGAAAAGGCACATTTCAACCCTGCATCACAAACAGCTCCACCTTGCATATTAAACTGCAGTCAGCATATGAAATGATCAATCAACTTACAAGGATACCTCAAAAAGGTCAGGAAAAACATGATTATAAAAAAACCTAGGCTTGAATTTCAAATATTTTTGCCCCAAAATAAACTCCATTTTTCATCAACTTTTTGATTTTAATTTTCTGACTATAGAGAATTGTTTTCCCATTTTTTTTGAAACTTTTAAGTAGTTACAAGCAAAGCAACTTCACCTATAGTACACCTTATGCACCTATGTATCTAATCAAATATAAATAATCAATGCATGCCTGTGTGTTGGAATGAAAATTAAAAGCCTTTTTTGCCTGAGAAAAGCCTAATGTGGCTGTTAACTCGCAGGTGGTGCTGAAAACTATCTGTCCAACAAGGTGAAGTTTTACTTCCATATACACAGTATTATTACAACTTTCCCTGCACTTCAGTTTAAGAAAGAAAAACAGAAATTTGAGCCTTGCATATCCACAGCAGATATATTTCAAAATCAGTGATCTCCAGGACAGGCAGGGCCAGCGGTGAGCAGGAGATCTGCGGCCCGCCCGCCACTTCTGCACAGAGTCTGTGTCAGCCTGCAGGTGCAGCCTCACAGCGAGCCTCAGGCTGGCGTTCCACAAGCACCAGAATAAAGAAGGAGTCTCCGCTACAACACAACACCCATTCCTCCTGCTCTGAGTTTACTGAGGCTTTTCACTGCATTTTAACAAATCCTTAGTTTACCTATTGTAAATTCCAGCCTTCAAGTCCAACTGTTTCACTTTTTGTTGTTGTTTTTGAGTGTCAAAACCATGAAACCTTTCAAACTCTGCAGAATACCTGCTTTCTAAGAGCTCACAGAAGGTTTTCCTGTAAGGGAAAATGGCCATTACCACTAAGGACATCAGTTAACACCACGTCTTATCTGTAATTTGTTAATTTAAACAAAAGCTCCTTTGCAGACTTCACCTCAAACAAGAAGTTGTCTTCAAATAACTTATTTTAAGAACTTAAGTAACTGTATATCACAAACCAAACACGGGTTAAAATTATATGTTTAACAAGTGCTACACAGTATTCAAAAATTACAAATGCCATTTATATTAAATATCTATTATAATTACCGCAGAACTGTAGAAGCCATGTAGCCTCCAGCGAAATACCTGAACCAAGCTGTCTCCATTTTCATTCACCAAAATGTTACTTGGTTGCAATTCTCCAACAACAAAAAAAATTCTCCCTTAAGCATCAACTGGTTAACTATGTATCAAAGAACACACCCCTTCAATTTCCCATGAATGTAGGCTAGCTTAGGTACAGAAGATACTTGCAACAAAGTCTTAATGGTACTGTAAGTATCAACAACCGCTGTCAATCTGGTAGCGAGACCACGTATATGGAAAGACATGTTCTGATCAGATCTTTAAAGGCTTTTAGAAGCTTAGCAACTCTTGAGATTGGTCATCAAAGCAACAGTAAGTAAGTACTTAACATACTTTACACACAAGAGTGCAAAATGCAAATGATTACAACATTGGTAACTTAAGAATACTCTCTTTAACCATAAGTCATCTCTTATGTTCGCAGGTGTTAAGAGCCCACTGTGGCAACCAGCTCTAACTGGCTCCTTGAGGAATGTGGCTAGGCTGAAATTTTGGAAGTGTTGGCTTTGGTGGTGACCAAGGCGGAAGTAGTCTCGCTTCCCTGTTGTTGCAGTTCCCACCCTCCAAAATGAATATACCCACCGGTGTGAATTGACAATGTGGTCCAAAGAGCAAGGCAGGAAACGCAGTCCAGATCCTCAAAATGGCAGTACAGGGCATAACCACTAGGCCACCTATCAGTGCAGTACAAAAAGTACAACCCTGCGCATCATGGTGCAAAAGCTGGGGCCTAGGTTTCGCACTGTGCATCTCACACCTATGGAAATAACAAGAGGAGTAAAATCTATAGAAATCAACACACCCTAAGAAGGTGGGTGCTCACCGAAGACCGGTGTCAACACTTTGCAAAGGTGGTTGGCTACTGAGATAGTGAGCGGAAGGGAATACAATTTCACACTCAAGTCTGTTGAGTTGGGCAATGAAGAACCCAACCCAGGCTTGATGTTTACCACAAGGCTTTGCGAATCATGACACCCATCTACACACTTACACATTTCACTACCCCGCAAAGCCCTAACATCCCTCAAGAATGAGCTTTACCTCTCCAAGACTTGGAAAGAGTTGAACTATGAAGAAGGGAGTTTAGTCACCAATGCCCCAAACCCATCACTCTCAGGTTCTGAAACCATCCCCTTTGCCACCTGACCTTGGAAAGAAATGTTGACACATCCAAAGCTTAAGGTGGAAGAATCCCAGAATTCCAGAGAAGGAAATCTGTCAACTAAAGATGGGCCAAGGTGATTCATCATGGACAAGTGTGGACGGTCTGAGGGTCAACAGTTTGGTCAAAGGAAAAAGAGCAAACTCCTAAAATGCAGAATAGTAGATTCTTCGAAAGAAATACAAATCCCTGCAGTTGACTCCCTGGGTTCCTCGCCATGTTGCTGTCGGCTCCCCAACCCGGAGTGCGAGTGTGTGCGCCCTGCTGGGCCCATTTTCCCATGGTCTGTAGAAGGCGCTGTGAAGCACATCCTGTCCTAGCTCGGGGGCCCTTCCCCCCTCTGCAGCCTTACCCAGTGCAGAGAATGCGCCCCCTACTGACTCCAACACTCATCGCCTTTAGCCGACTTGGCTGCGGTGCATTTTGGGTGGGGGCTGGTATTTTCTTCATGGCCATAAACCAGAAGCAACAATGCAGATTTATAAAGAAACTGTATCCGGCAACCCAAGAGTTTCTGTTTTTTCCATCTCGAAGGCTCAAGACACGGGCACAAGAAGCTTCAGGGATGGGACCGGGTGTGTGGACAGGGACAGCATCAGGGCAGACACAGGAAGCAGTTGGGTGCTTTTCCCTCCTAAGCCTTTGTCTGTGACATGGGGTTCCGACAAGAACTACCCAGAGGAGCCGGTGGCTGCAAGAGCATCAAGACGACAGCGAGTGTGCGGGGAGGTGTGGGTGTGTGGCCAGAGGACATCGGACCGTGGAGCCCGGTCTCGGACAGAAGAGGAAGAGAAGCACTCGCGCCTTTTCCAGCATCCAGGTTGGGGGTGGGGAGGGAAGCAGGCAGGCAGCCCACAGCAAAGAAGAGGTGAATGAGAGGGGCTCAAAGAACTACTCCCCATTCATTGCGTTACAAACGCCTCTCTGCAGCTTCCCGGAATTCCATCTCCTTCCATCCTCTGCAAAGTTGGGGCTCAGAAGGGCTCGTGAGGCGCCGCGCCGAGCAGGGCGGCGGGCAGGAGGGCAGGGAAGCTGGCGTGGTGGGGAGCAAGGGTGCACAGGGGCGGCGAGACTTCCACTCCGAGCCGGGCGTGCTCCCCGCCCCCCAATCCAGCCCCCTCCCCCAGCGAAGCTTGGGCAGACCTGGCAGAAGGCTCGTTCTGGGCACTGGGGGTGTGCGTGGGGGGCTCTCGCGGGGGGCGGGGGAGAGGGAGCCACTCCAGGGGCCGGAGGAGCCCGGCTCCGGCTGGGGGCGGGGTGGGGGCCGATGCCACGAGCTGCAGCAGCTCGGCCTCGGCGGGCTCCCGGGGCGGAGAGGGGCTCGGGCTGCAGGCGGCGGCGGCGCCGGGACCCCCGGAGCAGGGCCGGGCGGCCGTCAGCGCGGGAGCACGCACGGGGCAGCGCGTGCGGCCGGGCGAGTGGCAACGCCGCCAACAATGCGCCCCGCGCCCGCGGGGCCGGGCCGGGCCGCGGGTCGCGCGCGGCGGCGCCGGGGCTTACCTTGACTCGGCCTCGAGGCGCGCGCGGGGCCGGCGTGCTCGGGGGCCGGGCGGCGGCGGCGGGCGGATGGCGGCGGCACGGCGGGGAGGGCGGGGAGGGCGCGCCCGGGGCCTCGTCGCGCTCGGGCTCCGGCTTGCGCCGCGGCCGCGGCTGCTGCGGGGGGCGCGGCGGGCGCAGCGGAGCGGCGGGCGGCGGCGCGAGCGGCTCGCTCCAGTCCCCGCGCGGGCGGCGGCGGCGGCGTCGAGCGGTGCAGACAAAGGAGGGGCGGAGGGAGGAGACGGAGGGTGTGGGAGAGGCGGCTTCACCGGCGCGGGCAGGCGGGCGGCGGCGGCCGCGCTCCTCTCGCTCCTCGGCAGCGGGGACCGAGAGAGGGAGCTGTGTCTGAGGAGACGCCAAAATCCCCCTTAGCGTTGCCTGCGGGAGGGGGAGGGGGCACAAGATGGCGGCGGCCGGGGGGGCGGGAGTTCAGCTCATGGATCCCGGCGGGCGGCGGAGGGGAGACCGGGCCGGCGGAGGCGGCGGCGGCAACGGGCGGGGGAGGGGGCCGATCCCGCGTCTCCCCTCAGCAGACAATACAAGCGCCTCGGAGCGAGTCCCCGAACCTGCCCTAGCCAAAATGGCGGCCGAGAAAGAGCGGAAGTGACGTAAGTGCCTCATTAGCATAAGAGGACTCATTGTCCAGCTAAGTGGGGGGGGCGGTGGGGAGGCAGGACCCTCTCCCCCCCATGCCCCCCAGGGGCGACCCTCCTGCTCCCACCCGGGCTTGCAACTAACTTTTCCTGAGGAAGGGTGCCCCCAGCACCCCCACCCTCGCCTAAGGTAAATTATATAATCCCCACTGAGGGGAGCTCTCGCGAGAACCAGGATTTGCCATTGACCCACTAGGAGGCGCCGTGGATAATGGCCGCAGTGCGCTCCCGGGGCCGTGTGCTCGGCGGGCGCCTTCCTCTGGCCGCAGCGCCGGCGGCGGAGGCAGAAGCAGCGGGCCGCAGCACGCCCAGCACTCAGTCAGGTGGCCGTGCTGGGGATCCCTGCGCGGGCCCAGATGGGCCTGGACTACATCTGGCGGGAGGGTGCGCGGGGCGCCTGGGCGGCTCCACGTGCCTGCAGCCCCGCGCGCTCCTGGGCTGGGCAGCAGCGGGAAGGCTCCGGACGCCTCCCGCCCTCGTGCTTCACACCCCGGCTCGGCCGTGGACGGGGCACAGCCCCGCGGGGCGCTCCGTGGACGGGGCAGGCTGCTGCTGTCCCGGGACCTCACAGTCTGGGCTCTCGTCCTTGGCCCGAGGAGACCAGACGGGACCCCAGTGCGCGGGGGCGCGGAGCCTCACGCCCCGTGCTCCGCAGCCCTAGGGGCTGCACAGTGAGGATGGTACTCGGTCAGCTCCCGTCCAGCCCAACTGCTGCCTGGCCGCCTCCCGTTCCCGAAGGCATCTACGCTAGACTGCGTCTTGAGTTTCGGTTAAACGCACTGAACCTAAGTGCCAATGGTGCTGACCCACGCCTGAGTCCACTATGTGATCTGCTCCAGCTGCAGTGAGAGCGGGTCACACCGTACGGCACATCCCCAGTGAAGCCAACTCCACTGCAAGCGGCGTGAACGGTTACACGGAGCTCCCTGCCCAAGACCTCAGTCAGCAAGTGTAACAATCGGTCTTTGCTCGAACGCCAGCAGGCCACCAATTCCCGAACTGTGATAAAGTACATCTGCAGAAGCCAAGTCAGTATCGCAGTGGACAACGGAGGCAAAGGCGGAGGAGGCAAAGGCAAGCCACCCAACGCCAAGGCCCGGAGACTGCCCGCTGACTCCGGAGGGCAGGCCAGAGTCAGCGCGGACGACACCGGAGTCCCTTGCGTTTCCCTGCTACAGCTCTCCGTACAACGGTAGCACAAGCACAAACGGAGAACATCTGGATTTCATCCTTGGCCACGTTTGTGAAGCAAGAGAGATGCTGGATTCAGATGTCAGTGTTGAGAGTGACTTTGGTGTTTCAGTCACCAGATGCACCACCCAAAGGCATCTAGATAGTCCAGGTTCCTTCCTAAGTGGTTTCCCAGCGGTGCGAGAGCGTCCCTGCTGGCACGCACTCCGCACTCGCACGCCCACAGAGTCTGTGACGAGGGCAGTCGCTCGTCTAGGGAGGCGGGAGAGCGCCCCGAGGGTCTCGGGGTTATCTCATTTCTGCTCCATATACTGGACACTAAACACTTAACTTTGGGTTTAGGGTAAAGAAAATATATCCCAGACACTTGAGGATATCACACTTCTATTATTACAACTCAAAACCACGTTTACAAGCACTAATTAATTTTCCAGTTGCTACTGATGAGGAAAAGTCACTACCCCAGGCTCCCTGGTGGGCCAGCTGAACAGCTCTGGGCAAAAGGGAATACAACAGTGGTGGCTCTTACTGGAATGTGTATTACAGGTTCAACGATGAAGACGAAGAGGATTTATGTTCAAAATGGTGCCAAAGCATTTGTAAGTCTAGTATTCGTTTCTGGTAGGGTCAGAGAGAAACACAAATGAAAACGGAAGGCCTTCAGGAAAATGTAGTTATTAGGATCCCTGTTCACTAAATATGACAAATAGCTGAGACATTTATTTACAAAGAAAAGTCCACTTGACCTCAAGCATACTGTCATTACTCATTTCATAGACACTACAGGAGCCAAAAGCTATGCTACGATTTCTGTGGTTCAATACCTGCTTTAGAGAAGCTTGGTAAGTGGGATTTTCGCCCTGGCCTTACTGAGCAACTTACCCAGCAGTTTAACTGACAGGAGATATGAGCTACTGGGAAGATTCTGTCATATTAGTAAGGATACAGGAGCTCGGTGGAGGGTCTTGAAATAGCATGAAAACAAATGTTTTCAGTAAAATGTGTAAAAATCGCTGTAACTGCTACGTTTATGCCTGTTACCAGTACTTCCTTATTGATAGAGGTTATGCTCAACAGAGAAGACAGACACTGTGCAGTTAACTGCTGCCCCGCTTCCTTCCAACTCCCAGTCCACACGCTGCACACTTCACTGGCAGACGGCTCCCCATTCAGCAGCTAGAAAGAACCCAACTCAACAGTGTGCTCCAAGTGTCCTCTTTAATCTGCTGTGAGAAGCTGGAGACATTATTTTAAGGAAAGGCTAGATGTCTGTATTTTTTAATTCATACAGAAATCATGAATGTTCTTAACCTATATCTTCTGGTACAATCTAGGTATAAAGAACTACGACTCCAGGTTATATAGGGAATATTTCACTTTCTCATGTAAGAAATTCTGGATTCATATGCTCTAATGAAGTCAATATTTTATGCAAAAAAAATCCATATACATTTATTCATAGGTCTTAATACAGCAAAACATAAATCAAAGTGGAGAACATTGCCCATTCAACCAGTAAATTTGAAATTGTTTAATTTTTAGTATAAAATGGAGCTTTTCCACAAAATGTATCTGCATGGGATTCACCTTCCCTTCTGCTTCATGCTCTAAGAGTACATTTACAGACAGCAGTAATCAGGCTGCTCTCTTGCTTACATTCACATGAACATGGTAAGCACAAAGGAGCAACCGTCTTTTATGTAGTAGCGAAAAGAGTCAATAATCCTTTCAAGAATGAGACTATTTCATTTCCTCCCAACTTGGATTCACCATAAACACGATCCACAAATGATATTGGAACCTAGTTGAGAAAACAGTACAGTCAGTCTTCAAGACACCAGACAGGACGTCCAGAGCTGCAGGCCGCCGTGACTCACACAACAGACCAAGGCTGAGTCCTGCAGTCCTGGGTTCTCAGGTAAGGTCAGGAGTGGAGACCTGGGAGCTCTGCAGCTCCGGTCTTTACACAGGGCCAGCTGTGAGGCAGCAGGTTTCAGGGAACTATCCTATTGCCAAGTAAAGCCACGTGCATGGAGTCTGGTGCAGCCGTCAAGGCCCTGCTCGGGACACCCCGGCCAGGGCCAGTCCCAGCAACGCTTGGGATTGCAGCTTCCTGCTAATGTGCATCCTGGGCAGGAGCAGGAAACGGCTCAGGCGCTCAGGTCTCTGCCACCCCCTGGGAAACCCAGGCTTCGGCTTGGCCAGCCCTCGCTGTTTTGGGCATTTTGGGAAGTGAACCAGAGGATAGGAGATCTTCTGTCTCCATTTCCCTGCCTTTCAAATTAAGTACAAATTTAAAACTGTAAAATGACCCTCCTCTTTTAGCCATTGCTGTGACTTAGCAGTAAGTTAAAAAATCCTGTAACTTCTACAAGAGAACTAGCATTTTAGGGACGCTGTTTTCTTGTTTTAAGTTTTCGTCTTAAATGAAGTCTTTGCAGAAAGCTCACTAGCCAGTCCTGACTACTGTGAATGTCCCAGCACCTCGCGCCAGGCTTCTGGCCACTTTGGTCTATTCACAGGGAACGGCCGCAGTGGCCTCAGTGTGCAGTTCAGGGCCTCAGGCTGATGAGGGAGGGCGGCAGATTCAGCCCGTGACGCTGACCACAAGGTAGCACCGGGGCGCAGGAGGTGCCAGCTACTTTCCATCATTTGAAAGGAAAGTTCCTTCTACTTAAATCTTGGTAGGCTCTATTAACTTCATAGCTATGGAGGTTACTTTTTTTTTAAATAAGAAATCTAAACCTTACTGTTGCTTTCTCTTATTCAGAATGTGGCATGTTACTTGGTGCCAGCTGCGTACCTCAGCAATGGTGTAATTCAGCTGCCGGGCCCGAACAATCATCTCCATCTGGAAGACGTAGCCTTTAGAAACGCACTTTTCTATCAACTTTTGTAGAACTTCTTTTCGATATAATCTGTAAGAAACCAGAAAATAGTAAACACCTATATAAACACACTCATTTGTGTACACGGGTCCTGCACTTTCAAACAAAGGTTCACTGGTATGTATAAAGCCTCAAACTTTCACTAGCCATTGGAATGCAGAAATGTTCAGACAGTTGACGACTGTGATACATTTGTCTTGAACAAGGCCATGAAATATTTCCTAAATATTTTGGAGTAATTTTGAAAATGAACTCTCAGTATCTTTTAGAGAATCATATTCCTGTTACACAATCATAAATTGTGATAAAATGAATCTGATAAAGGACCTCCCATTAATTTTTTTTATTGCCTTAAACTATGTTTCAAGTTGAAAGAGGAGACACTGTTCTAACTATTGAACAGCCAAGCTGACAGATGACGGTGGAGCAGCAGTGCGCCACAGACAGGCCGGAGCTCAGGAGCAGGCATTCCCCAATCAACATGTGCGCCCGAGTTCTATTTCCCAACACTTCCTCAGGAAACTCCCTGGAGTAGACGAAGTCTCTCTAGGATGAATCTGTTTAGAGCCTCAGTGGGTAGGAAGGCAGTAATTTATACTATTTTTTATTTAATTTTTAACTAAAACCAGGAGGAGCGGTTTAGTATAACTTTGTTCTGTTCGAGGGTAAGGCCACTCAGAGCTACAAAGCCCAAGGGTCGTCTCTGAACTCATAGTTTCCCCTAAGCTTCCTCCAAGGCTCCTCTACCTTTTCAAGAGGCTTTTGAGTGGGCATCAGACAACAGCACAGCCCTTAGAAGAACCTGAGCGAGCTTAATGTACACACTCCTTTATCTATACAGATTCTGCAAGGATTCTTTTAAGAAATTTGGAAAAACTATTGAAAGTTGAGAACATAACATTAGCAATATTTACTCAAACAACAAGTATTCAGCCAGCAGTATATTGGAGTAAACTAAAAACCGAGTAAAGACGTAACACACCAAATGATGTTAAGTGCAGAGGGAGGATTGGGATTTGGGTGGGAAAGACAGTAACGGTACAGTATCTTGGTACTGCCTTCAAAATTGGGATTAGGCTATGAATTCTTTGAAGAGTCATCTTATACCAAGACATTAATTTCTCCTCACTGCCAACTCTCTCTCTTCTGCTCTCCCACAGTATCTTTAAAAGTAAGTAAAATCGTAAGTGTGAAGCAAATGATTCCTTAAATAGAATTAGGACCCAGGTATTCTTTGCTGTTAAATGGCTGTTATGCCAGACTGCATCTCCTCAGTCTTTTTCTTATTTTGTAAAACACAACCAATTCCTAAATCTAAGGATTTAATGACAAGCAACTCTGTCCAGTAACAAGCTAACTTTAAGGCATGTAGTTAATAAGTCATTACTTTTATGGGAAGACAATAAATTATTTTTGAAACTGTGAAATTAATATGATTCATTTTTAATCTGTTTGGCTGCCCTGCCACTTGTGCAGAACCAAACAACTCACAGTGTCCTCCCTCCCTCCCCCCCCCCTCCCCCCGGGGTTCCGACGGCACTGAGGTGCTTCCACTCTCCCTGCTGTGCTGGGGTCTCCATTCCAAACAACCACAACCGCAGCCCAGAGATGCCACGCGCACTAAGACACCTGCAGCAGAGCACACAGGACTCCTCTGCCGCAAATCTGGATCGGAAGGGATGTACTTACAGGACCCCTCCCTGAAAGCCCCAGCAACCTTCAGTCCACAGCATGGTGAGATAAAGTAGCTCAGGGCAACTGTACCACCTTCGCTCCTTGCTCGCTCGCTTGCTCTCTCCACACACACACACACACACACACACACACACCCCATACATTAAAAACACAAACCTTTGGTCCAGATAAATAAGGGGGAAAATAATTAAACATGGAGAACAAGGTAACTGAGTGACCTCTACATAAATACTACAGATTTTATATTCTGTGGACAGTGCGGCCACTATTTACATAAATGGCAGGGAAATGCCAGGATGCCTCATCACTGTCAGCACGTTGAGTAAACCTGAGCCTTAATACTCATGTTAGCAAGCATATTCACCCAAGTTATGCCTTCTGCTTTCTTAAAGAAAAAGCACAGCATTTCTTTTTAAGATATTTATACTCCATTAGTAGCTTCAGTCTTTTTAGCGTTCCAGAACAAAAACAGAGTAGAAATAAAAAGCATTTCTTTAAAATAGGCATTTTAACACAGACACTCAGGCAAATTATAAATAGAAATTTTCACTGTACCTGAAACTTCCTGTTAGATCAGATGCTCCTGGTCTCAATAAAATCTGGGTAATAAAATTGGCCCCACGGCTGCCAAACAAAACATCCAAATTTTCTTCATAAAATACAATTTCTAAACAAGAAATATTTTCAAGAGTGCTAAAAATGCAAAATTAATTTCAGAAAAGTGTTAGTTCTCTAGAACAAAGAGAAATATTTAGTGGAAGGATATCTGATTCTCAATTTTCAGAAAATAGGGACTGTATTATTTGATGGTGAAATTCACAAGGGACTAGTAATGTAACCATTCTTCTGAACTTGAGGTTAGAAAGGAAAACAGACACTAAAACTCTTATCAACGTCATTATCAGATTACGGATGTCTGGTCAGACAGCAAGAGATCGGGGTTGCTGATGAGTTTCTTTTTCTTTTTTTTTGACAGGCAGAGTGGACAGTGAGAGAGAGAGACAGAGAGAAAGGTCTCCCTTTGCCGTTGGTTCACCCTCCCATGGCCACTGTGGCCGGCGCACCCCGCTGATCCAAAGGCAGGAGCCAGGTGCTTCTCCTGGTCTCCCATGGGGTGCAGGGCCCAAGCACTTGGGCCATCCTCCACTGCACTCCCTGGCCACAGCAGAGAGCTGGCCTGGAAGAGGGGCAACCGGGACAGAATCCGGCGCCCCGACTGGGACTAGAACCCGGTGTGCCGGCGCCGCAAGGCGGAGGATTAGCCTATTGAGCCACGGCGTCGGCCCAAAAAGAGAGTTTCCATCTAGGTCTATGAACACGACCCCTGCCCCGCCCACAGAAAGAGAAAGGTGGGCCAGTGGGAGAGTGACCAAAAGCTCACTCCGTGACTCAGTCTGCTCAGCTACTTTAACAAAATACCACAGCATGGATGGTTTGAACAAGGAAAACCTATTTCTCACAGCTTTTGGAGGCTGGGAAATCCAGCACCAATGCTGGCAGACCTGGTTCCTGCTAAGGGCCCTCTTCCTGCCTTACAGGGCCTCACCTGCAAACTCTCCAGTCTCTACCCAGGAGGACACTAATAATCCCATCCTAGGACCCCCACCCCCAAGACATTACCATGTAAATCTAATTACCTCCCACGGGCTGTAAACCCAACACCAACACTAGGGTGTCAGCAGATGAATCCTGGGGAAAGGAACTCCTAGGTCCCTAACAATGACCTCAGGGCAACTGCTTTAAACTCTCAATCAGTGACAAACTGCAGGAGACTAACAGCTTTCATTAACATCTCAAAAAGATGGCGAGAGCCTGGAGAAAGTGCCTAGTACAGCAGTATAGCAGTTTAGGGGGCTCTGACTCAGAACTTCCAGGAGACAAAGCCCAGGCCTGCCTGGCAAAGATCTTCACACAAAGACCAAGGCTAGGGAACAGAGCTGGGCTGAGGGCTAACAAAAACACTTGCCCCTTCCCTTCCAGTAGATGTCAAAATATTCCAGAAACATAGTTTATCCTCCCAAATGGATTTAAGCAGAAGATGGTGTGTGCCTATTTGTGCATCTGTTCAAGGTAATGCATTTTTAAAATGGGCTCTGAGACCTGGAGTTTATACTTGAAGGCATGCAAACATTAACAACTAATAACAGAAACAACTAACACAACTGAATCACCCGACTAAAAGGTTGTAAAAGGAAGGGGGCACGTGGTGCAGCAGGTTAGGCTGCTGCTGGTGCAGTCTGTCCCAGCTATTCCACTTCTGACCCAGTTTCCTGTTAGTGTGCCTTGGAAGCTGTGGATGAAGGCTTAAGTACTAAGTTCTTGTCACCCACATGGGAGACCCGGATGCAATTCCTGGTTCCTGGCTTCAGCATACCCCAGCCTGGCCATCATGGCCATTTGGGAAGTGAACTAGAGAATGGAAGATTCTCTCACTTTGCCTTTCAAAAAATATTTTTAATCTTTTTCAGATACAGTTGCAACTTGTCTCTGATTGGGACTCCCTAATTTTAAGTTAACATATGAATGACCAAATTCAGAGAGGCCTTAGAGATCAGTCACTGGTTTGCACAACAGAATTACCTGGGAGGCGCCGGCGCCGCGGCTCACTAGGCTAATCCTCCGCCTAGCAGCGCCGGCACACCGGGTTCTAGTCCCGGTTGGGGCGCCGGATTCTGTCCCGGCTGCCCCTCTTCCAGGCCAGCTCTCTGCTGTGGCCCGGGAGTGCAGTGGAGGATGGCCCAGGTGCTTGGGCCCTGCACCCCATGGGAGACCAGGAAAAGCACCTGGCTCCTGGCTCCTGCCATCGGATCAGCGCGCCAGCTGCGGCGGCCATTGGAGGGTGAACCAACGGCAAAAGGAAGACCTTTCTCTCTGTCTCTCTCTCTCACTGTCCACTCTGCCTGTCAAAAAAAAAAAAAAAAAAAAAAGAATTACCTGGGAGGCCTACAGGAACTGCCAATGCTTTTGATACACCCTGGCAGATCCTCATTTAAATAGTAATGCATATGTCAGAGAAAAGGGTATGGATGTGAACAAGGGCAATGGTACTTAATTTTTTCCTATGATTCCAATGTTCAGCAGAGTTAAAAACCACATCTTAACCAATCTATTCATTTCAGGGAAGATAAAGGCTCTTAAATGTTTTAAATGACTGTCCTAAGGTTCAACAGTTAAGCAATCGATTAATTTAATAGGATCACAGGATTCATGAAGTGGGTGACAAAATATACTGATGGTAGGATTGACCTCACCTTCCCAACACCCCAGGAAGTAGGTGAGGCAGATTAAAAATGGTCAGAAGTTCGTTGTGAGTCTTCTCCTCAAAAAGTGAATTCCCTTTCCCCACCCCTTGATTATGGGATGTTCTGACCAAAAAGCTAGTCCTGAGGGACCCCTAAACCCCAGGAGTCAAGAGGCTTTGGAGCTTCTGTCTCTGCACCCTGGACAGTGTCCTCAGAGGCCCACGGAAGGAGCTGGTTTGGTCTTCTGAAGAGGCCACGTCCAGGAAGAACAGAAATGCACCAGCCAACAGCCAGCCCCCACACCAGAGGCGTGAGCGCAGCACTGTGGACCTGTTGGCAGAGCTGACGCTGAAGGCAGCGTAGGAACCACCAGCCAGCCCATGGCAGAGCTGACGCCAAAGGCAGCAAGAAAGGGTAGTTATCTATGCGACTCCAAAGCTCCACTACTTTGGCTGCCGAAAGAAAGCTGAAATAATGAATTGATCTTATTAAAACAGTAAAAATATAAATGTGGGGAGAAACCCTACTTAATACAAAAATATAAATAATTTACTTAAATCAGAACTGAAGTTCTGAAAAAATAATTAAAAAAAAAAAAAAAGACTTATTTATCCATTTGAAAGGCACAGTTAGAGACAGAGAGAGAGGGGGAGAGGCAGAAAGAGAGGGAGAGAGATCTCCCATCCCCTGATTCACTCCCCAAATGGCCACAGTGGCTGTAACTGGGCGGATCCAAAGCCAGGAGCTTCTTCCCAGTCTCCCACGTGGATGACAGGGGCCCAAACACTTGGGACATCTTCCACTACTTTCCCAGGTGCATCAGCAGGGAGCTAGATTGGAAGTGGAGCAGCTGGGACTCACACCAACACCCGTATGGGATGCCAGTGGTGACTTTACCCACTATGGCACAGTGCTGGCCCTCTGCAAAATAAAATCATAAACAAGGTTCAAAGGTTTATGCCTAATATCACCTAATGAAACACAATGAAAGACAACTAATCACAGGAAAAACTGATGGTGGGAAGTGAGCTGGGGCTCCTGATTGGCAGCTACATCTGATTCCGCAGATGTCGGAGCAACAGGGGATTTAATCCCCATGCTCATTATGAATGCATTCCTAGTATCTGAGCAAATGGAGAGATCACAGCAATATACACACCTGATCATTTTTCTTTTCAGATCCCAGCCATAGACACCTCCATTTCCTTTGTAGCGAGTTCCAGAGACAATATCAAAATTCCCTTCCTTTTGTTTCCTGTAGGAAAAACTGAATTAGCTGTCCATTTTAAAAGCTAGTGAGCACTGAACAGAAATTTTCATAAGCTAAACCAGCAGAAATTTTAAGAGAAGCAGAGAAAAAGCTAAATGCTAAGAAATCAGAACTACTGAAAAGTCTTCCAAAGTGGGATTTTCAAGCCTGAATTGTTTTTTATTCTTTTCAAAACATCCCCACAGGTCAACAGAGGTCTATTCCTTTCCCTTTAACAGCTGCAAAAAGGGCTTGTCCACCTCTGTGCTGTTTCCACGGTAGGGCCCAACCTAGTCTCCACCAATAGAACCACAACGAATAGTGCTACAAAAAGTCATAGACTTATATTTATCACTCTCAACGTGGAAGATACTGGATTTGCCAGTCAACAAGCACTTTGCATTCTAATAGGTACTCTCCAAAAAAGTTAGAGCAATACACATTTTCTTTGGCAATACTTGAGTATTATTTTATTGTTTTTAGTTTTTATTTAAGATTTATTTATTTATTTGAAAGTCAGAATGACACAGAGAGAGGAGACGGAGGGGGGGGGGGTCTTCTATCTGATGGTCCACTCCCCAGTTGGCCAGTTGGCTGGAACTGCACCAATCCAAAGCCAGGAGCCTCTTCCAGGTCTCCCACGTGGGTACAGGGACCCAAGGACTTGGGCCATCGTCCACTGCTTTCCCAGGCCATAGCAGATAGATGGAACGGAAGTGCAGCAGCTGGGTCTTGAACCGGTGCCCATATGGGATGCCAGCACTGCAGGCCAGGGCATTAACCCACTGCGCCACAGCGCCGACCCCAATTTTATTTATTTAAGGGTGTGTTCATGTTTAGCATTCCATTGATGGTACTACTAAAAGGGGCTGTTTGTGTTTTTTTTTGAAAGATTGATTTACAGAGATCTTCCATCTGCTGGTTCATTCCCCAAATAGTCACAATGGCCAATCCAAAGCCCGAGCCAGGAGCTGCATCAGGAACTCCCTTGTGGGTGCAGGGGCTCCAGTACTTGAGCTATTCTCCACTGTTTTCCCAAGACACATTCGCAGGGAGCTGGATCAGAATTGGAGTAGCTAGGGCTCACACCGGTACCCACATGGGATGCCAGCATTGTAGGTGGTGGCTTAATCTGCTACACAACAATGGCCCCAGAGGTTCCAAATTTTGGTAAATGAATGGGTCATAAAACAATCAGTGGGGCCGGCGCTGTGGCACAGCGGGTAAAGTCGCCACCTGCAGTGCCAGCATCCCATATGGGTGCCTGCTCAAGTTCCAGCTGCTCCACTTCCGATCCAGCTCTCTGCTGTGGCCTGGAAAAGTAGTGGAAGTTGGCCCAAGTGCTTGGGCCCCTGCATCCGTGTGGGAGACCTGGAAGAAGCTCCTGGCTCCTGGTTTCAGCTCAGTTCTGGCCGTTGTGGCCATCTGGAGAGTGAACCAGCAAATGGAAGACCTCTCTCTTTCTGCCTCTCCTGTCTCTGAGTAACTCTTTCAAATAAATAAAAATAAATCTTTTATATATATATACATATCATTACAGTGTCAGATCTACATTTTAATTAGGTTCAAATATATGTATTTTTGATATAAAACTCAAAATAGCATGTGCAATTTTAATCTAACAAGCCAAAATCAACATAAGATCAACAGTTTCAATCATAATTCTCTCCAATGTTAGAAATAGTACCTACCTAATGAATTCAGGAATAAATTTTGGCTGAAATTTAGAAAGAATAAATAGTAAGTAAGTCAGTAAAATAGGCTAAGACTGTCACAAATAGCCATTAAAGAAATCTGTCACTCACGTGGTGTGACAGATCAGCATCCATTATAATGATGTAGTTCCCTGTAGCATGTTTCATTCCATGAATGTATGCAGTTCCTAAAAATCAAAGTATTTATATCCATAAAAGAGAATCACCAGAAATGCTTTAGAATACATCAAAACAGGGAAGGAACTGCTTCAAACCTGAAAAGCAAACATTAGTCCTCTAAACTGGGAACTTTTAGTAGCAGGATGCGGTAAATGTGTATAATGAACATGGTCAAGAAAGCAGCTCGAAACCCACTTCCCATCCAGAAGCCAACTTAAGAGAAAAGGGTCGGGGGCAGCAATGTGGCACAGAGGGTCAAGCCGCCACCTGTGATGCGGGCATCCCATATGCGCGCCAGTTCCAGACCCCACTGCTCTACTTCCAATGCAGTTCCCAACTAACACACCTGGGAAAGCAGTGGAAGATGGTCAAAGTGTCTGGGCTCTGACACCCAGTGTGGGAAACCTGGGTGGAGTTGCAGGCTTCTGGCTTTGGGCTGGCCCAGCCTCCGCTGTTAACAGCCATTTGGAGAAGAACCAGCAGATGGTCTCCTCTTTCTGTTTTACCTTCTCTATAACTCTGCCTTTCAAGTGAGTAAACAAATCTTTTAAGCTTGTATTTTAAAAGATATATATTTCAGTTTAGCATAGAGATGATACAAAAATCTTACATTCTATAAAATGATTGCACACTGATGGTTTAAAACACCTGTTTTTGTTGGTGGTTTTCCCGTGCCCGCCCACAACACAGCAGAGGCCAGTGCTCTTCTGAGAGACCCCTATATTCTACTGTCAGCTTCCCACTTGTTCTCTCCACTGGTAGATTCAAACTCCAAACACAACATCCCAAAATCACCCCCCCAAACCCCTACTCTGCAACAGGCCACTTAAGAAATGGCACCAATCACCCGATCCCTCTCCCCATATGTCTAGGGATGGTCTTCTGTTTTCTGGCCTTTACCAATGATTTCTAAACTATAATTAAGTCCTATTAAGCTTAGATTCAAACCAGTCAATCCCTTCTCTCATCTACACTTTTATCTGAGACACTATTTTCTTTTTTTTTTTTTTTAATTTGACAGAGTTAGCAGTGTGTGTGTGAGAGAGAGAGAGAGAGAGAGAAAGGTCTTCCTTCTGTTGGTTCACCCCCTAAATGGCCACTACGGCCAGAGCTACGCCAATCCAAAGCCAGGAGTCAGGTGCCTCTTCGTGGTCTCCCCTGGGGGTGCAGGGCCCAAGCACTTGGGCCATCTTCTACTGCCCTCCAAGGCCACAGCAGAGAGCTGGACTGGAAGAAGAGCAACCGGGACTAGAACTGGCGCCCATATGGGATGCCGGCACCGCAGGCAGAGGATTAACCAAGTGAGCCACGGCACTGGCCCCGAGACACTACTTTCTGATTCCTGGCTTACCACCCAACAAGCGTCTCTGCTTCTGTTCTTCCCAAGACTCCAAATCCATGTTTACAAAAACAGTCCACAGAGTATCTTTATTCAGTAAGCATGGTACACTAGGACCTTGCTCCAGCATTTGAGGTCAAAGATGTAGCCAGCAATTACTCAGTTATCTTCATGCCTAAAAGTCCCTCACTCAAGGACTTGACAGGAGCAAGACCTGGGCTTCCGCATTTCCAAGCCTCAAACCATCACAAGAACTTTTACTGGCAATGCTGAACGCTCTGAACACTCTGAACCAACTATCCATGGTTTCTGTGTGTCACTGAGCACAAAGTCTTGCCAACTTTCACGGCAATTTTCAGGTACTTTCAATGCCAAAGAACTTCCTGGATTCAGATACCCCGAATATTTGATGACCTCCAGGAGAGTAGGTTTCAATTCTGCAGAGCTTTCTCTATATTCCCAAATCTTACAATAGAAGCACACCAACCCAGAGGTCAGAGCTGTGGCGCAGCGGGTTAACGCCCTGGCCTGCAGTGCCAGCATCCCATATGGGTGCCGGTTCAAGTCCTGGCTGCTCCACTTCCAATCCAGCTCTGTTATGGCCTGGGAAAGCAGAATACGGCCCAATGCCTTGGGCCCCTGCACCCGCGTGGGAGATCTGGAAGAAACTCCTGGCTCCTGATCGGCACGGCTCTGGCTGTAGCGGTCAATTTGGGAGTGAACCATCAGATGGAAGCTCTAGCATGCGTGTGTGCACTCATACTCTCTCTCTCCTCTCTGTGTAATTCTTTCAAACAAATAAATCTTTTTTGGGAAAAAAAAAACTTTCTGCACCTGTAAGTTAAAAGATATTGCAAGGTTTGCAGCTAAGGCAATGCACTGCCCTCACACCCACCCTCTGGCCCTACCCTACGCGGTGCTGTACACAAGGTATTACATGTCCCGGGCCTCCACAGCTCTGGGAGGTACAGGCGGAGAGGGAGAGGGAAACACCTAGTGGCCTCCCTTCTCTGTCTCTTCCTCTAT
The DNA here is from genome assembly GCF_964237555.1 of Oryctolagus cuniculus. Lineage (NCBI taxonomy): Eukaryota > Metazoa > Chordata > Mammalia > Lagomorpha > Leporidae > Oryctolagus > Oryctolagus cuniculus. The sequence goes on along the minus strand of NC_091442.1, from coordinate 10,017,770 downwards.
GGCTCCAGCTCCTGCCAACTACAGCCCATCTACAATCGAGAGCTCCCTATGGTGGCCTGGGTTCCCAGGCCCTAAAAACACCACCTCCTCCCCCTGCAGCCCCGCGCCTAGGAGTGCTGGTGACCTCCGACACTCAGCAGCTCAGCTCCACTGCTCCCTCTGGCTTCTCAGCAACTCCTTCCGCTGGTCGGGGTCCCTGCATTGCATCCCCTGCACCGACTGACTCCGGGGAGGTCTTGCTTCCCTCAGTGGGCCTGACTGACACAGGCAACCCAAGCTAAACCACTGAAACGTCACTACGATCACTACGAACCCTCACAGGAGGTTACTGCATTTTGGCCCTGTTCCCAAACGGGAGCATTCACACTGGATAATCTTAACAGGTATGAGAGAGGGGTTGGGAGCTCTCCTTACCTAGCCCCAACTTCTTCTCTCGAGGTCTCAGAAGCTGCAGGAATAAGAAATGGTAAAGTTTTAACACCAATAAAGAAAAACCCAACTATTTTTAATTGTATTTCATTCACGTAAGCGCATACTTCTTTTAACAAATTTACCTACATACACCAGGCCTCAAGGCACCGTGTGTGTCACATGTTTTGCCCAAGTTAAAAAAAAAAAAAAAAAGCATCTGGTACCAAACCATTAGTTTTTTTTTTTTGGACAGGCAGAGTGGACAGTGAGAGAGAGGGAGACAGAGAAAGGTCTTCCTTTTCCGTTGGTTCACCCCCAATGGCCGCTGCGGCTGGTGCACTGAGCTGAGCTGAAGCCAGGAGCCAGGTGCCTCTCCTGGTCTCCCATGCGGGTGCAGGGCCCAAGGACTTGGGCTGTCCTCCACTGCCTTCCCGGCCACAGCAGAGAGCTGGACTGGAAGAGGAGCAACCGGGACAGAATCCAGCGCCCAGACTGGGATCAGAACCTGGTGTGCCGGCGCCGCAGGCGGAAGATTAGCCTAGTGAGCCGCAGCACCGGCCTAAACCATTAGTTTTAAGGAAAAGTGACATTGTATAACTCTAACCCTACAGGCAAAATTTTAAACATATTTTTTTGGTGCCATCCACCGTTTTTTTTTTTTTAAAGATTTATTTACTTATTTGAAAGGCGGAGTGGCAGAGGCAGAGAGACAAAAAGATCGTCCATCTGCTAGTTCACTCTCTAAATGGCTGCAATGGCCAGAGCTGGGCCAATCCGAAGCCAGGAGCTTCTTCCAGGTCTCCCACGTGGGTGCAGGGGCCCAAGGACTTGGGCCATCTTCTACTGCTTTCCCAGGCCACAGCAGAGAGCTATGAACTGGAGCAGTCAGGTCTCCAACCAGTGCTCATATGGGATTCTGGCACTGCAGGCCACAGCGCCAACAACACCATTTGCCATTTTAAACAATATGCCTTCACATCTATCAGCTGATTCGTGATTTTTAAACAATATTTACAATTCTTCCTAAAGAAATTGAGTCTTTTAACCCATTATTCTTCACTTTCTCAGACTATCTGATACCATGTTTGTTTTCTCAATTCCCTTTGTAATTTTAAATGCTGATATCACTCTTCCTCCATCAACTTTCAGACTTTTAAAAATAATATTTATTTATTGACTCGAACAGCAGAGTTATAGAGAGAGATCTTCTGTCCACTGGGTCACTCCCCAAATAGCCACAACAGCCAGGCTGAAGCCAGGAGCTTCATCCAGGTCTCCCACATGGGTATAGGGGTTCAAGCACCTGGGCTACCCTCTGCTTCTTTCCCAGGCACATGATCAGGGAGCTGGATCAGGATTTGGACAATCAGCACCAGTATGGGATGCTGGTGTTGTGGGTGGTGGCTAACTGACAGCGGCAGCCCCTTGATTTTACACTTGAACAAATTCATGCGATCTGATGACATTACAAGGTTAACAAAAAGGTTTCTAACCTTTTTGCTTCAAACTTGGATCCCTACTGCAATGTTCAGCTTTTTTCCTTTAGGCTGAAAACGTTCCAAAAGTTTGCCAAATGTCTGACTCCAGCTTGGCAGACTCACCAGGACCATGTCTTGCCCACTTCCGCATTTCCCGGTGGGCGTCAGGCTGCCTCAGATCGCAGTTCTTCAACAAAGCACCTCCGGTTTAATGCAAGCTGGATTAAATTTAAAAAATTCTGAACTTCCGGCAGCCTGCTGCAGGTCTTGGGAAGGAACAGTAACAGATAAACACATTCCTTTCTGATAAGAACTGACAGAGAGCAAGACATTCAGTCACAGGTCCGTAAAGACAGAAAGACAACAAGCTGTGTCAGGGACAGGCATCTGGCCTAGTGGTTGACATGGCCTGGACACCCATATTCCACACTGGAGTGTGAGCATTTGACTCCTGGCTCTGCTCCTGGAACCTAGGGAGGCAACAGGTGATGGCTCAAGTGGCTGGATCTCTGATACCCACGTGGGAAAACTAATTTGGGTTCCTGGCTCCCAGCTTCAACCTGGTCCAGCACCAGCACCAGCACCAGCACCAGCTGGCTGTCATAGGCGTTTTGGGGAATGTCCCAGCAGATGAGGAAACCTTTGTCTCTCAATACTGATAAAATACTAACTCCATCTGATATCTGCCCTGAAAAATAAAATCTTTAATGTTCATCTGATATCTACTTTAACTGTTTCAGCTAGAAAAAAATTTTAAAAGATTACTTTATTACTCATATTTTTCAGAATGTTCAACAGTTACATAAAGTATTAAACAATGTTGCATATAACACTATAGAACAGTTACAAGAAATAGAGTGATCTGGTGAAAAGATCTCCAAGATAGAATTAAAATGACACAGGAAAACTGCCAGTTAAAGGCAAAAATGTGAGTGGCATTGTAGCACAGCAGGTTAAGCCGCTGCCCGTGACACTGGCATCCCACGAGTGCTGGTTTGAGTCCTGGCTCCTCCACAGTTGAGCCAGCTCCCTACTAAGGTGCCTGAGAAAGCAGAGGAATGCAATCTATGTGGCAGGCCCAGGCGTCAGCCTGGCCCAGTCTCTGACATTGCAGCCACTGCAGAGTGAACCAGCGGGTAGAAGATTTCTCTCTGGAACTCCACCTTTCAAATAAATAAATAGGTCTTTTTTCTTTTTTTAAAGATTTACTTATTTATCTGAAAGAGTTACAGAGGGAGAGAGAGGCAGAGAGAGGTCTTCCATACGCTGGTTCACACCCCAGTTGGCTGCAACGGCCGGAGCTGCACCGATCCAAAGCCAGGAGCCAGGAGCTTCTTCTGGGTCTCCCATGCAGGTGCAGGACCCAAGGCCTTGGGCTGTCTTTTACTGCTTTCCCAGGCTGTAGCAGAGAGCTGGATCAGAAGTGGAGCAGCAGGGACTCAAACAGGTGCCCATATGGGATGCCGGCACTGCATGTGGCAGCTTTACCTGCTACGCCACAGTGCTGGCCCTGTAAGTAAGTCTTACACAACGTAGTGTACAAAAGGTACACATATATGCAGAAAAATGCTCGCTGAACTGTCGGGCCAGGCCGCCCCTGGGGAAGGAACTGGGGTACAGATGATGAAATTTACATTGTAGTAATTTCCAGTTGATTCTACTTCGTGTGCGGAACTTTTACTGTCCCACACTCCCCAAGCCTCTCCTCCTGGCCTGGATCTGCTGTCCCCTTCATGGGGAGGCAGATGGCACGGCAGGTGCAGCCGCACTGCCTCACTGGAATCCGGCTTCACTGCTCCTCTGCGGTGTGAGCGAGGGCAGGCAAGGGGGCAAAGCAGACCCTCCCCGCGTAGGGCGGACATGAGGAACAGGCAGGGGATTCAGGCGCAGTGCTAGCAGGAGCTCTGAGCACACCCTCCTTCAAGCATTCTGGCACAGCTGCGTATGAAATACTTCATCAAACACTACAGTCGGACAAGACTCCCGCAAAAACTTTTATCACTGAAAGTATTCAAAAAAGATGAGCAGAAAATATTTCAAGTTATGTGACTATACTTAAAAACATACTACACGTGCCAAGGTTTTAATCTGCTTTATGTTCACTGTAACAAAGGTATAAATATTTTTGAAAGTTATATTGCCAGGTGATCCTTCAGAAAAACAATTAGCAATTTATATTAAGATCAACAGGATCCGAGTTTTGCCATACTTCCAAAAACACAAAGTTAGAAGGAAGGAACAAAATTAAAGTAGGGGCCAGCCCAAAGGTTAAAGACATTGATCAGGATGCCCACGCCCCAGAGCAGAGCACCTGGGTTGATACTTGGGGCTCCAGCTCCTGATTCCACCCTCCTGCTAATCCAGACCCTGGGAGGCAACAGCGATGGTGCAAGCTGGGTTCCTGCCACCCACACGAAGGCCTGTACTAAGTTCCTGGCTGCCTTCTTTGGTCGCAACCCAGCCCAGGCTACGGCAGGCATCTGGGGAGTGAACAAGCAAACAGGGGCTCTCTGTCTTATCCCTCAAAAAATTAAAAAGTCAAAACAAGTTGAAAGGCTAATTATACTCTCCTCCTATTCTGAAATGCTTCTCTCATCAGTGAGGCTCAGTTTACTTTTTTCATGTTTACATGCCATCTGCAGTTCTTATTTCACTAATTAACTGTTTGGCTGGGGTACCGATACTGTTAAAGACAGTATATTCTAATATTTTGGGATAGTTAGGTTTAATTTAAAAAAGATTTATGTATTATGAAAGTCAGGGTCAGAAAGAGAGAGAGAGGGAGAAAGGGAGAGAGGGAAAAGGGAGAAAGGGAGAGAGGGGGGGGAGGAAGAGAAAGAAAGAGAGAGAAAGAGAGGAAGAGAGAGGAAGAGAGAGGAAGAGAGAGGAAGAGAGAGAGAGAGAGAGAGAGAAACAGATCTTTCAGCCACTGGTTCATTCCCCAGATGGCTGCAACACCCAGTGCTGGGCCAGGCCAAAGCCAGGAGCTTCACCTGGGTTTCCCACGTGAGTGCAGGGGCCCAAACACTTGGGCCATCTTCCACTGCTTTTCCCAGGTCATCAGGAAGGAGCTGGATTGAAGTGGAGCAGCAGGACATGAACAGGCGCCCATGTGGAATGCTGGCGTCACAGGCGCAGCCTTATTCACTACAACACAATGCTGGCTCTGGGCTTAATATTTTAAGGAATCAAATTTCTCAAATTTATAGTCATGTCTGATGTTTTAAATATATGAACATGTATTACATCTTATTATCAGAACTTTTTTTTTTTTTTGACAGGCAGTGTTAGTGAGAGAGAGAGACAGAGAGAAAGGTCTTCCTTCCGTTGGTTCACCTCCCAAACGGCTGCTGCAGCTGGCACGCTGCACCAATCCGAAGCCAGGAGCCAGGTGCTTCCTCCTGGTCTCCCATGTGGGTGCAGGGCCCAAGGACTTGGGCCATCCTCCACTGCCTTCCCGGGCCACAGCAGAGAGCTGGACTGGAAGAGGAGCAACTGGGACAGAATCCAGCGCCCCAACCGGGACTAGAACCCGGTGTGCCGGCGCCGCAGGTGGAGGATTAGCCAAGTGAGCCGCGGCGCCAGCCCAGAACAGGTTTTTAAAACACTAAGTCACAAAATAATATCAAACTAGTAGTACTGAGGATCTACTACAGATACACTAATGCTACCTTGTACCTCTGGAATCCTCAGAGTACAGATCTCAAGTGCCCTCACCTGCTTCAGACGCGCGATGTCACACAGAAGGCCAAGTAACACAGTGATGAACGAGGTCATTAACCTGCTGTGATAACCACTTCACACTGCACACTGTAAACACACACGCTTTTGTTTACTGATTATACCTCAGCGAATCTGGAGGAAATGAGTTGGAAGATGAAACAAACTACATGAAGCAAAGGTAACAGGAGTCGCCCACGTGGCAAGGCGGAAGTGCCCCAGGGCATCCTGCCTGCTCGGTGCCCACTCAGGGGTTCAGCAGGCGGCCCCACGGGTGTGAGCTCACTGCTGCTCTTTCCCAGCCAGCCAGGGACACCTGCAAAGAGACTGAGCCTGCCGGCCGCTTCCTCACCTACAGCGTTTCCGAAAGCACGTGGTCCTTGTTCTTTTTGCCAGTTTGAAAGGCAGCTGACAAGTTTCTGTGCTGACTATTCTCTCAGAGAGAATCTTACTGGCCACCGCAAAAAAATTAAGAATGACTGTTTTCTCATTATTTGAATTTTACTGGCTTGACAGGGAAAATGGAACTCTTTGAGGACAACCGTGTTTTAGAATATGGAAGACCGACAGCGAGAGTCCCTAAAAGTAGTGACCAATCACACCCCACGGCTGAGATGCTGACAGACGTGCTCAAATACTGCCACAGTCTATGTAAACACAACATTCGAGTACTTTATACACAGAAATGCCAATCAGGGCCTGTGGCCCAGGGATTCTCGAAGAAAAACTGGGGAACTTTTGACAAAAATATGAACTTAGTATCACTGGAAATCTCTGCTAAATGACTGAAAATGGTCAACTTTGTACCTCTTTCTGTATTCCTGTGTACTGGGAGGTTTTCAGAGGGAACCTGAGATGTGACCGCCTGTGATCTACTCGTTTGTGAGACAATCTGAAACAAACCTACAGCACTGGACAGATTCAGCACATACACATTTCCCTTAAAGTCAGCCCACCAACCAAGACCTACAGCTGACACTCACTTTTTTTTTTTTTTTTTCAAAGATTTATCCATTCACATGAAAGTCAGAGCCACACAGAGAGAGGAGAGGCAGAGAGAGAGAGAGAGAGAAAGAGGTCCTCCATCTGCTGGCTCACTCCCCAGCTGGCAGCAACGGCCAGGGCTGTGCTGATCCGAAGTCGGGAGCCCTCTCTGGGTCTCCCAGGTGGGCGCAGGGCCCAAGGGCTTGGGCCATCCTCCATTGCCCCCTCCAGGCCACAGCAGAGAGCCAGACTGGAAGTGGCCCAGCAGGGACCAGAACCCACACCCATATGTGATGCCGGCATTGCAGGCGGCGGCCTCACCTACCACGCCACAGCGCTGGCCCTGACACTCAGTTGGATAAACTATTGCTTCTATATTAGGTTCAAGAGTATCTGGAACTGGTGACCGTTTATGATTGATTACCATTTCCTGAAATCCAACCATCACTAAAGGTGTTTCAAGATACTTCTCTGTTTACACCAATGGCTCTCTACTGGGGGAAATGAAATGCTGCCCCCAAACACATCTTTGGTTGCCAGCTGGGAAGGGATGGTGTTGCTGGCACCTGGTGGGTGGAATCCAGGTACTGCTAAGTATCCTACAATGCACAGGGCAGCATCCCACAGCAAAGAATTACCTGATCCCAAACGTCAAAAGTGTCAAGTCAGAGAAACTCTGATCCACGATAAATTACCAATATAAATTACCGAAAAAAGACCCAATGCCTACCATGTGTTCTCTAAATCTGCACTTTTAACCGCATGCTTTTGGCCCAAGAATTATCCAAAGAGGATATCAGGAGTATACCGAAACATATATAAATCCAGAACAATGATCAAAAATAAAATTTATGAAGCCACTACAAAATAAACTCTAGGGGCTGGCGCTGTGACACACGTTAATCCTCTGCCTGCAGTGCCAGCATCCTATATGAGCGCCAGCTCTGGTCCCGGCTGTCTTCTTCCGATCCAGCTCCCTGCTGTGGCCTGGGAAAGCAGTGGACGGCGGCCCAAGTGCTGGGCCCTGCACTGCGGGGGACCCGGAGGAGGCTCCCGGCTTCAGATCGGCCCAGCTGCAGCTGCTGCATCCATCTGGGAGCCAACTAGCAGACAGAGACATTTCTCTCTGCCTCTCCCTCTCAAGTAAATAAAATTTACTTATTGATTGATAAATAAAATAAATAAAATTGTAACTCCACCTCTCAAATAAATAAAATCTTTTAAAAAACAAAATAAAATGGGGCCGACGCCGTGACGCAGGTTAATTCTCCGCCTGCAGCGCCGGCATCCCATATGGGCCCCGGGTTCTAGTCCCGGTTGCCCCTCTTCCAGGCCAGCTCTCTGCTGTGGCCAGGGAGTGCAGTGGAGGATGGCCCAAGTGCTTGGGCCCTGCACCCCATGGGAGACGGGAAGGAAGCACCTGGCTCCTGGCTTCGGATCGGAGTAGCTCCGGCTGTAGCAGCCATTTGGTGAGTGAATCAATGGAAGGAAGACCTTTCTGTCTCTGCCTCTCACTGTCTGTAACTCTACCTCTCAAATAAATAAATAAATAAAATCTTAAAAAAAGAAAAAAGATAAACTTCATCCAAATACTCCTCCTGCTGTAAAGTTACCACTGACTCAACACTCCAGAGTCTATTTCAAGCACCGTAAGTACGTACTGGACTCCAAGCGTAAGCTGCTCTTTAAATTTCCAGTTTCCAGGCACACAGGTTCAATTTAAGCACTGTTCACAGCTCATCTCCTCACAACACAAACACAACTCACACGACAGGAAAACATCTCACTCACAATTCTGTCTGACCCGTAGATCCTCTCCAGCTGTTCAGCCACATCTCTTGTTCCATCTGGGCTCCCATCATCTATGATTATAATTTCATAGTTGATTCCACTGCAAAAAAAAAAAGTGCATTCATACTCAGAGGTAACGTTAGCACGTTTACAGACAATCTTTAAAATCACGAACTCTTCACCAGCACCAGAAGATCTACTGCCAGGAGTCACTACGGAAAACAGCAAAATTTTGTGCTTTACCTCCAAACCTAATACATTGCTAACAAAAAAAAAAAAAAAAAAAAACTACCGTAAAGTCCTAAGATATTAGAGCCCTCACACAGAAAACATACCTTTTAGATTAAAAAAAGGAAGAGAATTTGTGTGTGGGCGTACACTCCCAAATTTCACTCAAATCTTCACGTGCCTCCTTTGGAAATCTAATTCTTAACCTTGACTCTATGCTAGTTATGTAAAACATCTCAGAGCCCGCATGGGCACCGCGGATTAAGCCGCCACCTGCAATACGGGCATTCCTGATCGGTTTTTGAGTCAGATTTGAATCCCGGTTGCTCTTTCTTTCTTTCTTTTTGACAGGCAGAGTTAGACAGTGAGAGGGACAAAGACAAAGGTCTTCCTTCCGTTGGTTCACTCACCACAGGGCCACTACAGCAGGACTATGGCAACCCAAAACCAGGAGCCAGGGCCTCTTCCTGGTCTCCCATGCGGGTGCAGGGCCCAAGCACTTGAGCCATCCTACACTGCCTTCCCGGGCCACAGCAGACAGCTGGACTGGAAGAGGAGCAACTGGGACTAGAACCAGGTGCCCATATGGGATGCCGGTGCCACAGGCGGAGGATTAACCTAGTGAGCCAGGGTGCCGGCCCCCAGTAGCTGCTCTACTTTCAATCCAGCTCCCAGCTAATGTGCCTGTGAACGCAGCAGAAGATGGTGAAGTGCTGGGGGCCATCACACACGTGGGAGATCCGGATGGAGCGCCTGGCTTCCGCCTGGCCACGTGAGGAGTGAACCAGTGGATGGACAATCTGGCCCCCAAGTCTATCTTTCAAATAAATAAACCTCTTTCAAAAACTTCAAAAAGTACTTTAAACAGTAACTCAAGTCAAACTCCACAGCTGATTATCACTTTTTCAATTTAATCCTGAGATTAATAATCAGTAATAAATTTAAGAAAACCCAGTTTAGGCCGGTGCCGCGGTTCACTAGGCTAATCCTCCACCTAGCAGCGCCAGCACACTGGGTTCTAGTCCTGGTCGGGGCGCCGGATTCTGTCCTGGTTGCCCCTCTTCCAGGCCAGCTCTCTGCTGTGGCCCGGGAGTGCAGTGGAGGATGGCCCAAGTGCTTGGGCCCTGCACCCCATGGGAGACCAGGAGAAGCACCTGGCTCCTGCCTTCGGATCAGCGCAGTGCGCCGGCCGCAGTGGCCATTGGAGGGTGAACCAACGGAAAAAGGAAGACCTTTCTCTCTCACTATCCACTCTGCCTGTCCAAAAAAAAAAAAAAAAAAAAAAAAAAAAAAAACCAGTTTAGAACGGCAATAACCTTCTAAACCACTACTTCAAATCGCACCCATTTTCCCACACCGTAAAATTAAGACCAGAATTATGAAAGACATCCTTGCTTGGGAATTAACATGTTACTTTGCATTACGAAAACAAGCCAGTGCAACACGTGGGCACACATACTACACGGATAAACGTGATCTCCACCCTGTCTCCCCAGCTGTCCCAAAGGCAGACCTAACCCCACGGCCCAACGCTGTTTCCTCTTGAACTGCTCCAGGAGACGCACACACGGCACCCACAGAGGCTCTCAAGTCAGTCTCCGCGACCCGTCCGTTCTCCCAGAGTGAAAAACAGTGACTTCAGCCTCCCACTGCGCTCAGTTTGGTCACGCTAAGGGTTCCGGCAGAGCCGCGTCTCCCACCCCACTTCGAAGAAAGCAGCCGGTGACCGCTGAAGCCCCAGCTGTCTGCTTCCCTTACTGAACCTGATTCTGACTTTCAAAAAAATCCACCCGGAAACCATGAGCAGAAAAACCTCACAGAAAAAAACAAAAACAAAAACAAAATAAAAACACACAAAATCAGAATACAAACCCGAACCAAGACTGGCTACGCGATGGTTAATTTCTCTAATTTGGAAAGGACTTGCAGAATTCAAAATAAAAAGATAAACAACTAAATAGGAAAAAGGACAGCTTTAAAAAAAGAAACAGACAGAGAGGCCACGGAAGTGAAGCTGTATCTAAGGATCCGGTTAGACGCAAGGTAACAGCCATACGGAAAATTGCCCAACATTCAAAACGATTCGCTATGTGTGTTCAGAGGAAAAACCACCTTTAAAGGTATCCACAGCATGAATCGTTTCTGTCGCCGCAGAGCGAGTTACTTCGTAACAAGATCTTAGATCTTGAAAAAAAAAAAAAATTGCGTAACACTTCCCAATTCCAACTCCGAGGCCCTGCAGCTCCCGACAACCACGACCAGCGTCCGGCAGGGCGCCGGGAGGACCCTCTGCGGCCCCCTCCTCTCCAGAAAGGCGCCCGTGCCCAGCGGGGCTCGGACCCGTCGCCGCCCGAACCTCACGCTTACGTAAGCGGCGCGGGGCGCCCGGCTCCAGCCGCAGGTGCGGCCCGCCCAGGGAGGATCTCAGCCTCGCCCCCAGACCCTTCTAAGAAGAAAAACAAAAACAAAAACAAAAAAGCGGGAGGCGGAGGGAACGGGGGGGGGGCTTATCACAAAGACAAGCGGGTGTCTCCCCCAAACCCAACGGCAGGCCTGCGAGCCCGAGCAGCCCCCGCCGCGGCTCTCCTCGCACGGCTCCCGTCACCTTGGCCTCGTCCCCAAGACCTCCTGCGGGAACCCGAAGGCCGGGCAGGGCCGCCCCGCGCGGCCAAGGCCGACACCCGGCCGGGGGAAGCCAGCTCATCTCATCCCGCAGGAGGCCGGCAGGGCGCGCTACCTCTCGGAGAAGCTTTTCACCAGCAGCCACACAACGAGCGGCAGGTTCTCACGCTCGTTGTAGGTCGGCAAGAGCACGGAATACTTGTCCTGTCGCCGCCCGCGTCCCGCCGGCTCGCGCCGAGGTCCGGGGAGCGCCCGACTCCCTTCCGTGGAGGCCATGGCGGAACTGCGCGAGGCGCCGGAAGCGGAATTACGTAAGAGCCGCGCGGAAAGGGGCGGGTCGGACCGTACCAAGTTCCGGGAGAGGGGGACGGCTAGCTGTTCCTCGCTTTCCGACCTCTATGCGGTCCAGTGAAAATATTAGAAACCTGAGAATCTGTCAAGTTGAAGCCTAAGGTTTCCTAGCACGTGGAAATCTATTTTTCGCCTTTTCCCAAAGTCCACGGGGATGTTTGGATTACCCCAGTCTCTAGGCGACGATAAGCCGGAACCGGAAATGCCCTGCACGCGCCAGCCTCCGGCGGACGTCGCCATGGCTGCCCGGGAGGAGGTGCTGGCTCTACAGGCTCAGGTTGCCCAGCGTGAGGAGGAGCTGGAGTCCCTGAAACAGAGGCTGGCGGCGGCTCTGGCGGCGGAGCGGGAACCGGAGTCGGAGCAGCCGGCGCCGGTGTCGCCGCTGCCGCCCAGGGCGTCCCTGTCGCGAGACGAGATCCTGCGCTACAGCCGGCAGCTGGTGCTGCCCGAGCTGGGCGTGCAGGGCCAGCTGCGCCTGGCGGCCGCGTCCGTGCTCATCGTCGGCTGCGGGGGGCTCGGCTGCCCGCTGGCGCAGTACCTGGCGGCGGCCGGCGTGGGCCGCCTCGGCCTGGTGGACTACGACGTGGTGGAGATGAGCAACCTGGCCCGCCAGGTGCTGCACGACGAGGCGCTGGCCGGCCAGGCCAAAGTCTTTTCGGCCGCCGCTTCGCTGCGCCGCCTCAACTCGGCCGTGGAGTGCGTGCCCTACGCCCAGGCCCTCACCGCGGCCACGGCGCTCGACCTGGTCCGGCGCTACGACGTGGTGGCCGACTGCTCCGACAACGCGCCCACTCGCTACCTGGTGAGCGACGCCTGTGTGCTGGCCGGCCGGCCCCTGGTGTCGGCCAGCGCCCTGCGCTTCGAGGGCCAGATCACGGTGTACCACTACGGCGGCGGGCCGTGCTACCGCTGCGTGTTCCCGCAGCCGCCCCCGGCCGACACGGTGACGAGCTGCGCCGACGGCGGCGTGCTGGGCGTGGTGACCGGCATCCTGGGCTGCCTGCAGGCGCTGGAGGTGCTGAAGATCGCCGCGGGGCTGGGCCCCTCCTACAGCGGCCGCCTGCTGCTCTTCGACGCGCTCTCGGGGTGCTTCCGCTGCGTCCGGCTGCGGGGGCGCAGGCCCGACTGCGCGGCCTGTGGGGAGCGGCCCACGGTGACCGCCCTGCAGGACTACGAAGCCCTCTGTGGCTCGTCGGCCACCGAGAAGTGCCGCTCCCTGCAGCTCCTGGGCCCCGAGGAGCGCATTTCCGTGACCGACTACAAGCGGCTCCTGGATGCCGGGGCGCCGCACCTGCTGCTGGACGTCCGGCCGCGAGTGGAGGTGGACATCTGTCGCCTGCCGCATGCGCTGCACGTGCCCTTGACGCTGCTGGAGCGCAGGGACGCGGAGAGCCTGCGGCTGCTCGGGGACGCCATCCGCGAGCGGGGCCGGGCCGCCCCGGAGGGCGCGGCGCTCCGCGTGTACGTGATCTGCAAACTGGGCAACGACTCGCAGAAGGCCGTGAGGCTCCTGCAGGCCCTGCCGCGAGTGCCGGAGCTGGCCTCGCTAAGGGTGCAGGACGTGGCGGGCGGGCTCATGGCCTGGGCCGCCAAGGTGGACGGCTCCTTCCCGCAGTACTGAGCGCCCGCTCGAGGCGAGGGCGAGGGGTGCGCAGCCGCGGGACGCCGGGATGCGGCTGGGTTCTCTTCTGGGATGCAGCCAGGGCCTGGGTTCTGCAGCATCGAATGGGCGGAGCCGGTCACGGGGCTTCCGGCCGCAGCGGCTGGGAGGGTGTAGGGGCTGTGACTGTTTCCGGGAGGGGCCCTGAACGTGGGAAATGCACCGTGACACCGGGTTTGTATTCCGAACTGCACATCGTTTTTGTCTGCCTGCTGCTGATCGAAAAGCGCTCTGAACTGTCTGAGGCCTGGAGCGAAGCTGTGAGCTGGGCTCACCGAGCTGACCACAGAAGGCGTGTGCTCAGGGCAGTGTCAGGCGTTCGCGGGGTCTGGTCTCTAATTCAGACGTCAGGTTTCGTTCATGGGTTGTCTTCTCCGGGAAGTGGTCCTCCTGCCGGACATTTGAATCAGTGTGGAAGTGAGGTCTTTCCAGTTCAGTGAATTACAGGAAGCCGTTTGCCTGTCAGTTTCGCTTATGAATTGCCAACTTGCCTTAAAGTTCGCTCAGGGTCCACCCTGTGTTCACGCAGTCACATTTTCTTTGCTCTGTGGTTTGCTTTGGGATCTTCCAGGCAGTGTCTCAGCCCTCCCCCCTTCCATCCGCCTTTCCTGTTCTGACTCTTACCCGAACATTTCACAGCAGTGTAAGTACAGGTGTTTCTGTGGGCCACGTCAAACCACACTTTCATGAACTGGGAGACGCCCAGCTCCTCGTGTGCACAACAAATTCGAAGTTTGGTGCGTGAGTGTGCCGGCGGCTGTCAGTCTTCTCCAGCTGCTTATTGTGAGCGGCCCGTGGTCAGATTTCTCTTTCTAAAGAGAAGCAGGAACTCGGAGAACTGAAATCCCGTGTGTCCACCAGCAAAGCTTTCAAAAGTCTAAAGCCTTGTGGGCGGATTCACTCACTAGCTTATTCACTCACTAGTTATTGGTTTGGATAGGTCGACTTGTGGGGCCTCTTCAGAATAACATTCAATCCAAAACCTGAATGGTGAGCTGGAGCCAGTTATGAAAATCTGGGAGAACAATCCTGGGGAGAGAGACAAGTGTGAGAGCCCAGCGCAAATACCGAGCTGTCCCGGCAAGTATAGAGGCAAGGTGGGCTGTGGGGCCGCTGGGGAGGCCGTGGGCCATGGCGGGAGTCTGCTTCCATTCTGAGTAATGGCTGACGTCTGTGTGGGCAGCTGTTGAATCCAGAAGCACCGCGCCCACAGCCCACAGCCCACAGCCCAGGCACTTCACTCCCAGCAGAACTTTGTGTTTCTCTGTCGTGAGACAGTCTGTGCTTGCATGATGACAGACAGAGCTCTTGTGCGCACACCAGAAATGCCCCTGGGTACTCGTGCACAGACCTCTGCCCCCCGAGTGGAGTCCCAGAGCCCCCCATCCAGCGTCGGTCAAGGGAGGGCAGCGTTCTCCCGGAAGCTTGTCTGTTTCTGAGGACCCCCACACGCCTGAGGTCAGCTGTGTGACCCAGTTTGCTGTACTCAGAAGATGGCCTTTGTACACTGTGTCATCTCACAGTCCCGTAGGTTAGTGGAGGTAACAAACTCTTGTCATTGGAAGTCTTGCGTCTGTCTGCGTTGTTTCAGGATAATTCTGCGGTCGGTTTGGAATGTTAGGAAAACCACTACAGTGTGGGAGTGGGAAAGCATTTTGCAAATAAAGTGGTGCCAGGGTTAATTCCTACCTGTGATGAGCCGTAATTTCTGAAGCACTCTGGATGTGAAAGAATTGGGATGACAAATAGGGTATCTGTCTATCTAACATAGGTATATGAGGGGACTTCAAAAAGTTCACAGGGACTTGCGTGATGGTGGAGCAGGTTTAGCCACCACCTGTGCCGCTGGCATCCCATGTTGGTGCTGGTTCGAGTCCCAGCTGCTCAACTTCCCATCCAGCCCCTTACTAATGGGCCTGGGAAAGCAGAAGACGACCCAGGTACTTGGGCCCCTGTACCCACATGGGAGACCCCGTTGGAGTTCCAGGCTCCTGTCCTCAGCCTAGCCCAGCCCTGCCCATTGCGGCCATTTGGGGAGTAAACCAGCAGGTGAAAGATCTGTGTGTCTCTCCCTCTCTCTGGAACTCTGCTTTTCAAATCAATTTATTAAAATATTTTAAAAAGTTCATGGAAATGGAATTGAAAGGTGTGTTTTGGTGTAAAAATATTTTGAGATCTGTACATAATCTCTCCACGACATGCATTTTCCACAGCTTTCTGCAGACCCGTGTAGTTCACATGAAGTCTGTGTGCTGACACCGTCTCTAGTTTCTAACCTTACTTCAATTATTTGGCATCTTTTTTTTTTTAAAGATTTATTTTATTTGCAAGTCAGAGTTACAGAGAGAGGAGAGGCAGAGAGAGAGCGAGCCTCCATCCGATGGTTCACTCCCCAGTTGGTCGCAACGGCCAGAGCTGTGCTGATCCGAAGCCAGGAGCCAGGAGTTTCTTCCGGGTCTCCCACGCCGGAGCAGGGGCCCAAGCACTTGGGTCTCGAATCGGCGCCCATATGGGATACCGGCGCTTCAGGCCCCAGGGCATTAACCCGCTGCGCCACAGCGCCAGCCCCATTATTTGGCATCTTAAAAGCAGAAAATTATGAATTACCTAGGTGTTTTCTGTCTGCCTTTTAACGCCATTTTTGGACAGGTTGCTGCAGGCAAGGGGGGAGAAGGCTCCTATCACATGTGCCTTCCCGGTGGCCCCATGGCTAAGACGGAGGCGGAGAGGAGCAACGTTGATAGAAGATGGGCGTCCCCTTTAATCAGCAGCAGTCTCCTTGCCCAGTGCTTGCAGGCGAGGGAAGCCTGGAGTGAACTGGAACTTAGCAGGAGTTCAGCCGAGTCGAAACAGTTGCTGTGAGCACAGCGAACCGCTGAGCAGGGCGTCTGTGTCCCAGCAAAGGCAGTCCTGCCTCACAGCTTGGGCTGCCCAGCGGCCTCCCCACCCGCACCGGCTTCCTCACTGGCAAGACGCAGCATCGGACACTCCCTTCCCAGGCTCCTCTGCAAGTCAGGAGGGACCTGCACTCTTGAACCATTTCTCCCCGCAAACACTTTAAATCTGACCGCTTCTGTCTCCACTGCCTATGGCACCCTAGGCATCCATCATCGCTTAGTCAAATTCATGGCTTTTCTGGAGGTACCCACAGAAAATGCTGATCACATCAGTGAGTACCCAGAGTGTATCAGTCTTTGGTCTTTTTTATTTATTTGAAAGGCAGAGTTAGAGAGGGAGAGACAGAGAGAGTGAGCTTCTATTCACTGGTTCACTCCCCAGGTGGCCTCAGTGGTCAGAGCTGGGCCAGTCCAAAGCCAGGAGCCAGGAGCTTTTTCCAGGTCTCCCACGAGGGTGCAGGGGCCCAACTACTTGGACCATCCTCTGTTGCTTTCCCAGGCCACTAGCATTCATGTATAGGATGCCGACCCTGGCTCTTTGGTGTGTGTGTGTGTGTGTGTGTGTGTGTGTGTGTTTCTAAAGATTTATTTATTTACCTGAGAGGTGGAGAGACAGATGACCACAACTGTTGGAGCTGGGCCAGTCCGAAGCCAGGAGCCAAGAGCTTCTGGGTCTCCCACGTAGGTCCAGGGGTCATCTTCCATTGCTTTTCTAGGCCATCAGCAGGGAGCTGGATCAGAAGCGGAGCAGCTAAGACTCAAACCAGCGCTCATATGGGATGCAGCACCATAGGCAGATGCTTAACCTACTATGCCACAGCACTGGTCCCTAAAGATTTATTTACTTTTTTAAAGATTTTATTTATTTGAAAGAGTTACAGAGAGGTAGAGTCAAAGAGAGAGAGGTCTTCCATCCACTGGTTCACTCCCCAAATGGCCGCAACGGCCAGAGCTGAGCTGATCAGGAGCCAGGAGCTTCTTCCGGGTCTCTCACGCAGGTGCAGGGGCCAAAGGACTTGGGCCATCTTCCACTGCTTTCCCAGGCCACAGCAGAGAGCTGGATCGGAAGTGGAGCAGCTGACACAAGAACCCGGCGCCCATATTGGATGTTGGCAGGCCAGGGCTTTAACCTGCTGCGCCACAACACTGGCCCCTAAAGACTTATTATTTGAAAGACAAAGTAACAGAGAGAAAGATCTATCTAGTGGTTCACTCCCCAGATGGCTGTAATGGCCAACACTGGGCCAGGCTAAAGCCAGGAGCTTCTTCCAGGTCTCTCACATGGGTGGCAGAGACCTAAACACTTGGGCTATTCTCTGCTGCTTTCCCAGACCACTGGCCGGGAAGGCAATGGAAGACCCAGGCACTTGTGCTCCTGCTACCCAGGTGGAGGGCAGAAGGGAGTTCCTGGTTTCAGCCCGGCCCAGATCTGCCTGTTGCAGCCATTTGGGGAGGGAGCCAGCAAACGCAAGATTTCTCTGTCCCTTTCTCTCTAATTCTGCCTTTCAAATAGATACACACCTGCATACATACATACATCTTAAAAGGTCTTTGCCAATTCGGTAACTGCAGGCAGGCACATAGGGTGAGGGTGGCCGGCTAGGGACTGTGGCGCATGAGGGCCCGGGCACCACTTCCTCGCTGAGACCACCTGGCCGTGCAGGGGTCTGGCGCTGGCGGATCTTTCAGTGTTCTGGGGACGGGGCAACATGGGGATTTTGAAAACAGATTTGAAAATTTTGAAACTTAAACACACCTGTAGTCTGGATTTGGAAAACAGCAAGAAATGTGGTTTGGGTCTTTTTAAATCTGGTGGACGTGGAGGTAGCCACTTGCGCGGGAAGCCCAGGCTGCTGTAGCGCCGTGACCTGCTGCGCTCTGTCCATTTGCACTGACCACTCGTTGTCTTAGGTGGTGAACGTTAGGACACAAGTGTACTTCTTGCTCTTTTTAATGTTGTCTAATATGTAAATTTCAGATCATGTCAAATGGGATCAAGATCTTCAAAAAACTTAAAAACTGGCTTTGAAGTGCCATACCTGCACTATCAGCCAACCCTTCCTAGTATTTCAATGAATAGATGATTGAATATAATTTCTTAGAAAAATGTACTTGCATAATAGATAATCAGAGCGAAGAAGGCAGAATGTGAAGCAGTGAGAGTTTACAGATGGTGCTTTGCAAATTTGCAGCTCCAGTGTTTGTGACTGAATCAGACCCATAAATTAACCCTAATAATAGCAGAAGAGTGGCAAATGGGTTAAGTTTTAAAAAATCCTGAAAGTTGGATGATTCACAATGATTATCTAAAAATACTTTATTACCATGTTAAATACTTACTTCTAGCTTAAAAAAGCAAAATATCTCCTCAAAGCACCAATATCGTGTGAACACTATGATCATACATTTGGTTAAAAAGAAAGTTGAGACTTTTAAAAGTAGTTCATACTCCTAATAAAATGTGAACAGTTCAAAAGCATGCATGCCGAATGCTGTGTGGTGCGTTGGATTGAAACCTGGTACTGGGGCCGGCGCCATGGCTCACTTGGTTAATCCTGCCTGCGGCGCTGGCATCCCATATGGGCATCCAGTTCTAGTCCCGGTTGCTCCTCTTCCAGTCCAGCTCTCTGCTGTGGCCCGGGAGGGCAGTGGAGGATGGCCCAAGTGCTTGAGCCCTGCACCCCATGGGAGACCAGGAAGAAGCACCTGGCTCCTGGCTTCGGATTGGCATAGCGCCGGCCACGGTGGCCATTTGGGGAGTGAACCAACAAAAGGAAGACCTTTCTCTCTGTCTCTCTCACTGTAACTCAACCTGTCAAATAAAAAAGAGAAAGAAAGAAACCTGACACAAAACAAAGATAGTAGTGGAAAAACTGGGGAGATCCAAATTGTCTAGTTTGGTTAACTGTCGTATCAATGTTATTTTCTTAGTTTTGACAAATGCATTATGAGAAGCTGAATCAGGGGTATACAGGAACTTCAAACTCTAAAATTATCTCCAAAGAAGAACTTTAGAAACAACTGTATGTACAGAGTTTTTAAATCTCCCCCTCACTCCTCTCTTCATCAAGTTCTTTGTTTAGACAGTCCCTGTAACTAGACTTGTGATGTTTTTTGTTTTAAGATTTATTTATTTATTTGAAAGACAGAGTTACAGAGAGGCAGAGGCAGAGAGATCTTCGTCTGCTGGTTCACTCCCCAGATGGCTGCAACGGCTGGAGCTGGGCCAATCTGAAGCCAGGAGCCAGGAGCTTCCTTCAGGTCTCCCAGGCGGGTACAGGGGCCCAAGGACTTGGGCCATTTTCTACTGCTTTCCCAGGCCACAGCAGAGAGCTGGATCAGAAGTGGAGCAGCCGGGACTGGAACTGGTGCCCACATGGGATGCCGGCACTGCAGGCATTGGTTCTACCTGCTATGCCATGGCGCCAGCCCCTTTATAGATCTTTTTTATAAAAAAATATTATGTATGCATTTGAAAGGCAGAGACAGAGGCCCCGTCTGATGGTTTACTCCCAGATGCCTGTGACGTCTGACAGGCAGGGCTGGGCCAGGCCAAACCTGGGCACTGGAAATTCTTCCATGTGGGTGGCAGGGACCCAAGTACTTGAGCCATCACCTGCTGCCTCCCAGGGTGTACACTGGCAGCAAGCTGGTGAGACGCGGTGACTCTGAACAGCCCTCGTCTCGACTGTGAGAAACAGGTTTGTGTTTTCACATTTGTTGAACTCTTTACTTAGTATAGAGTTAACCTTATTGTATAAACTTAGTTGAAAATAGATCTTAGTAAAAAATAAGAATGGGAATAGGGGAGGGAGGAGGTAGAAGGTGGGAGTGTGGGTATGGTGAGTAGAATCACTGTGTTCCTAAAGTTGTAATTATGAAATGTCTGAAGTTTGTATTCCTTAAATAAAAGATTGGGGGGGGAGGGGGAGGGGTGTGAAGAAAAGGAAAAAAAAAAAAACAATCAGACCAGCAAGCTGGAAGAGAGCAGAGTCAGACTGGAGCCCAGACACTGACGGGACCTGGCAGCCCACGTGAGACGCTCAGTGGATCGGACGCCCAATGCAAGTGACAGCGATCTGCACAGCATTTATGTGGTAAAAAGCTCGTGGGAAATGGAATGAAAAAGCATTTTGGCGCAAAAAATCTGACATGCAAGCTTAGTTTTTTCCTGAGGTGCGTTTTGCACCAACTTCTTGAAGATCCCTCGTGTTTGGTATGAACGGCACTCCAGGGATGAGTTCGGAGAAGACGTGCGCGGGTCACGTGCAAGCCTGTGCCGTTTTATAGAAGGGACTGGAGCCCGTCCGCGCGGTGCCGAGGGGAGACCACACATTCTCCCATGTCTTTAGCTATCATCAGCAATGGACACAGGACTTGGAGTGGTCTCACCATCGGTAAGCGTCCTTCAAAGAGGAGCTGGACATTTGTATCTTTGCACAAATGCATTTAAGAAGTTACAGTGTTTATAAAGAGTAAGCCCAGTTCTGATTCTGAACAGAATTGCCAAATCTCCCTTCCAAGCGCCTGCAATGTGTACCAACATCTCTGCCAGCAGACGCTTCAAGCTGTGAGCTGTTTGCCAGTCTGACCACTTAAAAAACAAACTGGGGAGTGGGGGCAGCATTACAGTGTAGAGGGTTAAGCTGCTGCCACCTGCAGCACCAACATACCATGTGGGCGCCAGTTCGAGTCCCAGCTCCTCCACTTTTGAACCAGCTCCCTGCTAATGTGCCTGGGAAAGCAGCAGCAGATGGCCCAGGACCTCGGGCCCCTGCATCCACATGGGAGACCCAGAAGAAGCTCCTGGCTCCTGGCTCAGCCGCTGCTGTTGTGGCCATCTGGGGAGTGAACCAGTGGGTGG
Source organism: Oryctolagus cuniculus (assembly GCF_964237555.1). NCBI lineage: Eukaryota > Metazoa > Chordata > Mammalia > Lagomorpha > Leporidae > Oryctolagus > Oryctolagus cuniculus. Next base: position 9,996,764 of record NC_091442.1, on the reverse strand, counting down.
AAGACCTCTCTGTGTCTCTCCCTCTCTCTTTGTAATTGTACCTTTCAAATAAATAAATCATTAATAAAAGCCACTGGGTTGGATGTTGTGGTGCAGTGGGTTAAACCCCCACTCTGCACCCCATGTGAGTCCTAGCTCCCCTGCTTGCCAACCAGCTTCCTGCTAATGCACACCCAGGGTGGCAACAGATGATGGCTTGAGTAGTTGGGTCCCTGCCACCCGCATGCAGGACCCAGACTGAGTTCCAGGCTCCTGGCTTCAGCCTATTCCAACCCCCACTGTTGTGGACATTTAGGAAGTGAATCAGAGGATGGGAGATCTGTCTGTTTCTTGGTCTGTGTGTGTGTGTGTGTGTGTGTTGCTCTGCCCTTTAATTGATGAAAATAAACATTTAAAGCATTAAGATGATATTAAAAACCTTATTAATCTGCATTTTTATTTGGATTAAGCTGGAGCAGTTTTTTATGTATGTGAAAGTCTTCTACAAGTGTGTAGTGGTTACTCAGCTCATTTTTCCCTATGTTGTATGTTTTTTTTTTTTTCTTTGACAGGCAGAGTTAGAGAAAGATGTTCCTTCCATTAGTTCACCCCCAAAATGGCCGCTACGGCCGGCGCTGCGCCGATCCGAAGCTAGGAGTCAGGTGCTTCCTCCTGGTCTCCCATGTGGGTGCAGGGCCCAAGGATGTGGGCCATCCTCCACTGTCGCTCCCCGTCTTCGTGGAGGAGTGACACTGAATCCTGCCTAGGCTTCATATCCGAGTCACGGCACCATTATGTCGCTCCCCGTCTTCGTGGAGGAACGACACTAAGCCCTGCCTAGGCTTCATATCCGAGTCACGGCACCATTATGTCTCTCCCCCTCTTCACGGAGGAACGACACAGGACCCTGCGCTGTTCTTTTGTCTGCTCGGCCCTCCCCGGGTTTGCTGCTGGTTCTTCCCGGGTTGGCTACTGACCCTTCCACCTCCGTGGAGGGGCGGGCCCCCTGCCACATTCCCCACTTCCGCAGGGGAGCGGCACACTGCCGGCCGGCTCTCTCGGGGGCTGCTCAGATGTTCCTTCAGCTAGATGTTCCTGGTGCATGTTGTCTCTCTCCTCCTTTATAGTCCTCTTCCACCAATCCCAACTCTGCTACCCACACGCCGAGTACGCTGCTCTCCTCCAATCAGGAGCAGGTCCTGCTGTTTATTGGTTGAACTGGAGGCAGCTGTGTAGAAGCTGTTTCCTCCTCTCCCAGCGCCATATTGTGGGAGAGCAGATGCATAGAATAAGTCTTAATTCCAGTAACTTAGTCTAGTCCGAGTTGCTCCCCGTTGCTCCCCACACTCCACTGCCTTCCCGGGCCACAGCAGAGAGCTGGACTGGAAGAGGGGCAACCGGGACAGAATCCAGCGCCCCAATCGGACTAGAACCCAGGGTGCCGGTGCCACAGGTGGAGGATTAGCCTAGTGAGCCGCGGCACCGGCCATATGCTTGTTCTTAGTGATGTGTATAGCTGAGACAAACCACTATGGAAAGAGCGCCATCTGCACACTGCTACTGGGAATCTACTTGGCACCGGGTGCTAGGCAAGTTCTGGGGACCATGACCATGAGGCGGTGGGGCCTGCCCCCAGCTCTCTCTGCACGCACCCACGCCACTCCCAGAGTCCTTGCCGCCTACCGGGCCTCACTGCATCCTCTGCAGCCCTGAGAGATGCAGAGAACTAAGCCCCTCCTCCTCACAGCCCCCCACCCCCACCCCCGTCCCGTCCTCACCGACTGGAGCTCTCCCCGACACAACCTTGTTTGGGAGTCCCGTTCTCCACACGGGATCGCCTCCCCTGTCCCTGCAGAGCATCTCAGAAAGGATTCCGTTGGATTCTGGGAGGAGTTTTCAACGGTTCCGAGTGTGTTAGGGGACCTGCCCCGCGCCAGGAAGCCTATTTGGAGTCACGGGGGACACTGAGCAGGCTGCACTGCCACTGGGGTGAAGCGTGTGTCCTGGCCGCGGTTGTCCGTGGTCGCCTGATGGGGACAGAGTCACGGCGGTTCACTCCAGGGTCTTTGTGTAGGAGTCGGGGGGTGGAGTCAGGCCTCGGGACTCCTGGGCGCTTAGCTAGGTGCAGGCACTCCGGCCACACATTCCTTATTCCCAGGGAAGGTTTTGTTCCTGGTTCTGTGTGTACCTAGGGGGCAGGCTGACACTACGTTACAGATGTGTGCCCTTGGGAATGCGTGCCAGGCCTGTTTCCCGATGGAAAACAAGAAGATGGAAACAGCAGGGCTAACTGTCGTCTACAACCTTTGATGGTGCATTCTGGAACGTCCAACACAGAAATGGTCAATGAGGCAGGGCAGGTGCCGGTCAGCTCGCTGTGACGACTGCGTGGGCACGCAGGTGCCAGGTTTCTATTCTATAGGTCAGAAGTGCTGACCTGGGGCCTCAGCGGGCTGCCTTCCTACCGGAGACTCAGGGGAGAGCCCTTCCCTGCCTTCACCAGGTTCTGCAGGCCCTGGCTCTTTCCTCCCTTCCTCTAAGTCTCTAACCCGCCAACTCTCACCCCTGTCTCCTCCATCTCACTGCGCTCCCTGACTCTGGCCTTCCTGCCTACCCCTTCTATGCACTCCTGAGATAACGCTGGGCCCAGCTGGGTAACCCAAGCTACTCCCCATCTCGGAGTCACAGTCCCACTCGTAGAGTCTGTTATACCATGGGAAGGGCCACACTCACAGGCTCCGAGGACTCAGACTGGACGTCCCTAGGGGCTGTTATGTGGCCACCCACACTAGGACTAGGGCAGGGGTGGGGGACCAAGAGACCCCCGGAGGACCACAGGAGGCAGCAAGGATGGCTCAGGGTTTGGTTTGGGCGGCCGGATGGACTGGGTGGGTGTTTGGATGCTGATGGGGGCCACGGGGACAGGACTGGGAGAGCAAATGAGAAAGAGACTTTTCCATTCAATATGCCCAGTGCTTCCTGTTGCCCGTGGATCATCAAACCACAGCAGGAGAAGCACCAGCCAGGACGTGCCCAATGTTTGGAGGATCACAACAGCTCCTCACCCAGCTCCACCAACCCAGTGGGGTGCGTGCTCCTGGTGCCTCAGCCCCAAGGAACACTCAGGGCCATGGACGGTGGCCTCCTAACAGAGCCATGGGTGGATTTGCAGATTTGAGACCATTGTAAAATCTTTAGGTGGGGCCAACATTGTGGCACAGTGGGTTAAGCTGCTGCCTGTCACATTAGCATCCCATATCAAAGCACAGGTTCGAGTCCTGGCTGCTCCACTTCCAATCCAGATCCCTGCCAACGCACCTGGGAAGGCAGAGGAAAATGTCCCAAGTGCTTGGATGGAGCTCAAGGCTCCTGGCTGCGGCTCTGCAGGTTGCAGCCTGTGGATGAAAGATCTCTGTCTCCCCCTCTCTCTTGCCACTGTGCCTTTCAAATATATAAATAAATAAACAAATTTAGTTGAAGAAACATGCAGAGAAGTGCACAGACCCTAAGGCACCACCTGCTGAGTTTTTACTAACTGTAGCCACCCCCCGCCCCTGCTCCCTCTCAGACCGGGACACAGACTGCTTCCCCTCCCCGCCTCCTCTCTGCAGGGAAAAGCTGCTGTGAGGAGAAGCAAGTGTACTCTTGCATGCTTGGCTTTCATTTTTCACGATGAAGTCTCAAACTTTTCCCTCCACTATTTACTCTAAGTGGATTTTCTGCATATGGCTTTAAAAAAAAACTTGTAAAAATTACTTTCATTATGTTTATCTGTGAGGCAGAGAGAGCGAGCGAGTGAGCTACTGTAAGCTGGCTCACTCGCTCTGTGCCTGCATTGGCCGCAGGGGCTGGGCCGAGGCTGAAGCCAGACCCCAGGACAGCAGTCAGCTGTCGCAGGCAGGTGGCAGGGACAGACTACTTGAGCTGTTGGCTGCTGCCGCCCAGGGTCTGCATTAGCAGGAAGCTGGAGTCAGGAGTGGAGCCAGGAATCAAACCCAGCCCTGTGCTACGGGACCACTCCCCTCGGTGGCCTCGTTCTGGTCCTGGTGACACCTGCCCCACTGTCCAAAGCTCACCTGGCTATGAGGATTCCAACCTGGTCCACTCCTGTTTTCAGAGGGGAACACAAGCTACGCTGGCCCAAGGCGGTTCAAGGTGAAGGCCAGCCTTGAACAGGCAGAGCTCAGAAATGCAGCGTTATGGCCGCCCCCCGGGCCTCACCTCCCCACTGCAGACGGCTGCTTGGTCCTGCTCACGGCACACGCGGGGCCCACGTGGGAGGCAGTCGCCACTCGCCACGCGTGATGAGCTGGGAAGAGTGTGCCTGCAGCCTCAGAGGAAGGCTCCTGCCGATGGATCCCGTGGCTCAGCCTGGCGCCGCGGGGTTGCTGCTCTCTCTGCTCCCCAGCCAGGGGCAGCCCTGGGGGCCCGGGGCACCTTGCCCCTCCCCGCCTCCTGCAAATCTCCTCTTTGCCTGCAGCGGGGACCCAGCAGGGGACACAGCAGGGACGCTGTGTGGAGAAGGCTGACTGCCTTGCGCTCTCCCCAAGCCCCGCGGGGGCAAGAGAGGCTGAAAAGCGAGTCTCACAGCGAGGCTTTCCTGAAACTGTTACGGAAACTTTCCCGGCCAATCGGCCATCGCACAGCGGAAAATGATATGCAATACTCACTGCTCAGTTTGATAAAATTACACTGGCAGCAGATAAAAACGAGAAGGAATTGCATTCTGTTGGTAGCAGAACACTAAAACCAAGCGCAGGGGCTGGTGCTGTGGTGTAGGTTAAGCCTCCCTCTGTCTGCAGTGCCGGCATCCCGTAGGGGCTCCAGTTCAAGTCCCAGCTGCTCCCCTTCTGATCCAGCTCCCTGCTAATGTGCCTGGGAAAGCAGCAGAAGATGGCTCAAATACTTGGGTCCCTCACCCACATGGGAGACCCAGAGGAAGCTCCTGGCTTCAGCCTGGCCCAGCCCTGACCATTGCAGCCATTGAACCAGCAGATGGAAGATTTCTCTCTCTCTTCCTGTTGCACTGCCTCTTGGGGGACATTTAAAATATATATTTATTAAAATATATATTAAGTGAATATATATTTATTAATATCTATCTATCTATATATATATATTTGGGGGCCATCGCTGTGGCATAGTGGGTAAAGCCACCGCCTGCAGTGAGGGCGTCCCATATGGACACCAGTTTGAGTCCCGGCTGCTCCACTTCTGATCCAGCTCTCTGCTGTGGCCTGAGAAAGCAGAGGAAGGTGGCCCGGAAGAAGCTCCTGGCTCCTGGCTTCGGATCAGCTCAGCTCTGGCCGTTGCAGCCATTTGGGGAGTAAAGCAGCGGATAGAAGACCTCTCTCTCCTCTCTCTCTGCCTCTCCTTCTCTCTCTCTGTGTAACTCTGACTTTCAAATACATAAGTCAATCTTTAAAAATGTATCTATCTGGCATCTTGTGTTTATATTTGCTAAGCGTTGTAACCCCCTGATTCCAGGTGAGCCGCAGGTGCAGCCCAGGAGCCACACTGCTTTGACGGAGGGCATCCCAGGGAAACAGGCCGCTCCTCCTCCCCACCCCTCCCTCTTTGGCTCTCTGGACCCATCAGGCATCACTGTGCGGTCTCTGGATGCCCAGGGCCGGGCTGTTTCCAGGAGGGGCCAGCGAGCCCTGGGTCATTCCCGGCCTGGCTTGGTTGTGCCCCAGCAGCAGCCAGGGCTCAGCAGTGGGCTGGGAAAAACGTGCTCATTAAATCAACACCAAGGCTACTCAAAATTCATCACTGAAAACGAGTTCCGATTTCTTTTCCCATCTCAAACTGTGTCTGGCTTTGTTGTCCACGGTGGCTCATTAGGGGTTTGGTAATGAGGTCAGACACACTCCCGTAATAAAAGCCAACAGCACCTTCGAGTCGGAATAGAAAGTCTGTGTCACATTCCCGAGGTCACAGGAATGCCAAATAAAGTGAAATCCAGAGACTGAACTCGAGTCCCCCGCCCTTGTTGTGAGACCAAGTAGAACCCAGACTCGTCTCTCCCAATCTCTTATTCTCGCAGCCTCTGCTCCCGGTGAGTGAGGGACCCTTTGGGAGCCGGGGTCTGCGCTGTGAACCTGACCACGTGGGGTTCCTTAAGGTTCTCAGAGGTCGAATGACCCCCCTGGGGAATGATTCTCTCTCTCTCTCTCTCTCTCTCTCTCTCTCTCTCTGTTGCTGCCTGAAATGAAATAAATACAAATTTAAAAACTAAAACAGATTTCATTCCTCAGGAGTGCGGAGCCTAACAGACCAGGAGATGACGGCTAGGGGCGGTCCCCCCAGGTCTGCATGAATCCTGGATGTCAAGGCAGAGACCGCGTAGCTAGACGAGACGCCTGCGGGTCTCCCAGTCCAGGTTCTATGCCCGGGAGTGGAGACAGGAGCCGGGCGGGCAGGGAGGAAGGCGCTTCCCGCAGCTCTGGGCTGAGGCGGCCTCTGCTTCCCGGGCCTCTTTTTCCTGGAGCCCCCACAAGAGCCAAGTTTCTTTGCCACTGATCCAGAATCCGCGTGCCTTCTGGTCGGTCCCATCCTGGAACCCCCGACAGAACGCCCCAGTCCCTTCCAAGCCTCCCTGCCCGGGGTCCCTGGGGTGGAGGGGTCACATCTGCCACTGTCATTCATTCCACATCACGTCAGGAAAACCGGAAGGCTCACAACACCTGCTGTTCTCACTCCCCCTAGCACCAGGCCCGCCTGTCTCACGGAAAACCGCCCAGAGCCTGCACCCGATGCTGTCGCGGGGAGCAGGGAGTGAGTTGCACAGGAAAATGTCCCCAGGCGCTGACAACACGTGTCACCTGCGAGGCCCGGCCCAGGGCGATGTGAGAGCCAGCTGCCGTCCGCACACTTTCTGCCGAGACGACTGTGGGGTTTGAGACACTTGGGGCAGCTCGAGGGGCCTGGCCTTTCTGTTCCTCGCTCCTCATTCATCGAGAGCCTTCCCCAGGGAGCTGGGCGGGCAGCAGCAGCTGGCCTCAGAAGAGACCGCCTGTGTCGGGAGTGGGCGGGGACTCCCCAGGGCTGCACACGGTGCTCGGTGCTCTGTCCCCGCAAGCTCTCTTCCAGCGGGGGGCTGCCTCCTGCTGACTGCACCTTGCTTGACCGAGCACCCCAGGCACGGCACTCACCTGTGGGTTTTGCGAGTTCATTCTGGGGTCACCTTGACCTTGATGAACCCAAAGAAGCCGAGTCTGAGGCACAGCTCTGCCCCGAGCCCACCTTGCCCTTCCCAGCACCACCCTTCCATGTGCGAGGCCTCGCATCTAGGAATCTCTCCTGAGCCCCGTCTCGTATCCCCACAGCCCCTCTGCCACCAAAGCTCAGGGACCCCGCCTCCACAGTCCATTCGGGATCTGCCCACCTCTCACCATGATTCCTCCCTGGTCCCATTGCCACCACAGTCCTCTCACAGTGGCCACGGGGAACCTGCCCACGCTCTGGGGCCTTGGCACACCTGCGCCCCCCCTCACAGACACCCTGGGGCCTCGCCACACCTGCACCCCTCACTGACGCCCCAGGGCCCTGTCACACCTGCGCCCCCCTCACTGACGCCCCGGGGCCCTGTCACACCTATGCCCCCCTCACTGACGCCCCGGGGCCCTGTCACACCTGCGCCCCCCTCACTGACACCCTGGGGCCTCGCCACACCTGCACCCCTCACTGACGCCCCAGGGCCCTGTCACACCTGCGCCCCCCTCACTGATGCCCTGGGGCCCTGTCACAACTGCGCCCCCCTCACTGACACTGTGCTGCCCAGAGGACTCCCATCTGCCTTCTTTGTTCTCTGGCCTCATGTTGCTGCCTCTGCCCAGCCACCCATCACACACCAGACACAGGCCCCAGGGCCTTTGCACAGGGGGCTATTCTGCTTGGCCCCTGTGTTGTTTTCTCAGAAAAGCCTTCCCTAATGACTCAACCTGAAGAACTTGAAATTGAAACGTGCGATTTCAAACTGCTCCCCCTCCGGGGCTTCCTCGTGGGGTTCCCTTGGCTTCATGGCTTCAACGTCACTTCCTGGTTCCCTGGTTTATTTGTTGGATGACTGATCAATCACTCTGGCAACCAGCTCTGGGTCTGAACAAGGGTCTGGCATGTTCCCCGGCTTTCCAAAAAGTCTGCCGGACGTGTCTGAGATCGGGGTCGGCCCCTCCCTTGTAGCTCTCAGCGCCGGTGACGGCTCCCTTGCCGATCTGGGAGCCCAAGGAATGAGTAACCCCTTGCTCTTTGCTGTGAGTGGAAAGTTCCATGGAGACCACGATGCTGTGAAAATGTCGCACGCAGGGAATGAGTCACGGGAGGAGGGAAGGCGGCCTGAAGCTGGCCCCGGGAGCCCACCGTGCCAGTAGCAGCGAGGGGGAGGACGCGGGGGTCCAGGGGCTTCCCTAGCTCGCCCGATCCCACCCGGGGCAGGCACGCGGGGCCGGGCAGTGGGGCACACGTCAAAGGCCGCCCCTCGAGGACACTGCCGCCTGGCCTCAGGCAGGCACTGCACGCTCCCAGGGCTCCCAGCGTCCTATGCAGGGCCTGGAGGCGGTGGGGAGCCCGGGGCCAGGACCCGTGTAGCTTCATGGAGGGAGAGGAAGCCGGCCGCGCGGGAGCCGCGGTGAGCGATCAGGGCTGTGTTCTCAGCCAAGCTGTGCGGTGCACTGAGATGGCGCAGGGGCGCAGTAGGGGCGCAGCCTTCCTCCCGGGGTGTCGGAGGGCCCGGGGGAGTGGGGAGGCCTCCTCGAGCCGCAGCCAACCCCTGAGGAGTCCAGGTTGCGCTGGGAAGCGAGCGCAATGCCTGGGCCCAGTTTGGATCCTGGGTCCCCTTTCTGCTCTGAGCCCTTAATTCCTACGGAACCACAGCAGGCAGGTGTGTGGGCTCCCGGCGGAGCCACACCCACAGCACCGGCCACTTCCGGCCTCGCCAGGAACCGCGAACCCCGCGTCCAAGCCCAGCTCGGAGCAAAGCGAGCAGAGGCGCTGATGTCAGCAGCCGCGCGGGACCAGCAGGGGGCGCCAGGCCACTTTAAACGCCCCGTGCACCTGTGCCTTTATTTTAGCAATAATATCTATGAATTCACAGATTTTTCTATATTGTCTTAATTTTCCCTTAATTACAGTAAAATAAATACCTCGCCATCACTGCAGTTTTATACAGCACTTCGGGTATGGTTAGCTGTATATTTACTGAGAACGAGCGAGCGAGCGAGAGCAAGGGGGGGGGGGAGAGAGTGAGCGCTTCCTTCTGCTGCTTCACGCCAGGGCTGGGCCAGACTGAAGCCTGGAGCTTGGAACTCAACCCAGGTCCTCCCCACGGTCACAGGCGCCCCAAGCACCTGTGGGATTCAACCGCCCACCCCCGGCAGGGTTCTAACAGCTTTGTAAATATCGGCTCACTTCGCCCACCCAGCACAGGCAGAGTGCCGTGTTGTCCCTGCTTCACAGATAGGGAAACTGAGGCAGAGCTCACCCGGCTTGGCCTGGGCCCCTGTGACCGGTGTGAGGTGACATCTGAACCCTGGGCTTGAGAATCAGGCCCAGCTGTCTGGCCTCGGTGAGGACAGAGAAACAGAGCGGGTTTGTGGCTCCCTGGGTGGAGCCGCGGCCTTTCCTTTTTTTTTTTTTTTTTTTTTTTGACAGGCAGAGTGGACAGTGAGAGAGAGAGACAGAGAGAAAGGTCTTCCTTTGCCGTTGGTTCACCCTCCAATGGCCGCCGCGGCCGGTGTGCTGCAGCCGGTGCACCTTGCTGATCCGAAGGCAGGAGCCAGGTGCTTCTCCTGGTCTCCCATGGGGTGCAGGGCCCAAGCACTTGGGCCATCCTCCACTGCACTCCCGGGCCACAGCAGAGAGCTGGCCTGGAAGAGGGGCAACCAGGACAGAATCCGGCACCCCGACCGGGACTAGAACCCGGTGTGCCAGCGCCGCAAGGTGGAGGATTAGCTTACTGAGCCGCGGCGCTAGCCGCGGCCTTTCCTAAACTCCACGTGTACATTGGAGTCTGTCAGATGCCCGGATGTGGGGCCCGCACCCTCTTGTGGGGGAGGCTGAATCCGGAGAGGCCTAGAGGAAACTTCCTGAGCCTGCCTCGAATTTGAAAACCTGACTCTAAGTTTCAAATCCCTGGTGGCAAACACCCCAGCCCCAGGGCACTTTTGCCTAAGGATCATTAAGGTTGTATAACAGGAGTGGCGAAGATCCTTCTGCATCACAACACCCCACCCATTGCCCACATCCGCTCATCCCCTCTGTACCTCAGCTACATATACACCTCCCTTTTACAATAAAGTAGGCCCTGCTTCCACTGGGCTCCACACCGCGCCTGCTTGTCCCCCGGGTTTGGGGAGGGCTGAGTGGCCGGTGGCGCACTTCCCCTCCTCGGTCAAGGCAAGCTGCGGGCAGCCTGCCTAATTCTGTCACCGCACCTCTCTGCAGCGCACAGGAGGACGGGAAGCAAGCCAGGCTCAGGGTTCTGACTGTCCCCGCGGGAGCTCCAGGCGGAGAGGCCTTCTGAGAGGCGCCTGCTTTTCCCTTGGTGGCCTCCGGCTTGCAGCCTGCAGATGCCCCTCTGTCAAAGCCGCCTGGGGCCCTGCACCCCACGGCGGGCGGCCAGGTCCCGTCCTGCTCCTGCATCTGGGGAGGCAGCAGCGAGGGCCCCAGTGCTTGGGCCCTGCCACCCACGTGGGAGACCCGGATGGAGCTCCAGGCGCCTGGCTTTGGCCTGGCCAAAAAAACGGCTGGGATGCTGAATTTTGTGATTTTCTTTTTAAGCCACCATTCAACACTTTTTTTAAAAGTAGGATCAAAACTTTTCTTATTTGAGGTCTAGCTATTTAGATGTTCTCCATTGCAAAATAAAGCTCCAAGGACAATAGGAGAAAGCATGTGTGGGAAACCACAAGTCTGTGTGAGTGCGTGTGAGTGTATGTGTATGAGTGTGTGTGTGTCTGTCAGTGTGCGTGTCTGTGTGAGTGTGTGTGTGTGCACGTGCACCATAGTTCTCTCTGGCAGTCTGGTGAAACTGATGGCCCTTTTCTCAGAAAGGCGCTGTAAGTGCATAAGTAAAACACACAGGAACACAAGGGAAACTGACTACATGGGAAGGCACTTCTACCCCTGAGGGCCCTGCAGTCGGGGGCCTGGGACTCACCCCCCGGTGGTTTCCAATGCTGTTATCTACTGCAGACTAAGGCAGGGGACACTTTGTATCCTTATCCGTATCTCCATCTCTACCTATCTCCAGTTGTTTCTCTAGAATCATTTTCTAGACGTGGATCAGTGGGGCAAAGATCATGTATAGGGATCATTTTTGCCAAATTGTTCCCCCCAAATTTGTAACAACTGCTTCTCCCAACAGGGTAGGAGAGAGACCTGTTTCTCAATGAACGCTACTAAGCCAGCAGCAGAAAAATGTTCTTTCATTCTGCCTTCAACTATATTCTTTTTTCCTCTGAGACACACACACACACACACACACACTGAGAGGAGAGGGGTCCTCTGAGGCCTGCACTAGCCAGGGCCGCGCCAGGCTGAAGCAGGACTGAGGGACCCCGGTCTCTCCTGTGGGCGGCAGGAACCCAATCACTGGGCCATCACCGCTGCCTCCCAGGGGCTGCTCCGGCAGGAAGCTGGAGCCAGGCCCGGGGCCGGGGCTCTGCCCCGAGCTCGCCAGTGCGGGCCACAGGTATAGAACTGCCGGCCCCTGCACTCGCGCTTTGTGAGCGATGCTTTGCATGTTCGCAAGCTTCGCCAGCAATCCACGTCTTATGTTGTGGCGGGATGCCTGGTCGTGTTCACTCTCTGGTCAAACCTGCTTTCACGCATGTGCAGAGTGTTGCCCCCCCCCCCCATTTAAAAGAGCAGCTGTTTGTGAGAACAGCACTAACCCCTGACAGGCAGCTGGCACCAGACAACCCCGAAGGGCACGACGCTCTCTCTGTATCGGGGCCGGTGGGTGATGACAAGGTAGAAAACCCACGTGCCACAGCGCTGCCGGCTGTGTGGGAAGCAGAGCCTGCTCAGGTGGGTGGGGGTGGTTGCTTGCCCAGGCATCAGCCTCAGCTACACAGGGGTGACCCCGAGGACGGTCAGGCACGTGCCACTGCGCCGAAGCCTGCACTCTTCACGTGCCTGTGTGACCAGGTTCCGGGACTGACTTCTAACCCGAGGTTGGAACCAACCTCGATTGTGAGCGCCCCACCAAGCGCCTGCCCGTGACAGGCTGCCCACGTGAGTCTCCGCTGACACTGTGGAGTCCAGTAGAACGTGAGGATTAAGGGCAGCCCTGAAGGGACTTCTCCCAGCTGCAGGGGTGCTTTAAGGTTCCTGCTGATTTCACAGAAATGTGCAAACCTGGATAGGTACAATAGTGTCAGAGCGGGGCGTGGTCTGGACTCCAGGATGCAGTACTTTTTTTTTTTTTTTTTTGATAGGCAGAGTGGACAGTGAGAGAGAGAGACAGAGAGAAAGGTCTTCCCTCCGTTGGTTCACCCCCCAAATGGCCGCTGCAGCCGGCGCACTGTGCCGATCCAAAGCCAGGAGCCAGGTGCCTCCTGGTCTCCCATGCGGGTGCAGGGGCCAAGGACTTGGGCCATCCTCCACTGCACTCCCGGGCCACAGCAGAGAGCTGGACTGGAAGAAGAGTAACCGGGACAGACCCCGGCGCCCCGACCGGGACTAGAACCTGGGGTACGGGTGCTGCAGGTGGAGGACTAGCCTCGTGAGCCGCAGCAACTGCCCAGGATGCAGTTCTTGACATGACCAGCAGGTGGGGATGAAGGACAAGGAACGAACCGCACAACTCGGGGGGGGGGGCCCTACACAGCCGTGCAGGCGAGCCGTCTCCAGTTCCTGGTACACAGGCATGCGTGTGCACACATGTGCTCCAATGTCGGCAGCACCCGCACGGACCAAGGAATCGCAAGGCTCATTTGCATGCAAGCCTCTCCCTCCTACCTCCTCCCAGTACCATAGAGAGCAGAGGCCACACCTGGAATGGAAATGGGAAATGGTGTGGGGTGCAGGAAACGCGCACCCTGAAGTCGGTTCCGTCTCCCGCTTTGAGAACAAATCACGAGTGCAGAGCGAGAGAAGAGAGGCGGCACAGCAGGCAGTGACAAGGCCAAGGACAGCCTGCGGCACGGGGGTGGGGGTGGGAACAGGGGAGTCAAAGGACAGCCGGAGCCCAGCTAGCGCCTGGCCGCCACTCGGCTGCACCAGCGTCTGCTTGGGAACACGGACCCTGTGCTGCCGGAGGTCCCATCTGGCTGAGAAGCCAGGACGTCAAGGCTCCAGGCTTTAAAAGGTCAGTGACGCTCAGTACAGTGTGTGACCCCAGAAACCCCTTCAGCGAGCTGGAGGCTGTCCCCACGCTGCGGGTCTCCCACCTCTGGGAGAGCTGCTACTGGCCTCTTTTAAAAACATTTATTTGGCAGACAGAGAGCCATCCACGGGTTCACTTCTCAGATGCCAGAGGCCAGGGGATGACAGGGTCCCAACCATTCGAGCCATCACCTGCTGCCTCCCAAGTACACGTTGGGGGCGGGGGGGGGGGACTGCCGCCAGGACTTGAACGCAGGCGCAGTGATATGGGACGCGTCCCAGCGGGCATCCCAACCGTGCGTCAGAAGCCCCTTAGCCGCTGGCCCGGGTGATGACAGTCCCCAAGCCGCTAGGGGGCGTGCCGGGCAGCTGGGAGGGACGGGACCTCTGCCGTCCCATCCCCCCCACCATGTTCCCCGAATCACCACGCTGGGGAAGCCGGGGCTCTCAGGGCCAACCTCACAGGTGAGCCGGAGCAGAGGCCAAGTTCGCTCTGCAGCAGCTAGCGGCCAGGGGACCTGGCAGTGGCAGCCAAGGGTGCACGCCGATGGATGACCCATGGTGTTGCGGTCCATGCCACGGACCACCGCTCAGCCAGGACGCGTGCCTCCGCGGGAGTGACCTGGCAGCGCCAACTGAAGACGAAGCAAGGACCACGGACCGGTGACGGCCGACTCAAACAGCCTCAGAGCCCCAAGGGGAGGAGGCAGAGTGCTGGGCCGAGGGGAGGGGACGCGCAGTGATTGGGGGGGTGGGTTCCCAAGTAGCCAGGGTGTGCGGACTGGCACTGATGGTACTCCTGTTACCCGGACTAAACTGTAACTTTTAACCAGGGGCCTCTGGGAGCAGGAGACAATCAGACTTTGCACCCACCCACAGCACTGCCCGGTCTCACTGCACGATGGGTGAGGGTCTCCCTGGGGACTAGGCCGGAAGTCAGATGGGTGAGGGTCTCCCTGGGGACTAGGGCCGGAAGTCAGAGGGGTGAGGGTCTCCCTGGGGACTAGGGAGGGAAGACAGAGGGGTGAGGGTCTCCCTGGGGACTAGGGCCGGAAGTCAGAGGGGTGAGGGTCTCCCTGGGGACTAGGGAGGGAAGACAGAGGGGTGAGGGTCTCCCTGGGGACTAGGCCGGAAGTCAGAGGGATGAACCCGGTCAATCTTATATCTTGCTAATTAACTGAATAATGAAGATGCACATTTGTTGATGATTTTTAAGTTTCATGTACTTCCTTTTTAACGATTTGCTTATTTGAAAGGCAGAACTAGAGAGAGGGAAAGGCAGAGAGAGACAGAGTGAGAGCGCGAGGCAGAGAGAGAGAAGAGGGAGAGAGAGAGAGAGAGAGGAGGGAGAGAGGGGACATGGTCAGCCCATGTCCTGCACGTGGGCCCTGGCCGCAAGGGAGGCCAGGAAAGGGAGGCCTGTCGTGGGTGGGGCGCGGCCGCCTCTGCTCCCTGAAGTTGGAGATTGGTCAGAATTGACAAGATTCTCAGAGCTGAGACTACAAGCCAAAGAAAGGACCAGGGGCCGGCACTGTGGCGTAGCGGGTAAAGCCGCCTTCTGCAGTGCCTGCATCCGTATGGCCGCTGGATCGAGTCCCAGCTGCTCCACTTCTGATCCAGCTCCCTGCTATGCCCTGGGAAAGCAGTGGAAGATGGCCCACGTGCTTGGGCCCCTGCACCCGCGGGGGAGACCTGGAAGAAGCTCCTGGCTCCTGGCCTTGGGTCAGCGCAGTTCTGGCCATTACGCCCATTTGGGGAGTGAACCAGTAGATGGAAGACTCTCTCTCTCTCTCTCTCTCTCTCTCTCTCTCTCCCCCTCTCTCTTCTCTCTCTGTGTAACTCTGACTTTCAAATAAATAAATCAATCTTAAAAAAAAAAAAAAAAGAATGATTGTTGGGCCGGCTGAGTGTGAGGAGGCCTTGCTTACCCAGGTGGTCGCCCGCAGATTGTAAGCCCCCCTCACCGTGCTCCAGGTGTCCCCCCGGATGTTTGAGACCAGTACTTCTCAAATGTCCCCTGGTACGGGGACTCCCCGGGCTCCTCTGACCCCCCCCCCCCCCCAGTTCTGGGCAGGCGCTGAGGGTCTGTGTTTCTAAGAATCTTTCAGGCCCTGCTGGGACAGGTGCCGCTGGCCCGTGAGCCACCTCTGAGCAGCAAGCGTTGGGAGCTCCAACCCCAGGCTCATGGCAAATCGGCTGCTTCTGCCTGTAGCCGGGAGAGAGCTGCTGTGGCCGCCCAAAGGGCACATCAAGGCTTCCTGAGGGGGTGCAGCCTCCGCCCCTTGCTGATCAGCGAGATTTTGCAGTGAAACCGCCGTGCAATGTGCTGTGGCTTCAGATCCACACGCGCTACTTGCTCTAAGTTTGCATTAGGTTTGCTTCTCAACTTTGGTCCCCTGCCTGGCTGCGGCGTGGCTGCTTTGGTCCCCTGCCTGGCTGCGGCGTGTTGTGCTTTGCTTCCATCTCACTCGCTTCTCCCCTCCCAGCAGTCTGGGTCAATGTGGGAATGAAAGCCGGTCCAGGGGAGATGAGAGCTCAGTGGGAGGCCAGCTGGAAAGAGATCAAAATAAAGATTTTTCTCTGCTCCCTGCCTCCCCGAGCAAGCAGAGGCGGGGTTTGTGGAAATCGCTGAGAGGGTGAGAGGGGCGAGGCAGGCAAGGGTTTCGGGAATGCGCTTTTGGGGAGCAGGAGTCTCTCTCTGAGCACACCCAGCCCCCTGCCTTTCGCTCTGTGTAAGGAGAACTGGGCTGTCCAGCGGGGTGGCAGGGGGTCCTGGGTGTGGCCTCAGCAAGTTTCCTGCCCCAGCTGGACACCCCTCCCTCCTCCTGCAAAATCAGAGTGATGCCTGCTTGCAGGGCTGGGTGTCCCCGTCCTTTTCCTATTGCGGTAATGAAACGCCCAAGGCTGGGGACTTTATGTCTTTAGCTCGGTGGTCAAGAGCATGGCACTGCAGTCTTCTGGGCCTGGGAGGTCCCTGGCCTGTCCTGGGGGTCAGAGCACACACTACGGGAGAGAGACAGCAAGCCAGGGACGGGGAGGGGTCAGGCTCAGGCTCCTGCTTTTGGGGTCTCCATTCAAGGCTTCCAGGGGCAGTGGCTCCACCCACCTCCTGCAGGCCCCACCTCTTAGAGGTCCCACTGCCTCCCCAGGACCAGGCCTCCAACACAGGATCGCTTCCCTCGCAAATCCTACCCAAAGCTAGCAGCCAGGTGTCCCCTGTTTGTTCCCCAGACCCTCTCTCTGCCACGGGACGTTGACCGTGAGCAGCTGGGTTGTTGGGGTGCCCTGCCTGTGTTTGCAAAGGAGGTGTCAGCAAAAGATGGGCCCTGCAGTGTTCATCACTGTCCCCTTGGGGCTTTGGGCCGCATCTGTGAGTTTGCCTCATTATCGCTGGGTGTGCAGCACCAGCCCTGAGACTGAAACAATCATAAGCGCCTCTCAGATACAAAGTATCAGCAGTAGACCGCTTTGCAATAATGGACAGGTTCCCCTGGGTCATTCACTTACGGAACACGAGGTCGACTTTCCCAGCGGAGGGCACCATAGGCTACTTCTGTTTCCATCCCTCACTCACAGTCTGACCAAATTCCCAGGGCCTGGCCAATCAGAGCATTGCCTCCTCGTGTCCTCACTGATTGGCTCAGGGATGGACACGTGGCCTAAGCTGTTCCAATCAGAGTGACTCTCAGTAACTTAGAGTTACTCTAAAGATACTTTGTTCTTTCCTGTTGCACTTGAGAAGGTGCAGGGCTGCTGGGTTTCTGCAGCCATGTTGTCACCATGAGGGAGTGTCTTGAGCTGCCAGAAATTGCCATGGGGACACAAGAGTGGAGCTCACAGCATGGAAATTGTAAGCGCCTCATGGCCTTCTGTGGCTGGACCTGAAGCTCGCCATGGCCCTTGGGCTTTGCAGTTATGTGAGCCTATAAGGGGGCCTGTCCCCAACCACCCCTCTTGTGACATGTTTTTTCCCTAAGCCAGTTTGAGTTGTGTTTTCTGATATTTGGAAACTATGAGTCCTACCTAATATAATGGCTATAGGAGTAAAAAGCCCCATTTCTTTTTTTTTTTTAAGGTTTATTTATTTTATTTGAAAGAGTTACAGAGAAGCAGAGAAAGAGGTCATCCTTCCACTGGTTCACTTCCCAGATGGCTGCAATGGCCAGAGCTGCACCAATCCAAAGCCAGGAGCCGGGAGCTTCCTCTGGGTCCCCCTCGCAGGTGCAACGGCCCAAAGACTTGGGCCATCTTCCACCACCTTCCCAGGCCATAGCAGAGAGCTGGATTGGAAGTGGAGTGGCTGGGACTTGAACCGGTGCCCATATGGGATGCGAGCACTGCAGGCTGCGGCTTTACCTGCTACAACACAGTGCCAGCCTCAAGAAACTCCCTCTTCCCCAAATCAATTCCTCTCCCCATCCCCACAGTGCTCGGAGGGAAGTGTGATCATCATGCCCATTTTCCAGATGGGAAGAGCAATGCTCAGGGAACTTCAGTACCTTGCCCAAGGCCACCAGTTATTGAATGCTAGGAGCAGGATCCAGGCACGGGGTCCAGCCCTTTATTCCACCCTATGCTGCTGCCCAGAAGAGTGGACACCCATCACCCCCTCCTCAGTGGCCAGAGCCATGACTTTCAACAGAGAGAGCACACCCTGGCCCCCGGGGTTCCGGCCGTGGCGGTGGGGGAAGACTGGGCGTGCCGTCTGGATGCCGGGGAGTCTGCAGCCCTGTGGCTCCCCCACATTCATTATCTAACTGCTAATGAAAAGTTCTCCCAATCGTGTGCCTGCCAAGTCTGCTGTGACGAAGTGTGAAAGCGCATTTGCAATGAGCAGCCTCCGCGGGCAGGCAAACGCGGGGCGTGTGAGAGTCCCTGGCACAGCTCTGCGAAGTGGGGCTGCGGCGTGTCCCCTGCCATCTTGTGTGAGCGGTCCATTGTGCAGACCCCTCCCAGGGTGGCCGGGGAGCTCTCGTGGACTAATTCCCAGGGGCAGCAACGGCTACTGTGCCCTGAGCCAGCAGACTCCGTTCTGGGTGACCTGGGTGCTGTGTTTTGTCGCATCCTCATGTGAGGTGGGTGTTCTTGTTCTGCTTTTACAGAGAAAGAACTGGAGGTGCTGGGAGGCCCGGTAGCTTGCCCAGGGTCAGGCACCAAGGCAGCGACCTGCTGGGGAATCCGACCTGAGCTTCCCTGGCTCCAAAGCCCCGGTTGCTCCACTTGTCCCAGGGCTTTCACTCCTCTCTGCTGCCCTGGATGTGACCCTCACATAACAGCGAGGCTCAGAGGAAGGCCGCTTTGCAGGTGGACTCTGCTGAAGACCAGTGGGCCTGTTGGAAGGGTGTGAAGTCCAACTTTTGTATTAGATTTTATGTATTTGAAAGGCAGAGTTACACAT
Organism: Oryctolagus cuniculus; assembly: GCF_964237555.1. Lineage (NCBI taxonomy): Eukaryota > Metazoa > Chordata > Mammalia > Lagomorpha > Leporidae > Oryctolagus > Oryctolagus cuniculus. The sequence goes on along the minus strand of NC_091442.1, from coordinate 9,978,058 downwards.
ACACACACACACACACACACAGCTCTTCCATCCACTGGTTCACTCTTCAAATGGCCACAACAGCTGGGGTTGGGCCAGGCTGAAGTCAGGAGCCAGGACCTCCATCTGAGTCTCCTATGTGGGTGCCGGGGCCCACGCTCCGGGGCCATCTTCGGCTGCTTTTCCAGGTGCATCAGCAGGGATGCCTGCATCCAATATGAGCACCAGTTCAAGTCCTGGCTGCCCCACTTCTGACCCAGAGCCCTGCTCGTGCTCCTGGGAAGGCAGTGGCTGATGGCCCCGACACTCGTGGGAGACCCCGATGGAGTTCCTGGCCCCCAGCTTCAGTCTGGCCAAGAGCTGGCTGTTGTGGCCATTTGGGGAGTGAACCAGCAGATGGAAGAGCGCTCTTGGTGTCTGCCTCTCCTGTGCCACTCTGCCTCCCAAATATATATACACTTTTTGAATGTCCCTTTTCAGAGGGAAGCTTTGCCTGGGCAATCTCACGCAGAGTTCCCCTGGGGTCTCACTGACCAGGACTGGGTCACATGCCCCCCCCCCCGCCCCCATGTCTCATTGGCAAAGGCTGATGGGATTGCTGAGTTTGGCATAAATCCCAGCATTGGGCACGCACGGGGGAACTTGGGTGGGGGAAGCTTGGGGGGCAGTTTTGAAGTCAGCAACTGGTGGTGTCTACCACTGAGGCACCAGGGGTGCTGGAAACTGAGCTTGCAGTCCTGGGCTCTGGCCAGCACCTGCTGTGGGTGTGGGGGCAGTAGATAGGCCAATCCAGCCTTCAGTGGAAGACGGCAAATCTTAGTGTTTGTGTTCCCTGTGGGAAGCTGAACAACTCAGCAGCCTGGGTGGGATGCGACTCCATAGCTTGGGTCCACTTCTTCTGGAGCCCCTCCCGGCCCTATAGCATCTCTAGGACCTCAGTTGAAGGTCATTGCCAAGTAGCTGTCATGTCCACCATGAGGCCCTCGCACTCCTGTGCTGAGGCATCTCCTGTTCGGTTATCTCCATGGAGACACCGTCCCCCCATGAAGGGGGCTCCTCATTTGCAGGAAGAGTCTAAGGGCTTCTTTTTGGGGTCCCCCATCTAAGGAAGCACAAACGTGGTGGAAAACCAGCACCATCCTGGGCTTTGTTTTAAAAGTCCAGTTGTTGAATTTAAATGTGTTTCAGCAAAGTGAGCTTGGGCTGCTATAGGTCATTTGGGTAAACAGCCGGTTCTCTGCAGAAAGAAATGGAAAGACCCTTTCAGGCTCGGCTTTACGGCTGCCGAGGCACGTCTCGTGGCAATTCCTCAGCCGCTTGATCTGAAGTGCAAGGGTGCTGATGGGGACCCTGTCTCGCAGGGGAGGCATCATCCCAGCGGAAGGCATCTTGTGGCCTGGCGGTGAGGGTGGGGTTGTCCATGGAGCTCGTGCCTACCTGGACCCCCGTCCACGGGGTGGGGCCTCCATGCCTCAGCAGCCACCGGGAACAGGTGGGAAAGGCTCCACCTCTGCTTCTTTGGAGCCTTGCCCGTGGCCAATCAGAGGTGTCTCAGGGGAGAACGAGGGGCATCGGGACCAGACGGGCGCTAGGCTGGGGCGGGTGAGACCCAGTCACCCAAGTGGAGAACAGCCCCTGGCGTTACTTAGACTTTTGTTCACCATGGACTTTTTTTTTTGACAGCATTTTTAAAAATTCTGCACTGGAGCTGGCGCCGCGGCTCACTAGGCTAATCCTCCACCTTGCGGCGCCGGCACACCGGGTTCTAGTCCCGGTTGGGGCGCCGGATTCTGTCCCGATTGCCTCTCTTCCAGGCCAGCTCTCTGCTGTGGCCAGGGAGTGCAGTGGAGGATGGCCCAAGTACTTGGGCCCTGCACCCCATGGGAGACCAGGAGAACCACCTGGCTCCTGCCATCGGATCAGCGCGGTGTGCCGGCCGCAGCTCGCCGGTCGCGGCGGCCATTGGAGGGTGAACCAACGGCAAAGGAAGACCTTTCTCTCTGTCTCTCTCTCTCACTGTCCACTCTGCCTGTCAAAAATAAAAAAAAAAATTAAAAAAAAATCTGCACTGGAATGCCGTTTGTCTCCAGGACTGAGTTTTTTGGCTCCCCTCCCCCATCCCCAGTAAAATTTTGTGCCCAGGGCTAGTGCCTTGCTGACTTTGCCTTAGCTCCAGCCCTGCTGAGAGGTGGGGCCTGAGAATCTGCATTGCTAAATCAGCCTTCCCATCCTCCCCCACTGTGAGTCCTGGAGAAGCACTGGGCTAAGCGTCAGGGATGCTCTGGGACCCCAGAGGGCCATGCGGCCGCCTCCCCCAGAGCGGTGATGGCCACACAGCGCCCCCCAGGGTGTATAGAGGGAACTGCACAGGGCTCAGAACAGAGGCCCCCTGAGGATCCTGCTCCACACTTTGACCAGAGACGCTATTTCCACCTGATTCGTAGCTGGGCTTTCTGCACCAGATTCCACAGGAGAAACAGGTTCCGCTGAGAATAAACATGGAAAATCCACACTCTTGAAAAGCCTCGAAGGAGCCTGTGAGGTACCCTGAAGCCTCTGGATTCTTAATTAGGGCCTGGGACCCCCTAAGCCCCACTCCAGGGTGAGGGTCCGGATCTGGAGCACCCCCTCCCCTGGCCCCGTCCTCCAGTGAGGGTCTGCGGGGTCCCTGATCCACGCCTCTGCCTTGGTCACCAGGACGGGCCAGAATCTGCGAGACAGGTCAGAAACCCCGACACCCAGCCGCTTCCCGGCACGGCCCCGCCCCGCCCTCAGCACCTGGGGCACGAGGCTGCCCTCCCAGCACTGCTGCTCTGTCAGGCACTCCCTTTGCTACCTCCAAGTGGCATTTGCTTTCCCGCTCCCCTGAGTCTTAAAAGGTTCCATTTCCTAGTTCTTACCACATTATATTTCCATCTGTTTAGCACTGTCAGCGGCCCCGCCTCTCACAGCCACTTCCGAGGGGAGAAAAAAAGGTCATTCCATAAATCTCAGGCGTGATTATGGTGACACCAGTGCCCGATCTCTATGACACCCACTAGGCTGGGCCAGGTAGAGCTAATTAGCCGGAAAACATACTTTCCGGACGTGCGTCATGGGAAGCAGGTGCCAGGGGAGTCTCTAATGGGGCCCTCGGGTCTTGGATGATATTTCCACTCCGCGTCACCAGGTGGATCCCGTGCTGAGGCAGCTGTGGCCACCTTACCCAGGACGGGGCGGGGGGGGGGGGATAGGGAGCAGGGCAGGGCCTGGCACTGGGACGCTGGTCTTTATCCTCTATGTCATGGTCAACCACCAAGGAGGACAGGGCATGAAGACACTCCCTATGCCCCCTCCCCAGAGCTCCGATCCCCGCCAGCTGAGGCAGAACTACTGGGCAGCCCCTCCCGACATGTGTCACCCCCACTACCTTTATGGGGAGGCTGGTGCAGGTCCCGTGGGGGACACGGGGAGGCCTTGCAGGACTTGTGTCTGTGCCTCTCAGATGGCTCTAGGGCCAGGGACGCCCCGCCTGGAACAATAGCTCCACTGGCCGTTTAGATGTGGATCCAGGAGAACCGTGTAAACCCCCCCCCTCCCGCCCCACCCAAACACTAGAATAAATGTGGAGTAGAACCGAAAATGCACCTTGCTTTGCCATGAGCAACGCTAAGAGGTTGCTGGGATGCCTCTGGGGGCAAAGGTCAAGACACAAAAGAGAAGGGAAGATGGGAGGGATAAGGGAGAGGACAGGGCTGGGAGGTGGGGGCCCAGACAGGCAGGGCCTTCCTGAGCCGCAACAGCCCGAGGCCTGCCCCCCCAGCCTCACTGCCCCCCAATTATGCGGGACCCCGAAACACCTTCTCCTGCAGCCCCCCGCCTGAGGTCCCCGCTGGGAATCTTGACTCCAAAAGAGCGCCAGGGAGGGAGTTTCCTCCCGTTATCAATTTCCTGTCCTCGGAGGCCATGCGAAGAAGGACAGACACACGGACACACGGACAGGCAGCCGCGAGGTCGCTGCTCTTGCTGTATTTTTCTCTGCGGGCAGCCCCACGAAGCCAGCCTTCGCCAGGCGCAGGGGTCGCAGGGTGGGAAGGAGAAGCCGCGTCCTTAGTGAGGGCAGCAGGCAGGGGCGGGGCGCGCGGGGAAAGCAGCCGGGGCGGGCCGGGCGCGCCCCCCCCCCCCCCCGGGCCTGGTGCCCTCCGAAGCGGCTTTTCCGGGGCTCAGCGCGGGGCTCTGGCGTCGGAGGAGGCGCTTCCGAACAGGATGTCGCTGTCCTGGGACACGCCGCTGAGCTGCGACTTGGTCTTGATGAGGAACTGCGCCCTGCGGAACAGGACGCGCTCCTGCTCCTGCTTGAGTTCCAGGTAGGAGCGCGAGAAGGTGTGGAAGATGGAGGTGACCGGGAAGGCCATGAGCAGGATGCCGCTCAGGATGCTGCTCAGCGCCACCACCTGGCCCGGCGTGCTCCTGGGGACCATGTCCCCGTAGCCCACGGTCGTCATGGTGATGACGGCCCACCAGTAGCAGGCGGGGATGCTGGTGAACTCGGGGCTGTCGGCCATCTCGTTCTCGACGACGTAGAGGAGCGGGGCGAAGAGCGCGATGGCCACGCACAGGAAGAGCAGCAGGAGGCCGAACTCGCGCGTGCAGCGGCGCGCCGTGAGCCCCAGCGTCTGCAGCCCCAGCGAGTGGCGCGCCAGGCGCATCACGTAGAGGATACGCAGCGCGCGCAGCACGCGCAGCGCCAGCCCCACCTTGTCCAGGTAGCTGTTGCCCGCGCCGGGCTTGCGGCGGCCGGCGGCGGCGGCGCCGTCCACCAGCAGGGTGACGTAGTAGGGCAGGATGGCCACCAGGTCGATGAGCGTCAGCGGGCTGCGCAGGAAAGCGAACTTGCTGGGCGCCTGGATGAAGCGCAGGAAGAACTCGAGCGAGAACCAGCCCACGCACACCGACTCCACGATGAACACGTTGCGGCACATCTGCGAGCACTGGCCCTGGCGGAGAGGGAGAGGCCTCGCGGTGAGCCCTGCCCTGGGCAGCAGGTGACCCCGGCCTGCCGCGGGTCCTCGCAGCTCTAGCTAGGTTCACTCCTAGGCCCAGGGCGTCGGGCACCACCAGGCCTCATTTCTCCAGCCGCACCGCGGCCCCTGGGCGGTCTGCCTCCCGTCTGAGCCCCGCCCAGTCTCTCCTGCCCACCTGCCTGGTTGCCTGTCACCCCTTTAGAGGAGGCCACCTGTGCCTTCCTGTTGCTGGGGACGAGACCTCATGGCCTCATCCTCCGCACCTCTCACACACCTCCCGATGGGCCCCCTGGGAAATGTGCTTCGTCTTTTAACTCCTTTTGTCCATGAGCTTTTGCCAGCATCAAGCCACTTCTCTCTGTCCCTGGCCCCTGCCCGCCTGCACAGCTGTGGTCACCTCCTCCTGGGCTCCTGCATCCCTAAAGCCCTCTTTCCATATCACACCAGCCAGGGGGACACCCAGAGCTCAAGTGGGTCTCCTCTGCTCAGGCCCCGGGGGATGGAGTCCTGAGCTGTCTGTCCATCCAGCACCTCTCTGACGTCCTCCCCCACCCCTGCTCCCCTGCTCCAGCCTCGCAGGCTTCCGCCTCATTCCTCTAGCCCCCAACTCAAGCCACTCTGCCTCTTCACTGGACACCCCCCCCCCCCACTCCTCAAACACCCCCTTGGCTCCTGCCTTCCCTCCCTCCAGCTCCTGGCTTCAGTCATCATTATCCACAAGGACCGCCTGGGACCCCTCGGATGAAAAAATCCCACCTTTCTCTGCACCCCAACTTTCTGTATCCCCATCTGGTCCTTCGCAGGTGTTGTAAGTTCCTGTTTATCAGGCTTCCTGCTTGTCCCCTGCCCCCACTGCCGTGCAGAGGTCACAGCCCCACGGGGCAGGGAAGTTCGTGCGTGCCGTTTGCTGCCTGGAAAAACCAGGCACACAGCAAGTGCCCGGTGCCTGGCTGCTCTGGGAATGAACTGGAAGAACCTTGGATGGGGTTCAGATGGGGGTGCAAATGCAATGGCCACCAGGGCCAGGCAGGCAAAGGGTAAGTGGGTGGGGGGTCCCTGGAGAGCTTGGTGGTCGTGCTCGGCACCCCCATCACCCCCACCCCCACCCCCTGCCAGGCCGATCCAGGCTAAGGCTGCCTCGCCTGTGCTTTCAAGAGCAGCTGGCAACCTCCAGTTTTATGGCACGTCTCTGGCAGGAGATGTCGGGTACGCAGGAAAAGGCTGATGTAAGTGCTGTGCGGCTCTGATACAAAGAAAATGCTCTGTGGGCTGTGACAGCAGCGGAAGCTGGCCCGGGGGAGTGGGCCCCTGCACCCACGCGGGAGACCAGGGAGAAGCTCCTGGCTCCTGGCTCCCACCTGACCTAGCCCCGGCTGTTGTGGCCATCTGGGAGAGTCAACCAGCAGATGAAAGATCTCTCTCTCTCTCTCTTCTTCTCTATCTCTGCCTTCCAAATAAATAAATAAATCTTTTTTAAAAAAGTTCATGCTACTTCCTTTATAACATACAGGAGCAGCCTCCTGTGGGGTATTTCTGATGTTAAGTCAGAGAATACACGTACAGCACACAGCCCACGTAGGGTACACAGTCAGTGCTCAATAAATGCAGGCTGGCATGGTATCTTTGTTACGTTTTCACGACTTACCTGTTTCTCCAACGCCCATACAACCTGCGCTTGTAAGAGACCTTGGAGTGTTTCCCAACACTTGCGTCCAGAGCCCCCACGTGCAGGGCAGGGGTCCCAACCCAACAGCTGAACTGGAGGGGATGCGCCAGTGCACTGGGCTCCCCGTGCAGGACCACAGGCCAGGAGGCCCAACCTGGTGGTTTTTAAGAGAAGCTAAAAGTGTGGATTTTTCTATGGAAAACACCTGACTTTTAAATGTCGGCAATCAAGCCAGATTTTTGGGAAACACTGTGTGAGCCAATCACACGAGGGTACTTCAAAAAGTTTGTGGGAAGCAGAATTAAAAGATGTTTACTTTGGTGCAGCATTTCTTGAAATCCACGCATGCGCTTTTGCTTTCATAATACGCATTTCCTGTCAGCTTTATGAAGGTCCCGTGTTCTTCTGCGGGGCTCTGTTGGGTCTCCAGCCTGGAGACACGCCCTTCCATGTTTAAGGGCACAGACGTGGACCTGGCTGGGCTGCTCTGCCCCAGTGTCCTCCTCTATCAGGTGGAGTAAGAGCTTCCCTCCCACCCCCCCAGGTTGCTGGGGGCTTTGCTGAGGAGGTAAAATGCAGGCAGAGCAGGCAGCCCAGCTCCCGGCTCCTATTTGAGCACTTAGAAGGGAGCACCCCCAGAGTGAGACAGAGACTGAGTCGTCTACACCCAGCCCCTCATTGAACACAAAGAGCTTCTCGGGTGCCCGGATCAATGACAATGACTTTGGAGACGCAGGAAACGTGTCTGGGCTGTTTAGAGGAGGGAGTTCAGGAGGCTGGGAAAGGACTGAGCTGGTGAGATGAATGCTGGTGACATCCATGAGGGCCCGGCATGGCCTCGATGGCACCATTTGTCCATTCAACAACCAGTGACTGGGGCGGCTGCTTAGTCTAATGCTTAAGATGCCAATCAGGGCTGGCACTGTGGTGTAGTGGGCTAAGCCTCATCTGTGGTGCTGGCATCCCATATGGGCACAGGTTCGTGTCCAGGCTACTCCTCTTCTGATCCAGCTCTCTGCTATGGCCTGGGAAAGCAGTAGAAGATGGCCCAAGTGCTCCCACCCGTGTGGGAGACCTGAGAGAAGCTCCTGGCTCCTGGCTTCGGATCGGCCCAGCTCTGGCTATTGTGGTCATTTGGGGAGGGAACCAGCAGATGGAAGACCTCTCTCTCTGTCTTTCCTTCTCTGTAACTCTACCTCTCAAATATTTTAAAAAATATGCCAATCAAGACACCTGGGTCCCACACGGGCGTGCCCGGGTTTGACTCCGGCTCCAGCCCCTGACTCCACTTCTGGCCACTGTGACCCTGGGAGGCAGCGGTGATGGCTCTGGCACTTAGGCTCCTGCCACCCACACGGGAGACTCTGAGGGCTCCTGGCTCCCGGCTCCTGGCTCCTGGGTCCTGGCTCCCGGGTCCTGGCTGCAGCCTGGCCCAGCTCCAGCCTTTTGCAGGCAGCTGGATGGTGAGGGAGTAGAAGCTTTCTCTATCTGTCATGCTCTAACTTTAAATAAATTAATTAATTGAAACAAAACTGCCGGCGCCGCGGCTCACTAGGCTAATCCTCCGCCTTGCGGCGCCAGCACACCGGGTTCTAGTCCCGGTTGGGGCGCCGGATTCTGTCCCGGTTGCCCCTCTTCCAGGCCAGCTCTCTGTTGTGGCCAAGGAGTGCAGTGGAGGATGGCCCAAGTGCTTGGGCCCTGCACCCCATGGGAGACCAGGATAAGTACCTGGCTCCTGCCATTGGATCAGCGCGGTGCGCTGGCCGCAGCGCGCTGGCCGCGGCGGCCATTGGAGGGTGAACCAACGGCAAAGGAAGACCTTTCTCTCTGTCTCTCTCTCTCTCTCACTATCCACTCTGCCTGTAAAACAAAACAAAACAAAACAAAAAACAAAACCAAGGGGCCAGCACCATGGCTCACTTGGTTAATCCTCCGCCTGTGGCACCGGCATCCCTTATGGGCGCCGGATTCTGTCCCGGTTGCTCCTCTTCCAGTCTAGCTCTCTGCTGTGGCCTGGGAGTGCAGTAGAGGATGACCCAAGTGCTTGGGCCCTGCACCCGCATGGGAGGCCAGGAAGAAGTACCTGGCTCCTGGCTTCGGATCGGCGCAGTGCCGGCCATAGCGGACATTTGGGGAGTGAACCAATGGAAGGAAGACCTTTCTCTCTGTCTCTCTCTCTCACTGTCTATAACTCTACCTGCAAAATAAAAACAAAACAAAACAAAACCAAGCCAGCGACTGAGGGCTTTGTCTGTGCTGAACTCTGTTCTTCTTCTTCTTCTTCTTCTTCTTCTTCTTCTTTTTTTTTTTTTTTTAAGATTTATTTGTTTGAATTGTAGAGTTACAGAGACGCAGAGGCAGAGAGAAAGAGAGAGAGAAGTCTTCCATCCACTGGTTCACTCCCTAAATGGCCACAGTGGCCAGAGCTGAGCCGATCTGAAGCCAGGAGCCAGGAGCTTCTTCCAGGTCTCACACACAGGTCCAGGGGACCTGGGCCATCTTCTACTGCTTTCCCAGGCCACAGCAGAGAGCTGGATCGGAAGTGGAGCTGCTGGGACTCGAACCATATGGGATGCCGGCACTGCAGGTGGAGGCTTTACCCACTATGCCACAGCAGCAGCCCCTGAACCCTGTTCTAAAACAGAGCAGGCCTGGGGGGAGGGTGCACCAGGATAGGCGTGGCAGACAGCCCTGTGGCACCTGCATATTAACAGGGAGGCCAGCAACAGGCGTGCAAGCACACCGCCATGTCAGGGGAGACCAGGGTGCAGTCAGGGCGGGCCTCTTGGAGGAGGGGACAAGGGTGGGATGAAGGCGAGGGAGAGGGCTCCACCTTCTCTCACCGCGTGGAGTCTCTTACCTGCTCCTCCTCCTCCCTGAGGCTGGGCAAGGTGCTGACCGAGAGGTTGACGGCCGTGACGGTGACAAAGAGCACCGACAGGCAGGCGAACACCTTGCCCGGCAGCCCCGAGTGCGGCCTCTCCACCATGTCGCGCAGTCTCCGCATGCAGCGGCCCAGGCGGCCGGCGCCGGGGGCCGGGCCCTCGCTGTCGCGGCCGTCGCTGTCCAGCGGGTCGTCGTCCTCCTCCCGCTCCACCATCTCGGCGAACTCCTCGATCTTCTGCAGGTAGCGGCGCCTGCAGCAGCCGTCCAGCTGGTCCTCGGCGATGCCCCAGTAGAGCAGCTCCTCCTGGAAGGACAGCGCGCACATCTCCCGCAGCAGCCGCAGCTTGCCGGCCCGCAGGAAGGTGAGGATGGTGCCGAAGGCCCCCGGGTTGCGGTCGAAGAAGAACTCGTTGCAGGTCACGTCGTAGTCATCGCACACGTTGAGGATGTCGTCGAAGTTGGTGCAGGCCTTGAGCTGGCCCAGCCGCGTGAGCGGGAACTCGTCCAGCGTGGTCCAGGGCAGCGAGTACTTGATGCCCCCCACGTTGATGATGATCTGCCGGCGGCGGTCCCCCGGCGGGCTAGGCTGGCGGGGGTCCGCCTGGGGCCGCAGGCACTGGGCCCTGCGGTAGAACACGCCCTTGATGGGTTGGCCCTGCGGGAAGAAGGCCGGGTGGAGGGAGGCGTCCGAGGTACAGCTCAGGGCGCTGTAGTCGTAGTCGGAGTTGTCTCCCGGTAACAGGGTCATTGTGGGCCTTCACATCCCTCTCGGGCCTGGGGAGACGGGGGAGACCTCCGTGAGCCCCCAGTGCCCCTCTGCAGACACTGCCAAGTCCCTCCTCTTCTCCCTGCCCCCTTCCACCTTGGCCCCCTCCCTGCCCCGTGCGTCTTGGCCCAGACTAAAGCCCTAACCCCCAGTGTCAGGGGCTTAGAGGCGGGGTTTGGGAGGTGGCCAGGTTCAGGTGAGGGGATGAGAGGGGAGCCGCCATGGCGGCATTGGTGCTCGTGGTAAAAGAGGAAGAGACACCAGGGAGCCCTCTGGGTCCCGCGAGGCCACTGCAAGAAATCGGGTCTGTTATCCTGGAAGGGAGCCCTCCCCAGAACGTGGCCATGAGGCACCTGCTCCCCAGCTTCCAGCCTCCAGACCAGTGAGAAGCTAAAGCCTGCTGTTTAAGCCACCCGGTGTGCGGCATTTTCTCACGGCAGCCCGAGCTGCCACTCACTTACTAACCCTGACTACGGGGGGCAGCACCGGGCACAGCGAGTTAAGCTGCCACGTGTGACACCAGCATCCTGTAGTGCAGAGCCGGCTCCAATCCCGGCTGCTCTGCTTCTGACCCAACTCCCTGCTGTGGCCTGGGAAGGCAGCGGAAGACGGCGCCAGCGCTTGGGCCCCTGCGTCCACATGGGAGACCCAGATGGAGTTCCTGGCTCCTGGTTTCAGCCTGGCCCAGCCCCGGCCATTGTGGCCATTTGGGGAGTGAGCCAGTAGATGGAAGATCTTTCTCTCTGTCCCTCCCTCTGCGTCACTCTGTCTTTCAAATAAATGAAATAAATTAAAACACAATCCTAACTTCACACTTGCAAATCCACCTCTGAGCACTGCTCTGTAGGCATCAGTGTGGGGAACCCGGCGTGGTCCCCGTTTAAGAAGGAACCCAACCTTTCTGTTGGGGTTTGATTAGCAAGGGAAGGCAGTTTAGTGTAGACCAAGCAGGAGCATTTGTTCCCCAGGGGACAGGCCCATGACTGGGGGGCGTTACTGGCATCCAGCGGGTAGAAACCAGGAATGCCACAGAGGACCACCCCCTATGACGGGGACAATCTGGCCCCACACTCTGTGATACCAAGGGGGTGGGGCCCTGACGTGCTGGCTACAAATAAGACTTTGGAGCCACATGGCCTGGACAGCCTTGATGTGCCTCTGCATCCTCATCTGTAAAATGGGTATAACCATAGACCCTTCGCACAGGATAGCTGAGAGACTGAGTGAGTCATGTGCCTCAGAGCCGTTCCCGGCACACGGGAGGCGCTCCGTCCTCCCAGCCTTGCCTTGTTTCCCTCAGTGGGACGCAGATATCACTCGCCACGGACAGGAGACCAGGAGCAAAGGCAGCACAGCCGTGACACAGAGCTGCCTTTGCTCATGTCAAGCAGCAGCCAGGAGCGAAGTGGCCATGCCCGTTCCTCCAGGAAGCCCTCCTTGGCTCTTCCTGCTAAGCCGAGCACCCGATCCTTTACAAGTGGTGCCTCCGTCTCCCTGGCACCGACCGCCCACGCGGGAAGCGTCCCTGCTGGCCTGGCTCCTTCACTGGACGGGCGGCTGGCTCCCTGGGGCATCTCCGAGCCGCTGGGCCCGCAGTGGGAGAGCTCAGACAAGTGCCCCCGGGAGGCCATTTCTTGCTGATGAGGGCACTCGCAGGTGACTGAGCTCCAAGCCTCGGCTCGCACGACCCCTCGTGCCAGCTCTCCTAGCCGAGGGCTCTTGTGACGCGATCGAGAGCGCCTCTTCATCACTAGCTCAGGGACAGACTTTGGTTCAGCCACAAATCCAGCAAATATTTTGCTTGGCTTGGAGAAGCTTTCGAAAATTGAGAAATTTTGTGCAAAAAAATCCATATTCTTGGCTTTTCTTAAAAAATCAGAATTATCTGGCAACATTGGGCTCGGTGCCTTCTGAGCAATGGCTGCCCTCCAGCCCACCGCAGTCGCCAGGGCTCCCTGTTGTCTTCCTCACGCCCACTCTGCCTCCCTTTTTGGCCCCATAGGCACAGGGGGGCTAGAGATCTCTGGATTATGGCAACAGAGGTTCCCGGGATTAAGCTGACGCCGAGAGAAGCGGTAAAAATCAGAGGCTGGGCTTTTTTTTTTTTTTTTTTTTTTTTTTTTTGACAGGCAGAGTGGACAGTGAGAGAGAGAGACAGAGAGAAAGGTCTTCCTTTTGCCCTTGGTTCACCCTCCAATGGCCGCCGCAGCTGGCGTTTTAAAACAACCATCATCCTCCGTTCCGTCCCAAGGCCCATCAGCTCCAAAGGGAAGCCCGCCCCACTACCCCAGCGTCCACCGGAGCTGTGGACAGGCACAGGGCGCCCCCCACCGCCCGCTGCGGGGATGAGAAGCAGGGTTTTAACAGGGGCTCCTGGCGGGGCCCCCACCAGAAAACGCTGCCTAAAAGCCCACCGTCCTCCACTCACTCGTCTCTGGGGAAAGCCAGTTTCACAGACCGGCTCTGGGACAACTCCGGTGCGCCTGTGTGTGAAATAAAGATGGCTTGTGATTTTCGAGCGCTCAGAGCGTTTTTAACTTCGCCTAAAATTGGAACGCATTTCCTCCGGCAAAGCCTGCCAGGATCCCTCAGAGGCGTGGGAATAATCTCTCTTCAGCGCTGCTCTTAGCGGGAGCGTTCCTCTCTGCTCGCTGCTTTATCTTTGCCACCAAAGATGGGGAATCAGACAGCTCTGTCTGGCAAGAATGACGGTGGAGGCAAAGCCACACATCGCTCCTGAAGGCTCCAGGAGCCTCAGGCCGGCATCCCCTCCGGCCCTCCCTCCCGGCTTCCCTGCGCCAAGCTCCGGCCCTCACCCCCACCCTCTGTAGCCTGCTCAGCAACGGGAGCTCAAGATGCCACACACCCCCCCTTGTGAGATCAGGATCCCCCGGGGAAGTGCTGCCCAGGAACGGGCACAGTCCCGTGGCCTCCCTGGACCCCAGAGTCCACGCTTCCGCACGAGGATGCGGCTTCCTGCCAGCCGGGGCCCTCACGGGAAGCCTGGGCTCTCTCTGCTCGGCAGAGTGGGTCCTAAGAGCTTGCTGCCTTTTGGGAACTTTGCCACCGAGGGCCTTTGAGTCCTCAGGAAGAGGAAGCCGTTGGAGAAGGGGGCTGCGATGGGGGAATGAGAGGTCCTGGGGGAGTGCTCATCCATTCATTCAGTAGTTACTGCTCACCCTGTGCCAGACCCTGTCCCAGACCCTGTGCCGGGCTGGCGGAGGACAAGACAACCCTCACCTGTCCTGATGGAGTGCAGGCTCCCCAGGGCAGTCTCCAAAGGCAGCATGAAGAGGGAGGCCGCAGTGAGGGCTGTGATGGAACGGGGCAAGGCGATGGATGGAGATGGATGATAACGGGGCGGACAGCACTAGCTGGATGGTTCAGGGGGGGCTTCCTGGAGGAGGAGATAAGGGCTGACCCATGGGTAGGAAGGAGCCAGCCCCTCGGCTGCAGTACCTAGGGGAGTGTGTCTCAGCCAGGCTGGGGGCTGCTGCGGTCATTCTGGAAACAGACGATGGAGGCTGAGCCGGGAGGTGGGGGGTGGTGAAGACCTGGACGAATTCCAGGTGAAGAGGAGGCGGGACACTTGGGGGATGAGCAGCGGGTGAGGGGAAGACGATCAGGATCGCAGGGTGCCTTTGTGGAGGTGACAGGTAGGTGGCGCTATGGCGAGCCCTGCAAGAGCGCCTATGCGGCTGTGTGGGGTGAGGGATGAGGCATCTCGCTGGGGATGGGAGTAATGGATTACCAAAGCTGATCTGATGAGTGTGTGTGCGTGTGAGCGCGCGTGTGTGTGAGTGCATGTGTGTGCACAAGTGTATGTGTGTTATGCGTGTGAGTACATGTATGTGTGCATGTGTGGGAGTGTGTGTGCATGTGTGTTATGAGTGTGAGTACATGTATGTGTGTATGTGTGAGTGTGTGCATGGGTGAGTGTGCATGTGTGTTATGAGTGTGAGTGTGTATGTGTGCATGTTCGTGAGTGTGCGTATGTGTGTGAGTATGAGTGTGCATGAGTGTATGTGTATTATAAGTGTGTGTGTATATGCGTGTGCGTGAGTGTGAGTATGTGTGTTATGAGTGTGAGCGTGGGCATATGTGTGCATGTGTGTATATATGTGTGCATATGTATGTGTGCATGTGTGTGAGTACATGTGTGTAGCTGTGACCTGGCTGGGTGAAGCCCAGCAGCAGGGGTCTGACTGGTGCCACTGCTGAGGCTGGGTCCACAGCAGGCCCAGGTGATCAGCGCAGGCACGCGCCCCTGGAGGGACTGGGTAGGCAAAGCAACCCTAATCCCTGGGACCTGCGAGGACCATGGTTACCCAGGGAATTCAGGTTGCCGGGCAGCTGACTCTGAGGCCGGGAGATCACCTGGGTTATCTCGGTGCCCGACCCCTGCAGGCATCCCTCCACGTGGTCAGAGTGAGAAGGACTCTGTCCCTGGCTTTGAATGCGGAGACAGGAAGGTGGCAGCCTCTTCAGCCCGATGGGACCATTTCAACCCTCCGGCCCCCAGCACTGTGAGACGGCCAGCGCGGGTCATGGAGCCCCCACCAGAGGCCATTCACTCCAGCAGGAGAGGCGTGCAGCGCTGGTGGGGTTGGCGCTTCTCAGTCTGGGGGAGGCAGAAGGCCCCGTGCTATTGGGCTCAAGACCTGTCTCACCTTTGTGACTCAGTTTCTTCATCCATAAAATGGGGATGAGAATAGCTCTTGCCCCCTTCAATGAAGGCGAGGATGAAAGCAAGCGACACAGTGACACGCTTGCCCCATGCCTGGCACACGGTGAACTTTCAACAGATGCTTCCGTATTATTAGCTATGAGGGTCTCATCCACACCCCCACCCCCACCAGCCACAACAGTGCCTCATTCTCTGATCTGACCCACTGAGAGACCCGAACCCAGCATTGTCTGACGTCCAGAGCGCATGGCTGGGGGCTGGGAAAGCTGGGATGAATGCAAGCTGTCTTCCGCAGGTCCCAGGAACCCCAGGGCTGCAGAAGACGCTGTCGGCAATACATCACTTACAGAGGAACAAGGCACAAGAACGTGTGTCCTGTGTAGCTTGTGGCACTTGGGGGAGGGGTCCCCTCGTGTCTGCCCCCAGGGAATGGATAAGCGAGTTGTGACAGATACAGATGGCGGAATCCTGCAGATTGAAGCAGTGAACAAGATGTAGGTTTAGCAACACGTCTTGGTCTTTAAAACGTGGTGCTGAGTGGAAAGAGAGAAGCTATAGCACTATGCCGTTTATGCAAATGAACACACACAACGTCGCGGTTCCCACGAGGACGGAAGCGCTGAAGGATCTCTAGGACGGTGCATGGAAGAGCAGGGGACTGCACAGAGGAGGAAAGAGAGAGACAGGCCAGCTGGGCGCGGGCAGGGAGGGAGAGGGCTGGGGGAGGGGCGTGGCTCTCACCACCCTGAGCTGTATGCAGGCTCAAATGGAAACACGCAGCACACGGAACCAACACCCACCCGGCCCCGTGGGCTCTGCAGGGGTCTGGATTCCTGGGGTCCTCCTCAGACCGCCTCACCCAGCATCCCAGGAGCCAGCATTTCCAAAGCCCCCTGCAGAGGTTCTTAGGACTCGAAGGTTCCAGAGAAAAGGGAGGCGGCTAGCGATGCCCCAGGGGCTGCAGGTGCAAGAGCCGCTCTGGGCACTGGCAGGAGTCCCTGTCCTCCGCGCCACTTCTCAGTCCCCTGGGGCTCTGGAAGGCTCTGTGGGTACCACTGCGTGGAAGAGCTTTCTAGGGGCAGCTGCACCCTTGTG
Organism: Oryctolagus cuniculus; assembly: GCF_964237555.1. Classification (NCBI taxonomy): domain Eukaryota; kingdom Metazoa; phylum Chordata; class Mammalia; order Lagomorpha; family Leporidae; genus Oryctolagus; species Oryctolagus cuniculus. The sequence continues at coordinate 9,961,976 of NC_091442.1, read as the reverse complement.
GCTGGTGAGAGGCACCTTCTGCAGAGGCTGCCCTCATCGCCTTCTCCTGGATGAGCCAGAGGAGCCCCTCCTCCCCACCCAACTCCTCCCCCACTCTCCATCCACCCTCTCCCCCTCCTCCCCACCTACCCCCCTCCCCAACTCCCCATCTGACTTCTCCTCCTTTCTCACAAGCTCCCGCCCAGGGCAGAGTGCACATTCCAGAGGTAAGTGATGGCATAGCCCTGGGAGGTCTGGATGGCAGCCCCCCCACCCCGCCCACGAGGCCAGCCAGCAGGTGTGATGGGGCGGGGAGGGGTCACCTCTGTGACCTGAGCCGGCCTTCTGCTGCCACGTGTCCCTGGCTCCGTTTCGTCCCCTGCAAGTTGAGCATGATCGTGCCGCCCTCCCAGGGCTGCGGGAGGTCCGCTGACTGCCTGCCTCTGTAGCCACATCCCATCGAGGACAGCACAGAGAGCTGGAAACCATCCTGCCTTCGTCTCGGCTGCTAAACTACTGCTTGGGCTCCCTCCAGGCTTTCAACAAACTGCTGGCCTCGCTCAACTCTGCTCCTCCTGTCTGCTGCTCATGCCTTCCGACGGGGGGCGCTCGGGCGTCTTCTGAGAGGGGCCTGCTGCAGTGTGACCTGCAGGGGTTATCAATCACAACAACCACAGCCTCGCTGGCAGGCGCACTCACCAGGCGCGAGCACCAGGCGCGAGCACCGTGCGTGAGCCCACGGCGCACCCTGAAGGCCGGGCACCATCACAAACGCCCCCATTTTACAGATGAGGAAATCGAGGCTCCATGAAGCAACAACACAAAGCAGACTCCAGCCAGGGTCTGTGGGCCTCCATGCCACAGCTCTGAGCCCACATTCCTCAGCCTCCTGGGACCACTCGCTCCTCCTGGTGGTGGGGGTGATGTCTCTGCCACCTGCTCCGAGCCAGGGGCGGGGTCTCTAGTCTATTCTCTGTGGACACGCTCTTGAGCCGTCTTTGGGGATGGAGGGGAGCAGGTGACTGCCCAGGCCGGGGGACGTGGGGCACATGCTCATCCCTGTTCTGCAGTGGGAGAAATCAACAGAAGCTCTCCTCTTGTTCAACTTTCCGTCGCCACTTGGGCCTCTGGGAAGGGGATGTGGGGAGGGAAGCCCAGGCAGCAGCCCGGCCTCTCCATGCTGCGGGAGCCAGGGGACGGCTCCTGCCCGAGAAGACGCCTTGGTCTGAGCCCATTTGGACTTCTGACCCTGGGTCTCTACGGGGACAAATGTGCGCTGACACAGGCTGGAAGGGAACCCCCTCCCTGCCAAGGAACCTGTGCTCCCTGACGCTGTGGGTTCCTCCTCCTGCACCTGTGTCACCGCCTAACTCCGGCCAGGGGTCCCAATCCGCCTCCCTCCACCTGCTCTCCCGTGCCCTGCACGCCTCATGGCCAGGGCAGCTCCATCTGTCAGGATTAGGGCTCCTGGCTGCGCTGACTCAGAGGCGGGTCATGCTGCATTAATCCCCAATTAAATCGTTAATCAAAACAGATCCAGCCATTAGCCTGGCCCAGGTCCTGGCCTGCCGGGCCTCCACGAGCTGCTGCGCCCGCGTGGGCAATCTGTCTTCCTCAGCCACTGGCCGTCCGTCCTCGACACAATCCAATCATCCCGGGCTTCAGCCCGGCTTCCTGGAAACTAGGGCCACGCCCCTGGGGGGTGTTAAGTGCTAGGAGCTGTGCTCTTCCCTCCATCTCTTACCTGCCCAGGATGAGAAGAGCCAGAGCCCTCCCATACAAAAGACAGGCTGCCTCTGGGGTCCCGGCCCCCTGCTGCTGGCAAAGTCACAGGAAACACACGTGTGCCGTCAGCCGGGAGATGTGTGCGGGCTGCAGCCAGGAGTTGAGCCTGTCTGTCTCCTTGTAGCCCAGAATCTGGGAACTCAGGTGTAAGCAGAAGACCAGGCTTTGGGGAGGGGGACAGCCGGGACCTTGGCAGAGCAGGAAGGGGGGCACTTGCTCAGGAGTGGAATGCGCTTGAAGCTGCCGCTGGCCTGGGGAGGTGCAGGTCCGAGGGAAAAATCGCCATGGAGCAGGGGGCAATCCTGGGCCCACGTCAGCCCCTACCTGGAGCAAATCCACTGTGTGTTCCCACTGTGGGGATGGTCATGAAGCCGGCCGGCAGCGACGGGGCGCCAGCATCCAGCAACTCTATGTAGACGGGGTTGGCCAGCCATGGTTTCTACCCAAGAACTCCATTTCCAGGTTTAATGAATCAACCAAGAACGGAGTCCCAGGCCTCCATACCGCTGGCACCCGGAGGTGCTGACTCTGTACCACCTATTTGGAAAGGACATGGAGAATGGAGCCCAGCCAGGACGCGCTGCAGGGGTCCCGGGGTGAAGCCCTTAGTCCTGGGGTGGGGAGGGACGTGGCCCCGTGTCCAGGACACACGCTGTGCTTCTGTTCCCGGAGCCCAGCTGTGTGTCTGCTTAGAGGGGCTCCCTGAGCTGCCCAGTCTGCTTCCAGGGCGCCCGCAGCCTGGATCCCCAGGTCTCAAGAGATGGACCGGGGGCTGTCTGATTTCCAGCGCACGCACAGTTCCCTCCAGGTTTGGAGCGTGCCCCACAGCAGATATTTTTCTGCTGGAACGGGCCGTCCCCAGGGGCCACAACTCACGCCCGTCTTTCAAACCTTTCCTCCCTTTCCACTCAGCAGGTGCCTCTGGTAGGGCTCCGGGCTAGCAAGCCAGAGAGATCCACCCAAGAGAGGTGGCACACTCTGGTCAGTTGCCAGTCCCTGACCCCACCCCTGGACCTGCCCCACGTGCCCCTGAGCCCCCTGCAGCTGTGCGTGGGGTGTCAGAGACAGCCTAGCACATCAAAGTCTCCTGAGATTGACAGAAGCAGCCCCCCCTGCTCCCCGCGATGAATCAGCCCAGTTCCTGTCCCCCCCCCACCCCGCTTCCCCTGCACTATCTCAGGTGTCAGCACATCCACCTGGGTACCTTGGGTGCCTGGCACCCTGTAGGTGCTTAAGAAGAGCAAGCGCTTAAGAAAATCCTGCCGAGTGGACAGTCCACTGCAACCCCCACTGGCGGGAGCCCGCCCCCCCCCCCCAGGACTGGGAGATTGATGCTCATCACCCCCTACCCCATTACCACCCTCCCCTATGGAGCTTTATCAAGACCTTCCCTTTCCATCCAAAACCCAATCCAGCCAGGAACTGCTCACAGGGCCTGCAGGGGCGGCTGCCCAAGCAGACTGTGACCTCCCAAGGGAGGGCCTGGGTCTTAATGGCTACCTTGTCCAGGCTGCGGGAAGGCTGCACCCACCCCGCCCCTCTGGTTCACCGATCCCTCCCCAGAACAGCGGATGTTTGCTAAACAAAAGCTTGTGGAGCACTTGGTAGGGCGAGTCGCCCATAGCAGGTGCTCCCCGGATCTTTTGTCAAGGCATGAATGAATGAACGAACGAATGAACCAACTCTTTCCTTCCCCATCCAAAGGCTCCAGTGCACCCAGGCTGCGTCCCCTTTGGGATGGCGTCCCTGAGGCTGAGACCACTGCCTTCTCTGTCAGATACTGGGGCATCGGTATTCCCAAGGTACAGCAGGCACTCAGAGACGCTCGTGGAGTTCACGGTCCGAGAACGCCGGCCAGGGCCCACTGGGCTGGATGCACCGCCCAGTGCCTCACGATGAGGCGAATGCACAAGTGACAGACGTCCCCCGCCGCCCACTCCCCATCCCCGCCTCGCCCGATCCGGGGTCAGGGCCCCGACTCGCTTCTGCCCGCAATCAGGATGCGGCCCCCGCCGGGGCACGCGGGAGAACGTCCCGCATTAAGTATCCCGCATCCCGGGGGAAGACCCGAGGCCGGACCCGCACTGTGCGTTGGCGAGCGCGCTCCACGCTGCCACCCGCGGCTGCTCCCGGGTTCTCAGCCTACCGAGGCTCCCTGCAGGCGGATTTCAAGATCCCCGCAGCGGAGTCCGCGCCACACCACGTGCAGCTCCCCCGCGCCCGAGTTTGCAGGCGCGGGGTCCGGTCCGCCCGGCGAGGCTGCGGAGCGCAAAGTTCCCACCTCAAGTTCCCGTCGCGGCGTCCCCGCCTTGGAGTTGGCCGGGCCGTGGCTTCGGTCCCCCGGCAGCCGGCGAGTCCGGGACGAGGACGCGGGCGGGAGCTGCAGGCGTCCGAGACGCCCGCGGGGGCCTCCAGGAGCCGAAGCCAAACTTGGGCCCCGAGGCCGGGCTCCGTTCCCGCACTCGGGCCCAGGGCCGCCCCGCCTCCGCGTCCAGGTCCCCACCGGGCTCGGAGTGCGCCGGGAGCGCGGCGCGGCACCCGCGCAGGGAGGGAGTCGGGGCGGGAGGCGGGATCGAGGGAGGGGACTGTGCGCGGGGCGGGGAGTGGGCGGGCGGCAGCGAGCGCCGCCACACCGCGTGCCCTGGCGCTCGGCTCGGGGGCCCCAGGGCTCGGATCGCGTGTGCCTGGGCCGCGCGAGCAAAGCCCTCAACCATCGCCGTCCCCTGGCCCTTCCCGTCCCGGCTGCCCTCCCCAGCCGCCCCGCGCGCCGCTGCTCCTCTGTCCGCCCGCGCCGGCTTTTCAAGTCCCTGTGCGCTCCAGTCCTGGGTCTGTGCGCGGGCGCTGCCGCCTGGTGGGGTCTCGCGCTGCGTCACCTCCTTTCCCTCGGGGCGGTTTAAGTGCGAGGTTGTCCGGGGCCCGCGCACCGCTGCCCTGGGTGCCCGGTCCTTAAAGTGCCCGCCATCGCGGTTCCTGGGGGGCCACACACGCCGAGTCTTACCCTTTTCTGCGCACTCCACGGAAGGGCACCGTGGCCCTTGGTCTCTCTTGCCTCTGTGGCCCCGGGGGCTGCACGCGCCGTGCTGCGTCAACTGCTTAGGGACAGCACGAGCCGTGCCAGGTAACTTTTCTTCCAGGTCCAAGGTGTGCCTCGGTCGGGAGTCGCCTCTGTCCTGTCGTCCGCAAGCCCCGAGCCGAAGCGTCACCCGGCTCCCGTACCCGGCGCACAGGCGGCCGGCCCAGAGTGCCGCGTTGGGTTGGAATTGGTGGGAGTGGCGCGAAGCGGGGCTGGGTGGGGGCGCTTGCCTCGAGCCTCCAGCCCTCTCGCCCTTTGTTTCACAGCCTGTTCTCACCATCAAGAAGGGGGGGGGGGGCAGAGCCTGCTGCTTCCTCGGTGGGAGCTGGGAGCAGGCTGTTAAGTTGGGGGCGACCACTCTTGCTGGGTTTCACGCAGAGAAAGAGGGGTAGGGTTAGCTCTCAGAAAGCCACCTGGGGTCGTTCATTGATTCAGCAAACACCAGCTCAGCAGTGCTGGGGAGGCCATGGAAACCAGTCCCCCCAGGACTCCCATTTTGGGACAAGGGGGTAGGCAGAGCTGGGAGAAACAAAGGGGCCTGATTGCTGCCTGTGAGCAGGGCAGGCAGAGGCGGGGGCAGAGGAGAGAGGGCAGGGGAGGGAGAGTGACCAGGGAAGACTCTCTGGGGAGGTGACTGTGACCTTGAGCCTGAAGAAGCAGAGGGAGTCGGGCTGGAGGAACAACAAGGAGGCCCAGCAGCAGTACTGGGGAGCAGACAGGGCCACGTAGCCCTGGGCTCTGGTGGTCAGATGGCCCCTGGGGAGCGGACAGGGCCACGTAACCCTGGGCTCTGGTGGGCGGATGGCCCCTGGGGAGCAGACAGGGCCACGTAGTCCTGGGCTCTGGTGGGCGGATGGCCCCTGGGTTGTAGGCTGATAAACCCCACTCTTGTGGGCATTTCTTTATTTGAAAGGCAGAGTTACAGGGCGGGGGGGGGGGAGATCTTTTATCTGCTGGTTCACTCTCCAAATGGCATCAAAGGCGGGGGCTGGGCCAGGCTGAAGCCAAGAGACAGGCGCTTGTTCCAGGTCTCTCACTTGGGTGCAGGGGCTCAAGCACTTGGGCCATCCTCTGCCGCATTCCCAGGCCTTTAGCAGGGAGCTGGATCAGAAGCGGAGCAGCTGGGACTCCAACAAGTGCCCACCACTCGAGCCGGTGCCACAGGCAGCAGCTTTACCCACTATACCACAGCGCCAGCCCCCATCGCTGTCTTTTTCGCCTGTTATCTGCATCCCTCCTGGACTTCAGGCTCCACCAGAGCCAGGGCTGTGCCGGCTGCCCTCCCACCAGCACCTTGCGCACTGCTGGGCACGTTCAGGGCAGGCTTCTTAAGTATTTGCAGGAGGAACGGAGGGCAGCCCTGTGGAACCGATCCGCCTGTCGCATCATCTGGGAAGCACCCCGCGAGGCTGCTGCTGCTGGTTGGGGGCTACACTTTGGTACTGGGGCCTTGAATGCCAACCCAGCTGGGTCTGATCTCAGAGCCTCATGAGCTCACATCCAAGGGGCGCCCCGCCAGCACCCGGTCCTCACGGGCTGTGGCCAGGAGCTATCCCCGGGAGCTGTGCCTGTCAGAGTGCTGGGCACTTCAGTTTAATGATGGCGTGCCGTGTGGACAGGAGACCTGGCCTACAGCCTGGAGACTGTCAGCCAGGGTGATGTGTGCCTCCCGCCTGTCTACCTCCCGCCTACACGCGGACTCACCCGCTACACCCGGAGTCAAATCACAGCCTGCTGTCCTTGACTGTGCTAAACAATGTCCAATAAAATTCTCCCAGCGCCTTTTAAGGAATCCTGTCTCTGGTTCCTCCCTCCCTCGGAGCCTCCTGCATGTTCTGCTCCTCTCTCCCAGTCTCTTCCCTTTGAGAAGCAGCCCTTCCCCGGGCTGGGGACGCCTGGGAAAGCTTTCTGGCAAGACAGGAGCCTTGGGTGCTCACTGAGCACTTCCTGGGTGCCAGGCGGGCATGGGGCTTTGTAGTCATCAGGTGACAAACTGAGCCAGTCAGTGGGCTCGGGCATGCAGAGCTGTTTTATTTGTCCCTATCAGGTTAAATAAATTTTTAAAAAAGTTACTCGGCAGCCTTCAAAAGCCATGAGATTTCACATGAAGCTTTTCTTGTGAGACCCAGGGGAGATCTGGCCGCGTCCTTCACCGAGCGGCTTGCCAGCTCGTGCTGGTCACGCCCCAACCCGTACCTGCACCTGTGTTGCACGCCTCAGCGCGGCGTTTGAGGTCCTGCCAGGGCCCTGGAAGCTGCAGCTGGTGACCTGTCCTCCTGACCAGCTGCCTGGGTCCCATGGTAAATGGCAACTCTGGGTCTGACCCCAGGCCTGCCGGAGCCCCAGGTCCCCGGGCGGGGTGGGAGGGGAAGGTAGCGCGGCCGCGCGAGGAAACGCCTTAAAAGGAAGGCACTGTCTGCCCGGAGCCTGTGCTGTCCTTCCCATTCATAGCCCGCTGTCAGGAAGTCGTAAAGCCTGGGGTTGTTTTCCAGGGCAGGCAGGGTTGTCCCGAGCTGTACGAAGGTTTGGTCCACTCCTTGCCTGGAGACGGCTTCGCTTTGGTCAGGGATGGAGGCAAAGGGGAGAGATTTTCTGTGCTCAGAGTTGGCCGTTCTGGCAGACCATCTCGAGGGTGTCTGCGGGGTGCGGGCCCCCTGCTGGGCCTGCCCTTCTCCAAGCCACATCCTCCGCCTGCAGTCCTGTCTCCTGGAGCGCCCCACGCCCGGTCCCTTCGGGACTCAGCCCATCGTCCCCTCAAGACTCCTGGTCCCCACTGGTATCCGGATGCAGTGGGTGTGGCTGGGGCACAGAAAAAAACAGTCTTTTAAAATGTGATATTGGGCCGGCGCCGCGGCTCACTAGGCTAATCCTCCGCCTAGCGGCGCCGGCACACCGGGTTCTAGTCCCGGTTGGGGCGCCGGATTCTGTCCCGGTTGCCCCTCTTCCAGGCCAGCTCTCTGCTGTGGCCAGGGAGTGCAGTGGAGGATGGCCCAGGTGCTTGAGCCCTGCACCCCATGGGAGACCAGGAAAAGCACCTGGCTCCTGGCTCCTGCCATCGGATCGCGCGGTGCGCCGGCCGCAGCGCGCCGGCCGCGGCGGCCATTGGAGGGTGAACCAACGGCAAAGGAAGACCTTTCTCTCTGTCTCTCTCTCTCACTGTCCACTCTGCCTGTCAAAAAAAAAAAAAAAAAAAAAAAGTGATATTGGTGCATCCTGAAATTTTTGCACTAATTTTGATTTTTTAAAATATTGTATCAAAGTGTTGTTGAACTTGATTACTGGATTTTTTGGTGCAGCCCAACTACCTCACTCCAGCTCTGGCCTGGGGGTCATTGCAGAGACCTCTGGGCTGGGAGTCAGGGGACCTGGGTTCTGATCCAGGCTGTGCCGCCCAAGTCCCTGGGCACTCTGAGCCTCTCAGCTGCACCACTATCTGGGGAAGGGGCTCCATGTGACCCTGGTTCTAGAATGATCCAAGATGCCCACTAGCGCTCTAACAGATGGGGCCCCGTGTCCACCTCCTGGAGGTGCTGGGGCCATTTTAGGCCTTGCTAACCCTGGCCATTGTAGGGGTCACTCTCTGTCCATTTCCTGGCCCCTGTGTGAGGAGTTCCTCTGGACACAAACTCTGTGACTGCTGTGTGTGGTGTGCGCGAAAACCTCATTTTCCCGGTCCTGGGCAAGCATTGCATCCCGGAAGTGTGATCAGGCCCTCTGTTCTTTAATGTCTTGCTCCTTTGGTTTCAACCACCAGTTCATTCAATGAACATTCTTCCAGAAGCTTCTATGTGCCAAGCACCGAGCAAGCAGTCGGGGTACAAGACGCGTTTCCGGCGCTATGGAGCTTGCTTTCGGTTCCAGGAGGCTGCCCGTGGGCAGATCTGCGTGCTGAGAGGTGTGCATGGGCGCAGGACACCCAGGTCAGAAGAGCCCAGCCCGGGAGCGCTGTGCGGGTCCCTCCTCCCGGGAGGAAGCCTGCGGGCTCGCTGCGGTCTGCAGATGCCGCCTGCCTGGAGCAGAGCGCGGGCAGCTTCCGGATAGAATCCTCCTCCGGAGTGCTGCGGGGCTGCAGGCTGAGCGCGCTCAGCGCCCCCCTCCCTGTCTCCCTCCATCCCCGGGCGGGCGCCGTTTGCTCCAGCTTTTCCTGGTCCTGACCCCCCTCAAAGCCTGTTTCTAAGCCCGCCTCCTCCCCTGCGTTCAGCTTTGGCTCGGGGCTCCAGCCCTCGGAGACACCCCCCCACCCCCCACCCCCCCAGCCTTTATCTGCGGAGAGGCGCTCTGCCGGCAGGCGCGGTGTTAAGCTCTGTCTAGACTTCCTGTGGTCTGCCAGCCGGAGTGTTCTGGCTTTGCCTGGGAGACAGCCCCTGCCTGGTGGTCCGTAAAGCTGGGGCGGAGGGGGAGGGAGTGAGGGGTGGGGGGATCCCTTTTCTCAGGGTGCAAGCAGACATGTCTGCCATACCTTCCATGTGTCAGTTTTTGAACGTTGAGATTTTCACATAAAAATCTGGATTTCTGGCTTCCCTTGAGAACGTACACGTGCCAGCATTGAGCCTGCATCCCTGCCTGGCAACAATGGGCTGGAGCCAGCAGCAGCGTCTGCCTTTAAGTGGGGAGTGGGCTCCGCCCTTTGCGGCAATCCTCCCCTCTCCTTAGCCCAGGGCACAGGACTCCCTTTACTCCCTGCCTGGCCCCTACAGCCCCTTGAGATTTTACACCTCTACCCGCCTTTCTTTATCTTTCCTCTTCCTTAGTGATGGCTCAGGAGAGCCCGCCTCCCACAGGGGGAGTGGGAAAGGGTGTGTGGGAGCCAAGCTTGTTAGGTGGAGGAGAGAGGGCAGGCAGGCAGGCGTGTGCTGGCTGTGAGTCCCGCTCATGGACACGGACAGGGTCTTTGACTTGGTGGGATGTTTGGCTGCTGTATATGGACTTCTCTGTACACGTGGAGCTATACGTTTATAAAAATGAAAAGAATCTTGGGGTCCGGCCCTGTCGCATAGCAGGTGAAACCGCCGCCTGCGGTGCTGGCATCCCATATGGGCACCGGTTCAAGTCCCAGCTGTTCCACTTCTGATCCAGCTCCCTGCTATGGCCTGGGAAAGCAGTAGAAGATGGCCCAAGTGCTTGGGTCCCTGCACCCACGCAGGAGACCCGGAGGAAGCTCCTGGCTCCTGGCTTCGGATTGGCCCAGCTCTGGTTGTTGCAGCCTTCTGGGGAGTGAACCAGAGGATGGAAGACCTCTCTCTCTCTCTCTCTCTCTCTCTCTCTCTCTCTAACTCTGCTTTTCAAATAAATAAATAAATCTTAAAAAAAGGAGTCTAACAATATTGCATTTTATTTAGCCCACCCCAAGGGCAGGGTCTATCATTACCCCTGATTTGGGGCCAAGGGCAATGAGGCTGTGGTAAATGAGTTGCTGGGTTGCACAGCTGGAACTGGACAGCAGGATGGGGCACTGGGGGATGCTGCTTTGTGCTATTGCTGTCTCCCTCCAGCCTCCAAGTGAGGCTGCCTGCTTCTCTGCCTGCCTCATCCCCTGCGATCATCACGGCCCCTCCCGCCGGGAGTCTCATGTCGGGCTTGAGGCTGTCTGTCCTTGGCTCGGGGTGGAGCGAGCCGGCCTGTGGGTCTGTGACTGCGGGCTGTTGGATCCCACGGGAGCGCGAGGCTGTAGCACACGTGGGGGATGGGGTGGGGGTGAGGAAGACAAGAAAACAGAGGGCCTGCCAGCTGGGGCCAGGACCCCCCAGGAACCCGCGGCTCGCAGGAGCGCAGGGCCCGGCAGCCGGCTCCCAGGCATGAGCGCATTCCCGCGTCCCCTTCCTGGAGGTCAGCGCCTCGTTGCAGCACTCGGAGCATCTGTCTTGCTGCAGTGGAAGATTTCAGTCCCCTCGTGTTCCTTTGCGTTGCTTCTGGGCTGTGTTCCCTCTTATTTCATTTCCATCTGAAATCCTGAGCTCACCCTCCTCGGCAGCTGACGGGACCATTTATTTCCGAGGCTGCAGCCAGTCGGAGCACTGCCGACAGCTGAGCGAGTTCTCTGGGCGTTTGCCACCTTGTTTTGTTCCTGCAGAGAGGGGAAGGAGACAGCTGAATGTCTTCATTTCGCAGCAGCAAAGCTGCCGGAGCCCGAGAGCCTCAGCTCTCCCCGGCCTCAGCCCAGCCCTGGAGGGCAGGGCCCTGATGGACTCTGCTTCTCGGCCATTTGTCCTTTTGCTTAAAGCTTTGAGACAGCTTGGCCTGGCCTTTGCAGTCGTCCTGCCAAATGCCCCGGGAGCAGTGGAACAGCTGCTAGGGCCTGGTTGTCAGGAGAGCCCTCAGTATTCAGTTCATGAAATAAAGCCCAGAGGGGGCGAGGCACTTTTTGGTGGGTTGCACAGCAAGTGAGGGACAGAGGCAGGACTGAAAACTGCTGGCTGCTGGGCCTGCCCTTTCCGTTAGATCAGGTTTCTTCTTCAGAATCTTAGACAACCAAGTGCAGGACTGCTCCCCACATCCACCCCCCCAGTCTCTCACTAGGTGGCTCCTTCTCCCCCTCAGACAGGGTCTCAGCCCAAAAGTTCCCTCCTCAGAGAGCTGCCCCAGTCGCGGCTCTCCACGGCGTGCCCTCCACCCCCACCTCGGCCGTCACTGTCTCTCGTACATTCTCTCTCATCCTCTTTTTCCTTTCTTTTTAAAGATTTATTTATTTTTATTCAAAAGGCAGAGTGACACACACACACACACAGACAAAGAGAAAGAGATCTTCCATCCCCAGATGGCTACAATAGCCAGGGCTGGGCCAGGTCAAAGCCAGGGGCCTGGGTCTCCCACAGGGGTGGCAGGGACCCACGCCCTTGGGCCATCCTCTGCTGTTTTCCCAGGGGCGTTTGTGGGGAGCTGGATGGGAAGTGGAACAGCCGGGACTTGAACTGCAGCTCTTACTGGAAGCAGTGGGTCAACCCTGCCCCCACGAGTGCTGATTCCAGGTGCCGTCACCCTCCTTGTCCTTGTCCTTGTCCTTGGTTTTAGAGCTGATTGGTCCCTGATGTGATCTCCTGTCACAGTTTATTCTACACTCTTCCTCCCCCCACCCCCCTCAGACTGCAAGTGCCATGAGGCCAGAGAGTATCCCTGTCTTTCACAAGGGGTGCTTGGTAACCATGCTTGGTAACCATGCTTGAGCTCATGTTTCTACTCTGTGATTGTAGAAACCACACTCGAATTCCGGGTCTTCTCAGAGCTAGCGCCATGCAGGCCCGTCCTCCCCCTGTAGTCGCGAGCGAGGCAAAGACTCAATGCTATGTCAAGTGCAGCACAGCTGAGCTGTGATGCGGCGTGGCAGCTAGGGGCGTCCAGTGCACTGCCGTGATGGGTTTATCGGGACATAACTGTATTTTTAAAAGAGCTTACTTTGCATTCATTTGAAAGGCAGAGTCAGAGAGAGAGAGAGAGAGCGAGTAATCTTTCATCCACTGGTTCATTTCCCAAATAGCCGCAACAGCCAGGGCTGGTCCAGGCCAAAGCCAGGAGTCAGAAACCCCATCTGTGTCTCCTACATGGGTGGCAGGAGCCCAAGAACTTAGGCCATCTCCCACTGCTTTCCCCAGGGCAGCAGCAAGGAGCTGGATCGGAAGCAGAGCAGCCGGGACTCGAACCGGTGCTCGTGTGGGATGCCGGTGCTGCAGGGGCAGCCTAACCCTCTGTGCCACAGCACTGGCCTCATGGGGACGTAACCACTGCACGTGGAGGCACAGCGTGTGATGAAGGGATGCAGCCAGGCAGGTGGATCTCAGACTAGACATGATCCTTGAGCAAGGAGGTTTCCAGTAAGTGACGGCAACGAGTCACTCCCATTTGCTTTAGGTCAGATTTTGTGTGTGTGTTGGTGGGGAGGAAGTGCACCCCTAAAAATGCTTCAAGGCCACACATCTAGGGCCAGTTCTATTTGTGCACGACTGGCCCCCTGCTGAACCCGGCCCCTGGCCATGGCCTGTGCATGGTGCACTTGTAGCGTGCGATGCTCCCAAACTGGCTCTCAGCCAAGCGCGTCCCTCGGTTCCTGTGCTTGAAAAGACAAGGGCTTAGTCCACGCGGCTCCGAACCCGCTTCTTCAAAAGCTGCCTTAGAGAGCGTGGCATCGTTCACTTCCAGTGACATGCACGCACTCCGCGTAGGGCTCCGTCGGTCTGGACAAGGGTGTGCACCTGTGTAACTCACACCCCTAAGAAGACACAGAGCAACTCCCTGACCCAGAAGGTTCCCTCAGGCTCCCTCCAGCCAGGCACCCCTCCCCAGCCCAGCCATTCCAGAGGTGGTCACTGTGCTAACTTCTCTCACCCAAGATGAACCTTGCCCCTTCCCGTGGAGAGGGGATCACACAGAATGTGCTCATTGTATTCAGCCTCTTTTGCCCGACATCAGGTTCGCTGCTCACCACTGAGGTTGATATGTGGATCCACATCCACCCCTTTTCATTGCCGAGTGGTATTCCAGTAGGTGGATTTATCACAGTTTGTTTCTCCATGCACCTGCTGATGGACATTGGGGTTAGTTCCAGCTACGGGCTGCTGTGAATAAAGTTGCTAAGAACTTCTTGAACAAGGCTTTTCAAAACATTTATTTACAACAGAAAAAGAGCGATGGAGATAGAAGAGAGAGAGAGAGAGAGAGAGAGAGAGAGAGAAAGGAAGTGAGCTTCCATCGAATGGGCCACTTCCCAAATGCCAACAGACAGGGCTGGGCCAGGCCAAAATTGCAAGCCCAGAACTCAAACTGAGTCCCCCACATCAGGGCAGGTACTTGGGCCACCACCTGCTGCTGGCCCCCAGGCGTGTTAGCAGGGAGCCGGATTAGAAGCGGAGCAGCCGGGATTTGATGCTGGACGCCCTTACCACTGCGACAAATGCCCAGCCCAACACTCCTGAAGGGCTCAGCTGTCACCATCCCTTCTCCACGCAGCGCGTCCCCGTGTCCTCTTCCCACCAGTAAGGGCCTCGCTGCGCTGTGCCGGCCTCCTCCTCACCCCGTCCTCCTGTCTGGCTCCTGCCCATTGCATTCCCACAAATCTACTCTACATCGGTCAGCCTGTCCACACCCTGCCCCCCGTCCCCCCCTCCACGACTCTTGTTGCTGCCACGTCCCGGGCTCCCCTTCATGTCAGGGCTTTGTCCTTGCCGTTCCTGTTGTTCTGGAAAGTTCTTCCCCGAGACAGCTCCGAGGCTGGATCCTTCACGGTGGGTCTTTGCTCAGATGTCACCTGGGTGACTGACAAGGCCCTGTTTAAAGTTGTGCAGCCCCTCCCTCTCCTGTCCTTGCTCCCTTCATGTCCTTGGCTTCTTGTTGTCACCTGCTGCATTGTATGTTTGGGTCGGTGGTTACTAACCTTAGGTTGGAAGTGATGAGGGGAGGAGAAAATTATTGGAATGCAGAGAGCACGCACGCACGCACGCACACACACACACACACACAGAGAGAGAGAGAGAGAGAGAGCAAGCTGTGGGGAGCAACTCGGACTAGACTAAGTTACTGGAATTAAGACTTATTCTATGCATCTGCTCTCCCACAATATGGCGCTGGGAGAGGAGTAAACAGCTTCTACACAGCTGCCTCCAGTTCGACCAATAACCTGCAGGAGCTGATCCTGCTCCTGATTGGAGGAGAGCAGCGTGCTCAGCGTGTGGGTAGCAGAGTTGGGATTGGTGGAAGAGGACTATAAAGGAGGAGAGAGACAACATGCACCAGGAACATCAGGATAACATCTGAGCAGCCCCTGAGAGAGCCGGCCGGCGGTGTGCCGCTCCCCCGCAGAAGTGGGGAAAGTGGCAGGGGGAGCCGCCCCTCCACGGAGGTGGAGGGGTCGGCAGCCAACCCAGGAAGGACCAGCAGCAAACCGGGGAAGGGCCGAGCAGACAAAAGAACAGCGCAGGGTCTAGTGTCGTTCCTCCGTGAAGAGGTGGAGCGACAGAGAGCTGTCCTGAGAGGACCAGGGTATCCAGCTGAGGACCCCAGGCAGCCCAACTCAGGCCCCGCCCCCCGATCTTGCCAAGGCTCCTCATTGGCCTGGCCTACGTGGGAGATGGAGGCAGGCACAAATCAGCTTCAAGGCCAATGAGGAGGAGAAAGCTCTTCGGGTGGAGGAACTCCAGTGTTCCCTGGAGCCCTGGGGTTTTGTTGAAGATCGCTGGGGCTGTGACCGCGGGCAAGGGGCGACCCAGGGGCTGGACGAGGGTGATTGGGTTTTGGCAAGGCCATGCACCTGCCGTGAGGTTGGGCGCGTGGCTGTGCCCTCGGAGGCCCGGTGCTGGTTTGCAGGAGGGCCTGAGCAGCTCACTCTGCGTGGCTGGAAGGATTTGCTCAGGTTCGGGTGGAAATGCTTTGTGAATGGCACAGTCTTGGACAAGATGGCTCGTTGGTTAGGCTCAGCCACCAGTTCACGCTTCCATTGTTGATTCAGGAATTCTGAGTCTAGACGCGGAATGAGTTGGGGGTCTCCAGGAGGACCTGGGGGCAATGGGTGCTTTCAGTCCAGCCCGTCCCTGAACCGGCTCCTGACAGGGGCCTGGCCCTGTGGCTCAGAGGGTTCAGTGGCTTCCTGTGATGCCAGCATCCCATATCAGAGTGCTGGCTGGAGTCCCGGCTCTCTGCTTCCGATCCTGCTCCCTGCCAATGGCCTGAGAAAGCAGTAAAAGGTGGCCCAAGTGCTTGGACCCTTGCGCCCATGTGGGAGACCTGGATTCTTACTCGGCTTTGGCAAGACTTGGCTGTGGCACCCATCTGGGGGGTGAAGCAGCAGATGGAGGATCTGTCTCTCCCTTTCCTCTGTCACTCTGCTTTTCAAATAAATAAATATGTCCTTTGTAAATTTTTTTTAAAATTTTTTGACAGACAGAGTGGACAGTGAGAGAGAGACAGAGACAGAGAGAAAGGTCTTCCTTTGCCGTTGGTTCACCCTCCAATGGCCGCTGCGGCTGGCATGCTGTGGCCGGTGCACCGCACTGATCCGATGGCAGGAGCCAGGTACTTATCTTGGTCTCCCATGGGGTGCAGGGCCCAAGCACTTGGGCCATCCTCCACTGCACTCCCGGGCCACAGCAGAGAGCTGGCCTGGAAGAGGGGCAACCGGGACAGAATCCAGCGCCCCAACCGGGACTAGAACCCGGTGTGCCGGCGCCGCAAGGCGGAGGATTAGCCTATTGAGCCACGGCGCCGGCAATAAATACATCTTTAAAAGTTAAAAATTGATGGGGAACTCCACAAGTTCCTTAAGATCTCAGGTGTGGTAGCAGTTGGGTTACTCATCAAGACACCCAGTTTCGGCCCGGGCCTATGCACAAGATCTTGACAACAGCTCATTCAGTGCCTCAAGTGCCCGTGGGTTCTCCCCTCCTCCCTCCCTTATTCCAGCAGCATTGAGGGCCACCAGCCCCCCTGGGAAGCTGTAGGAAGAGTGTGAGGAGAAGGGCAGTCCCCCTTGCTCAGTCTGGGTGCTCGTGTGTCCTCTTATGTGGCAGGGACCAGATACTTCGCAGCTGAGGCCCTGTGGCCCCGCCCCGAGGGGCGCAGAGAGCGGTGCCCATGCTTTCCAAGGCGTTTAGCTGCACAGGGCACGTCTCGTTATGGACCTGGGCCACCAGCCCAGTGTGAAGTCAGCTGGTGGGCACCACACAACTAATTGCCGTGATCTTGCATTCGTAGGCCAAGTCCCACACATGGCACCAAGCTCGGGGCCTTGAAGCGGTTCTGAGCTGGCTGCTGCTGCCTGCTCTCAGCCTCTGGCTCAGGTCCCAAGTCAAGCTCCTGCTTATTCTGGGGGGTGGGGAAGAGGCCACTTCTTCGTCCCACAGCTTTGAATCTCTTCTTGGTTTTAGCAACAGGTCCCGTGGCTTAGTGACCAGAGTGCTGGCTGGGGCAGAGGAGCAATGGACATTGGTCCCTGTCTGCCTCCTCCATGGTCCATGTCCTGGGACAAGTCACTTCCTCTCCTGGGCCTTGGTTTACCCATCAGTAAGCTGAGAAATGCGTTCTGGGACTTGAGGTCTTCCTGGCATCTCTGACGCCTTGGGTTTCCAGGGCAGGGTTCTCCAGCCTCAGGACCAGAGGTTGAACTTCTGCCTACTGGACGCCAGCAGCACCCGCTCCCAGGCAGTGACAGACGCACGTGACTGGGATGGAAACTGACCATGAAGGTCCCCTGGGAGCACAGGCACCCCGGGTAGGCGTGCGGTTCCTGGGCACTGGCTGAGGACTGCGCAGGTCGTGGGAGCTCTGTCTGCTGGGTGCCATCCTGCAGGGCCGCTGTTGCTGGTGGCTCCACCTGCCACATACCAGGTCCCGGGAATAGGAACCCCAGCTGAGGACAGGTGTTGACCTGGGGGAATTTGCTGGGTGCTGACTGAGCAGAAGTGCCGCGTGGACACGCTTTGGCACGTGGGGGTGTGTGTGTCAGACACAGGAATCCGTGCTATTGTGGGTGGGCGGCCAGCTGCGGCTCTTGTTGACTCTGGGGGTGCAGGCATTGCTGGCTTCCCGTCGCCTCTCCCACCCCTCCTCCTGGCCTTCTGTGCCTCTATCCTGGGCCCCTCCCTTGCCTGTCACCTGCAGCCCCTCACCAATCAGGTTCCGTCCCAAGTATTGGACGCCTCTGTGTGGATAGCCCTGTGTTCAGCCTACGGCGCTGATTCTCACCCTGTGTCTGCTCTGCAGCTGTGCTTACAGATCTCAAAGCACCATGACGCCAGCCCCGCCCCCCCATCCCCCGCCGTCCCAGGCCATGCTTGCTCCCCTCCTCAGCATCACGCACAGTTCCCAGCCTAGCAGCCACCCCCTCCCTGTTTCTGTACACAGGCCAGCGGCCAGTCACACTGGTGCTCCCTTCAGAGCGAGTCTTGCACCCCGTTCTCACCCCGCCGTCCCCGTCCTGAGCCAGGCGGCCTCTGTGTCCTGCCTGGAGGGTTCCTGTGCTCCTCAGGTCACTCTCCTGCCTGCGGCTGGAAGCGATCTTTGGAGAACCAAGGCCAGATCACGTCACCTGCCTCCTCAAAGTCCTCCGTGGCTTCCCGTGGCACTGAGAACCAACACACCGCCTGCCTCCTCAAAGTCCTCCGTGGCTTCCCGTGGCACTGAGAACCAACACACCATTCCCTTCCCGGTGTCTGTGGGGCCCCTGCCTGCCTGTGCAGCCTTGCATCACCTCCGCCGCGCCCCGCACACCACCCTAGCCGTCTTCACTGAATGGGGGAAGGTCTTTTGCCCTCACAGTTCTCTCTGGATCTTTCCACAGCAGTCGTTTGCTATTCTTCTCGTCTCTGAAGTCCCCCCCTCCTCCCGAGACGTCCTCCCTGCTGGTGACTGCTGTGTCTGTGGTCTGTGGTAGTGTCCTTGATCCCTGACGTATTCCAGACTCCCCTCGCTCTCCAGCCCCAGTCCTGGAAGCAGCTGCTTCCTCAAGGGCTCTGGATGCTTTTGTGGGAAATGTTGTCTAGAGACCACAATCTTGACACCAGGGTGCTCACAGCTCAGTTTCCAGGACTTCTCAGAGGACACAGTGGGGCATCTGCACTTTTAAAAATGTATGGAGCACTTGGCCAGCATTGTGGCATAGCTGGTAAGGCCATGGCCTTCAACAGCAGCATCCCATATGGGCACCAGTTTGAGTGCTGGCTGCTCCACTTCTGATCCAGCTTCCTGCAAACGCACCTGGGAAAGCAGCAGAGGATGGGCCAAGTGCTCGGGGCCCCTGCACCCACAGGAGGCTCCTGGCTCCCAGCTTCAGTCTGGTCCAGCCTTGGCTGTTGCAGCCATTTAGGGAGTGAACTGGTGGATAGAACATTTCTCTCTCTGTGTCTCCCTCTCTCTTCTCTAGCTCTGCCTTTCAAACAAATAAAATAAATCTTTTTAAAAATGCATGACATCACCCATGGTTTCGTACTTCCTATTCAGAACCATGGGATTTTACCCAACTCGTCAGTTCTACCCCACACTCTTTCCTCGCTCCAAACACTCAACACGAGCACAAACGCGTCACACACGGCAGACTCAGGGTGACAACTTCCACGTCGCTGTCCACAACACGAGCTCTAACAGCAGCTTAAGATATATTTGCCATCCTTGTTTTGTCTTTCAAGTTAGCCAAAATATTCTAGTTATAATTTGCTTATAATTCACCTTCTCTGTGGGCTTATGCCACAGCGACGTACACGGAGGTCTTTTTTGTTTCACTTCATTTTCAGTTTTTTCTCATTGCCTTTTTTTTAAAGACTTATTTACTTGAAAGAGTTACAGAGAGAGAGGAATAGGTCTTCCATCTGCTGGTTCACTCCCCAGGTGGCAACAGTGGCTGGGGCCGGGCCAGACCAAAGCCAGGAGTTCCAGGTCTCCCACATGGGTGGCAGGGGCCCAAGGACTTGGGTCATTTTCCACTGCTTTCCCAGGCCACGAGCAGGGATCTGGTTAGGAAATGTAGTAGCTGGGACGTGAACCGGTGCCCGTGTGGGATGCCAGCGTCTCAGGCGGTGGCTTTACCCCAGCTCTGGCCCCAGCATTGCTTTTCAAGAACACTTAGCTTCGGGGGTAGTGTCGTGGCCAACACGTTAAGCTGCCTCTTGTGACACTGGCACTCCCTCTTGGAGAGCCGGTTCGAGTCCCAGCTGCTCCACTTCCCATCCAGCTCTCTGCTATGGCCCAAGTCCTTGGGCCCCTGCACCTGCGTGGGAGACCGGGAGGAAGCTCCTGGCTCCTGGCTTCGGATCGGCACAGCACCGGCCGTGGCGGCCATCTGGGGAGTAAACCAGCGGATGGAATCTCTCTCTCTCTCTCTCTCTCTCTCTCTCTTCCTCTCTGTCTCCCTCTCTCCGTAACTCTACGCCTCAAATAATTAAATCCTAAAAAAAAAGAAAGAAAAAGAAAACACGGCTTTGGCTGTGATTTCGTCTGTGTGGCTCCTGAGGTTCCTTGGGTAAGGGTCTCTCGAAGACGTCCGCATTCCAACCCCACGACCGGCGGCTCGCAGGGGGATCTGCAGACGGGCTCCCGTCCGCCTGAGGCGGGAAAGTTCCCCGCACAGCCCAAGTGCGTGGGGTCCGGACGCAGACGAGGCCGGAGCCCCAATCCAAGGAACGCAGGCGGCCTCGGGGAGCCGCAAAAGCCGGCGAGGGAGTCGCCGCCCGCGGGCGCTGGAGTACGATTGGGCGCCGGCGGCTTACTGCTGACGGCTGATTGGCTGCGAGTGGGCCTGGGGGCGGGCCTGGGTCGTTGGGGGCGTGCCCTCGGAGCACTGAGTCGCGCTGAGGTCTGCCTCCGCGCGCTGTGGTCGCCGGCGGGCACCCGCCTTCCCGCGCGGGCAGCGCCTCACAGGTGTTCTCGGGTGACGGGAGGATGCGACGGCTGCAGGGCCTCCAGCCCCGCCGGCGCCTGCTCCAGCCTGCGAGACCCGCCCTGGACTTCGGCCCCCGGGAGCCCACAGAGTAA
Source organism: Oryctolagus cuniculus (assembly GCF_964237555.1). NCBI lineage: Eukaryota > Metazoa > Chordata > Mammalia > Lagomorpha > Leporidae > Oryctolagus > Oryctolagus cuniculus. Next base: position 9,941,695 of record NC_091442.1, on the reverse strand, counting down.
GTTTTTCTGGCTTTGACACGCTGAGGACAACGGCGGCCGCCGAGGACAGAGAGCGTCGAAGCCTGGCCGTGTGGCCCCGTGCCGCGGACCCCCTGTGTGATTCCCGCCCTGAGCCCCTGACTCCGGCTCCCCGCGATCGCAGACCCTGGGAGGCCGCAGCGACCCTCGCGTGGCCGTGCACCTGCTGGGTTGCGGCCCGGTGCCGGGTCAGCTTCAGCCCCGCCCGCTGTGGGCATCTGGCCAGCCGATGGACAGGCGCGCGCTCCCTCTCTCCCTCTCAGATGAAACACTAGCCAGGCCTGGCATTTATTGTGCCATCTCCACCTTTCCCGTCTCCTCTGCAGTCTTCCCGTTACATTTGTAGCTTACCTTTCAAAAGCACAATCTGGATCTACACCAGGTATATAGAGAGTGAAATGCATAAATGTACCCCCTCTTAGCCCAGTAACGTTCTGCACGGTTCTCTTCCTGGAGGCCATTGCACAGGGCCTGGACGTGATCCTTGTCCTGTCCACAGCTGTAGAGAATCCCACCGCGGGGCAGTACCGTGTTTTGTTATCATCATTATTATTTTAAGATGTATTTGTTTATTTGAAAGGCAGAGAGAGAGAGAGAGAGGTCTTCCATCCGCTGGTTCACTCCCCAGATGGCTGCAACGGCCAGAGCTGAGCCGATCCGAAGCCAGGAGCCAGGAGCTTCTTCCAGGTCTCCCACGTGGGTGCAGGGGCCCAAGGACTTGGACCATCTTCTGCTGCTTTCCCAGGCCACAGCTGGGAGCTGGATGGGAAGTGGAGCAGCCAGGACTTGAACTGGCGCCTGTATGGGTTGCCGGCATTGAGGCGGTGGCCTTACCCGCTCCGCCACAGCGCCGGCCCAGTGCCATGTTTACTCTTCAGTCCCCTCGGGGTGAAGGGGGCATCGGCCGTCACATTTTTGCCAGTGCGTCTTTGGGATCACAGGTTCTTGTAAGTGGGATAACTCGGGTGCAACTTTGCTGCTCTTGTCACCGTCCTGCCCGGAGGTGGCACCGTGTGTGTCACCCCTGCTAACCCACGAGAGAGTTGCTTTCCCCACAGTGTGTCACCAGCGTGTGCCCTCAGACCTCCGGCTCGTATCCAGTCCCACGGGGGCAGGTGGCTTCCCGCTGTTGTTTAGTTCACGTTTCCCCCTTCTGAGCGAGGTGCAACATCTTTTTGCGTGGCTGGCAGCCATGCGCGTTTCTTCAGTGGCATCTTTCCTGAATTAATGACATCAGTTGAGTTAATGAATGAGCGAGTTGCAGTTTCCCGGGAGAAGCTGCGCCCCGGGAGGTGCGGCTCTTGGTGCCCTGGTGGCTACCGCTGCCTCAGACCGCTGCGCCACACCTCGCCAGGCGTGGGCAGCGACCGTTCGCTGAGAGCGTCTCTTCCATCAGGGTGACAGCGGGTCGGAGCCGTGGGTGGCTCTGTACCCACGGCACATCGGGATCGCTGCGGAGGAGCAGCCGGGCCAGCTCCCTGGCCACCGCTTCGGCCACCGTTCCCTCTCCCACTCCCGCCCTTGTCACGCAGCTGGTCTGCGTCCCGGAGCCTCTGCCAGCTCTTGGCGTTTGGGGATCGGGAGTTGCCAGGAGGGCACAGAGGGCGCATACCGTGGCGGAAAGATGCTTGACTTAAAGCCCGGTGGCCCTGGGTTCGAATCCTGGCTCTGCCACGGCCTAGCTCTGAGGGCTTGGGTTATCGGACTCACGGCAGAGGTGTCTTGAAATGAAACTGAAATTATGCTTGCGAGCTGTAGAAGGCCTGGCGGCTGTAGGTGGGCCGGTGGTTGGGATCAGTGATCGCGCGTCTGGGACGTGTGAGGCCTGGTGCTGCGTGGTTTTCTGCTGTGTCTCCTGTGTTCTTGATAGGACCCTGCGAGGCAGTGCCGCCCTCTGCTTAGTCTCGCCCAGCCGTGAGGCAGTGGCCTGACGTCTTTGAACCTCTGAGTTCAGAGGCGGAGAACTGAACCCAGGCTGGGTGCCACCCTGCCTCTCGGCCTGCTGGTGCCTTGGCCACAGCCAAGACTTTGCTGGGAGGCCAGGAAACCAATCTGTGCCTCTCCAAGAACATTGGTTGCTTGTGGCGTCGGGTGGGTGTCAGACCGGCAGGACCAGGTGCAAAATGAAAATGTGGAGCCTCCTGTTCCAGAAATGCTGACAACTTGGTGGTGACAGCAGAGCGCCAGCCACGCACGGGCCTCGGGGTGTGGGTCTCCCTGCACCTGCCTGGGTGGCACCGGGCAGGGTGCACCTGACGGTGGGCGGGGCGGGGCGGGGCGGGGCTGGCTGGGAGCTCCCACCCGCTCCTCTGCTCCTCTGCACGCTCTGCCAGGCTCCACACTCCCTGAAGACCTGGAGGAGGCCCCGAGATCGGCTAAGAGGCCCCCACCACGAGGCCTGGAGACCCCTGGGCTGAATTAACTCACAGATGGCAGATGGCCCAGGCTGGCCACGAACCCCAAAGGGAGACACAGAAGGCTGCAGGGGCAGGATCCCCAAGTCCCTTTCCCAGCATCACGGCCCCTTGAGCGACCCCCATCACTGCAGTCGCTACTAATAAACATGGAAATACAATGCCTTCCAGCCGCAGTGACTTCCACAGGTCGTGAGCTTTCTGACATAGGTGTTACTGAACCGCCTGTGTGGGTCCAGGCTTCTAAACGCTTTTCTTTCTCGTCCCGGAACAGCCTGGATGCTGCCATTTCCTGCAGAATTCAGCACGAGATTCCCAAACTTTTAGATCATTGACAGAAAGGAAGAACAGCCCCCCCCCCCAGCCCCATGCACGCGCACCCACATTCCTTCCTTCCGTTTGATGGATGTAATGTTCCCAGCCCAGACTCATCCCCATCGGGCCTTCGCCCGCCTTGCTGCTTCAGCTCCGGGTCTTGATCTGGCTGCAGGCACTGTTGCTTGTCTGCCCTGGTCAGCCTCGCAGTGAGCAGAATGACCGCATGCTGATGCGAGCACTCCTGCGCACGGGAGGGAGGCGGGGGTTGTCAGAGGGCTGGGACGCCTTCCCGGGGGTCGGCTGTGCTGCCCACACCTGGCCTGCGAGCACCCCTCTCACCTCAACTTCTCAGGGCTCCCCTGGTGGCGGGTGCCAGTTGTGGACGTGGACGCGGGGCGTGCCGGTCAGACGTCTGGCTTGGTGGCCGAGCTGCCAGTTGGGACACCCACATCCCTGAGGAGTAGCTGGGTCCGAGCCCTGGCTTGGCTCCAGATTCCAGCGTCTTGCTGCTGGGCACCCTGGGAGGGGCAGGTGATGGCTCAAGTGGCCGGATCCTTGCCACCCAGGTGGGAGACCCAGCTGGAGTTTCTGTCTCCTGCGTCAGCCCTGGGCAGCCCCCACTGGTGTACGCCTCTGGGGGTGGTGCAGCAGCAGGTGAGAAGAGAGCTGTCTCTCTGCCTCTCCAGCAGTGCATAAGTGAGACAATCTTATCCAGTCAGCTGGCATCCAGTGGAAGGAGCACATTCCGCCGAGACGGTCCCCAGCTCGCGGTGGCTCCAGGTGCGAGAGCACACCCGCACGGCCATCCTGCCTTCACTTTCAGCCGAGTGTTCCGCAGCCTCCTGTGACCGTCTCCACTCGGTTAGGGGAGTTTGCCCAGCGGTAGGCTCGCAGAGGTGCTCTGAGCACGTTGAAGGCACACTGGGCCCAGTGGCGATGTGCTGTGTCAGCTGCGTTAGATGTGTTTTCCACTTACGTAGAACTTATGATGGCTTTATCAGGATGCAGCCTCCCTGGGAGTCAAGACACACCTGGATTGTCTCCCCAGGGTGCTGGGAAGTCCAGTCTGACAGTAACGGGCTCTTTGTGCCCCCAGCAACTGCCGTGGGTGTGCCGAAGCCCTGGCAGCACCAGAGCCCCAGGCGAGCCCTTGCTTCTGTCCCCACACGGGGCTCAGGTGTCTTCTCTGAGCCTGGGCACCCATTGCACTATCCCTGGACGGTTGTACAACTGGGGGGCGATTTTGTTCCCTGGCGACATTGATCTAGCGATGACTTGCGTTGTCACAGCAGGTGGGCGTGCCAAGGCCAGGGAAGCTGCCCCACGTGCTGTAGTGCCCAGAGTGGCCCCCAACAAAGCAAAGAAGCACCCTGCCCCAGGTGTCAGGGTGCAGGGCGGAGAAGCTCTGCCAGGGGCCGTTTGGATGTTTGTAACAAACTCATCAACTTAAAAATCAGCCTGCAATGGATGTATCCAGTTACACACTCACAGGCTTCCAGGAGCCTGTTTTTGTCTCACCCTGTCCTGAGTGTATCTTCCTCTCTCTGTGTGTTCCCTAAGGTACCTCATACTTCAAAGAGCTGGTTTTTCACCAGCCACAGAGATGAGCTTGATTGGTCTCCTCCTACCAGGTCCATATCCTACTGTGTGGTACTGGCCTCCCTTGCAGCTAAGGGTGCTAAGTGGGACAGTTCTGGCCGGTGATATATAAGGGGAAATGTGTTGGAGCTTTTTGGGAAACAGGTTGACGCTGGGTGGGGCATTGTGGACAGAAGAGCTGGCTGTGTCAGCCTCTGTAGCTTTCCTGCTTGAGACTCCCATGTGAGCATGAGGTGTGTGGGGCTGTGGCAGCCATTTTGCAACCAAGAGACAGGACAATTACAGAGACAGGATTAAGAGACAGGAGAATTACAGAGATGCTTGTCCTTGGTGGTTGCTGAGTGAATCCTGGAACTACACCCTGCAGCTTTTGTTAAGCCATAAGTAGCCTTTGAGTATAACCTTACCTGATGTATTTAGCAGGTGACTTCACTTCTCTGTGTGTCTGACTTTTGTGGAAGGATAGAATAAATACTGTATAAAGGTCTGGCAGTTTAATGAGGTGACATAGTAATGCATTTGATGAAGTGCCCAGCATATAATAAATACTCAGTGATCCATGGTAGCTGTTTCTGTTAGGCCCCTTATAACCTGAGTTAATCAGGGGTGATATTGTCGGCCTTATAGGAAGTTATTTCTATTGATTATTCCCTCAATTATCTGACAAATGTGTGTTAGGGTCTCCCGCAGAGACCCTGGAAGTAATGGGAAATTATCCGGAAATAATAGAACCAGAGGGCTGTTGTCCACGAGGTCCCAGTGTCCATGCCAGAGTACAATCCCTGGGCTAGCATTGACTTCAAGTTTTTCTTAAAGCCAACTTATTCTTTTTGATTAAGTGCACTTACTTTAAAAACAAGCTTTATATCACTATAATGAACACAAAATATATCAGTTGGCATAAAAAACTGCAAAATGTAAAGGCCAGCAAAGACTCTCCAGTGCCTTTAAATTAAGACAAAGAAGTCATCGTGTGCCACCTCAAACCATCCCGCATGGCACAACCGTGCCTGTGCCGCACTCAGCGAAACTCGGGAGAGAATAATAATACTCGCTAAAAAAGTTATCACTTAGAAGCCCCCGAAGAGTCCTAAACGTCACAGTGGGCCTTGACGCAGAAGTTGGACGTAAATAATGTCGTTGTTACCCGCAGTAACTCCTCACCGGCTCATCAGCCTTGGAGGAAAATCTCTGGTGAGTGTCGTGTGGGTTTCTGGTTCGCGATATTTCCCCCTCTATTAAGTTGACGGGAACTCCCTCTGTCTCAGTCGCTAAGGCACTTCCCGTGAGCCTCGGGGTCCGGCCTCCTTCAGCAGTCACCCGTGCTCTGCATTCGAGATTCACGCTCCTGCAGGCGGATACTGAGCCAGGCACTGCAGCCTGGAAGAGACCTGGGTGGGGTGCCAGGGAAGGCAGGCCTGGATTCCTGACCCTGGACGCCAGGAGAGAAGAATGTGTGTTGTTTGAAGGCTCTGACAGGGGTGATTTTTAAGTGCAGCAGTTGATAACTAACAGAGAAGCAGCGAGGCTCAGAGAGGTAGCGAGGCCCATCTGTGGTCACAGAGCAGATTCCACACCAGGCACGCCGACCCTCAGCTGGGCCCTCTGCACCCTCTCAAGTCTCGTTCCGACCTGCGTGGTTTTGGGAAGTGGCTCGGCATAAGGGAAGAGTCCACGTCTTCAGAGCCGGATGGCCGGCCCGGGGCCGGGGCCCCTGCGTCCTGCTGCGGAGACCTTGGAGTGTTCTGAGGACTTGGATGGAAGGTGGGGGGCAGGATCCCCCCTCCAGCTCCGTTTTCTGAGGAGCTGAAGGTGAGGCAGTTGCAGGTAGCTCCGGCTCGGGCACCACCGTCTGGCGGCAGTAACAGAGCCGCGAGGCAGTAGCAGAGACGTTTGGGCCAGGATGGTCACGACTCCGTCACTCACCTGTGACCCCACATGTGAGCCATTTGGGTAGCTAATCCTTTTCATTCCCTTGTGACAACCGTGGGGAAAATGGCTTTGCAGGCTGAGCCCCACACGGGTAATTAAAGGACACTTTATCACCGGCAGGCAGACACATCCGCCAAGGGCCTTCCAGAAAAAGCCAGAAATGATAAAAGCCTCCTCTCTTCACATGGAAATCGCAGCAGGCTCTGCTCGTTTCTGCAGACGGGAGGCAGAGTTTGCTGCCTGGGCTCAGGCCCGCTTCAGTGCCACCTTCCGGGTCCCCTGTCCCACCTGTTTCCTGCACCGCTGGGGCTTCTGGAGATCTTCTGGTGTGAGGTCCCTGGCAGAGGCGCCTTTGAAGATGGGGACAAGCCAGGCGGGATCGTTAGGGGTGCTTTGGACTCCGCCTGGCCCTGACACCGGCGCTGGTTCTGGCATTTTCTAGACTTTTCCGAGCCTCAGTTTCCTGACCTGTCAAATGGTGATGTCGCCCACCTCGGCGGCTGTAAGGTTTAAAGGGGAGGCTGCAGGGAAAGCATTTAGCACCGTGCCTGCCACGCACTTGGCTCCCCAGAAGCCCTGACACTGGTGGGGATGGTGGCAGGGACAGAGCAAGCCCTGCTGTGCCCCCGGGTCGCTCCCTGGAGCTCACTCTCCTACCCCGAGGGTGGACGTTCTCCTCGGAACACGGGTTCTCAAGACCCCCAAACCGCAATGCTGTTGTCTCGTTTCTTCTCAAGAGGTAGTGTTATTGACGGTCACGTGGTCACTAATCTGGGTGATGCGGCCAGGGCCCAGGCCTGGGCGTTCACGAGATGACAGATTGATTTGTCTTGTCTGGGACTGTTTGAAATAAGCAATCTTAGTGGGCATTAGGACACTGCTTGGGGCACCCGGATCCTGTATCGGAGTGCCCGCACCACTCCTGAGTCCAGCTTCCTGCTCACGTGCACCCTGGGAGGCAGCAGGTGATGGCTCAAGTCGTTGGGTCCCTGCCACCCATGTGGGAGGCTGGCTCAGCTCCAGATGTTGTGGATGTGTGGGACGGGAACCAGCAGATGGGAGATGTCTGTCTCTCTACCTTTCAAACAGATTAAATGAATAAAACGTTTAGAAAATGAGTAATCCAACTTGATGTGTGTGTGTGGGTGAATGTGAGATTTTGTTTTGTTTTTGCAGTGAAAGACATACATCGGACTGGAGGCTGACGGGTGTTTTGCTCAGGAAAGTGCGGTGTGGGAACCTGGCCTGTGTGTGAAGCCGCCGCCCGCGCTGTCCTGCGCTCTCGGGGTGTCTCTCCTTCCAGCTCCCTTGGTTGTTGTTTCCACCAGCCCTGGGCGTTTACCTCCCTCAGGCTTGACTTCCTCCCCTGGAAAATGGGGTTAAGAATCACCCCACCTCGTAGGATGGTTGTGATGGTGGAATTCAGCCAACACATGCAGACTTGGGCGGCGTCAGGTACGCAGCAGGAGCTCAGCCAACAGCAACCACGCTGTCTAGACGGCTCCTGAGGACCAGGCCTGGGACAGGTCCCTGTGCTCCCACGGTCCCTCCGTGGAGCTGGGGGAGGCTGTGGTCTGTACTTCCGGAGCCAGTGGGTGGGCATGGGGCTCTGGATTGTCCATGGTGCACAGGTGGTCTTACCTGAGGCAAGAGAAGAGCCTTTGTACCCTGGTGTCCACAGCCACGGCTTGTGGCTGCTTCCTGGGGGTGGGGGGAGGTGGTCCCTTTTGGAAGGAAGCGATTCTTAGGGACGGGGGCGGTGAGGGGGAAGGGGCTCTGGAGGGGCACCAGCAAGGCGCCTGCCCCTCTTCTTGACTCCTAAGCCTGAGCTCAGAGGCCCCTGCTGTTCTGCAGGGATTTGCGGGGAAGCGGCCTGTGCTGGTGTGCTGTTCACACCAGCACGCTGAAGGCTGCCGCTTACCTGCACTTGCTCCTCACGTCCACTGCCTGGCGGCATCAGGCAGCGGAAGTGCGCAGAGGTCTGAGCACTCTGCAGGAAGCGAGAGCCACGGGAAACACTGCCCACGGAGTGGCCCGAGAAGGGTGGCGGGGGCCTGGGGAGGCCAGAGACATTGCTGTGACGAGCACAGTCCCACAGAGACATGGAAAGGTGCCACCTGGCTGTCCCCAGGAAGCGTGGGGCCCCGGCAGCCCAGCCGAGGACATCCCAGGGAGTGGAGTGGTGCTGCCCTCGGCTAGAGGCTGTCCAGGGGATTGGTCCGAGTCAGTGCTGTCCTTGAAGTTCGAGTCAGACGCAGGAAGTCCCTTTGGCTACGGGTGCATGGCAGCAAGAAGAGTCTTGGGGCTGGGGACATGGGAAGGAGGGCCCCTGACATCAGAGGAGAGGCAGAGCTGAGAGCAGCTGTGTTGTAGAAAAGAAAGACCCAAATGGGGCACGAGGCCAGCATCCTCTAGCCAGGGGTACCTTGGGAGCAGCTGATCCTTATAACTGGTGTGTTTGTCATCGGGGGGAGGGATTGTGGAGCCAAAGTCTAGAATGGGAGTGGTGTGGAAACTCATCTACCCACCCATCAACCATCCATCCACCCACCCACCCACCTACCTGTCTATCCACCCATGCACCAACCATCCATCCATCCATCCATCCACCTACCCATTTAGCTGCCCACCATCCACCCGCTTGTCCATCCACCCATCATCCATCCACCCACCCACCCATTCCCCCCACTAACTAAAAACATTTTTGAATAGTCAATATATTCTTACAGAAAAATTCAAACTGAACAAAAGAATAAAAGGTAACTCTAAGAGCTTAGCAACTTGATTTTCCTCCAGAGAGAAAAACTGTCACTCGGTTCTTTTCATTCCGTCCAGAAACATTTAGTGCACACATGAGCACACCTGTGTGCACACCTGTTCGGGCCCAGACGGCGTCTGTGTGGCAGCTTTGGCAAGTGTGGAAGGCCACGCCGGCTTTGGGGGGCTGGGTGAGAGCAGATGATGGCAGACACAGCAAAGTCCTGCCCAGCGACTTCCCAGCACGCCGACATCTGTAAAGCCGAATTTTACACTCTCTGCGCGAGGCGGGACAGCTGGAGCTTCATTCGTCGGCAGCGCCTGGCTGTCAGTTTTTTCTTTCCGGCTTCTCCAGGCTCCAAGATAGATTAACAGGGCGTTTTCCTCCCATGCTGCTGAGTGACGGATTTCCGCAGCGGAGCGTTAACGCTTACCTGTTGCTGCTCCAACCGCGTTCCCACCTGTTGATGAGAGAGGCCTCTTCATCCACAGGAATACTTGGTTTTCATGCCCAATTCATTATTCCCCAGCCTTCATCCTGAAACGGGTCACGTCTGCCGTAAAGGTAAACATCGGCCATAGCCGCGGCTGCTTCCTTCACGTGGCGCATCACTGGTGGTGCTTGGTGTCTGGCCGCGTTACAAACTTTCCCCAAAGTGTTGGAAAGTGGTTTGCAGATCTGATGCTGTTGCGTCTCTTGGGGTCCTGTAATCTAGAATATTCCCCATGTCTCCCTCCCATCATCTTTTTTCTTTCCATCTCTCGTGACGTTGACATTTCTGAAAATCCGGCCGGCTTTCTTCTAGAATGCCTGATACTTTGTCTGATTGTTTCCTTAAGGTTGAACTCCGGAGGAACACTTGGCAAGTGCAAGGCGTGGGCAATGGCTTTGCTTCCTGGTCCTCCGCGTCGGGAGGCACCTGCTCTGAGCAGTGACCGGTATTGAAGATGCTGCCTTTGGTCTCTTGCCTGGGTAGCTCTGGCAGGATTGCTCCACCGCGAGGGGGCTTTTTGTTCCTCTGTAATGAATGAGCAAGGCCACGTGGCTGCTCTGTTTCCAGGAGCCTTTTCCCAGTGGTTTGGCATCTGCTGATGGTCCCTGCCTGAGTTCATGGTTGTAATAGGACTAACAGTTTTCTAGTGCTGTCCTTGATTCTGCACTCATCAGCTGGTGTTCTTGACAAAGAAGCCCTCAGCCTCCATGTCTTACGCGGGATGGGTGTTGCGGTGCAGTGGGTAAGCCGCCGTGGGACGCCCACATCCTGTATTGCAGTGACGGTTCAAGTCCTGGCTGCTCTCTTCCAATCCAGCACCCTTCCAATGCTCCCCGGGAGGCAGCAGATGATGGCCCAAGTGCTTGGGTCCCTGCCCCCACGTGGAAGTCCTGGATGGAGCGCTGGGTTCCTGGCTTTGGCTTGGCCCAGCCCTGGCTGTTTGGGGCATTTGGGGAATGAATCAGTAGATGGCAGATCTCTCTCTCTCTCTCTCTCTGTTTCTCCCTCTCTGACTATAGCTCTGCCTTCAAATTTTTAAAAATTTCTTGTTTTTAAGGGTGGGCATGTGGCATTGCTGTTACAATTAAGTCGCCATTTGGAATGCCCACACCCCACACTGGAGGACCTGGTTTGCACCCAGCTTCCTGCTAGTGTACACCCTGGGAGGCAGCAGATGGCGGTTCGAGTCCTTGAGCCCCGGCCACCCGGTGGGAGACCTGGATGGAGTGCTGGGCTCTGGCTTCGGCCTGGCCAGTCCTGGATGCTGCAGGTGTTTGGGGAGGGAACCAGCGGATGGAGAGCTCTGCCTGCCTTTCAAATAAAATGAAAGCTTTAAAAAGTTTTTTTTAAAAAGATTATTTATTTTGAAAGTCAGAATTACAGAGAGAGAGAGAGAGAGAGAGAGAGAGAGAGAGAGAAATATCTTCCATCTGCTGGTTCACTCCACAGATGGCTGCCACAGCCAGGGCTGGGCCACGATGGAGCCAGGAGTTTCATCCGGATCTCCCACATGGGTGGCAGGGGCCACCCTCTGCTGCTTTTCCCGGGAGGATTAGCAGGGAGCTGGATCAGAGGTAGAGCCGCGGGGACATGAACCAGTGCCCATGTGGGACCCGCGTCGCAGGCGATGGTTCTACCTGCTACACCCCAGCTCAGGGCCCTGAAAAATGCTTCCAAAGAGCGTCTTTTCTCATGTCACTCTGGCGCTAGGGCTCCTGCAGGCAGGCAGACTTCTTTGGTGAGAAGCCTCCGTCAGCTCTGAGCACCTCTCACTGCCTGGCACAAGACGTGGCCCTAGGAATGGAAGAAAGGGTTTCTCCAGTCTGTGCTGGATCGGAAGCTGAGCAGCCGGGACTTGAACCGTCACTGCAGTATGGGATGTGGGCGTCCCAGTGGCCGCTTAACCACTGCACCGCAACACCCATCCCCACGTAAGACATGGAGTGAAGCCGACGGCCGCGGAGGCTGAGGTGCTTCTTTGTCCGAGCGTACCAGCCGAGGAGTGGAGTGGAGAGGAGAGGAGGTGTTGTGCTTAGCAGCTGGGAGCTGGGTGCTGGGTGCGCGCTCTGGACAGCAGCTGCTGTTACTTGTTGATCACTTGGGGAGGGAGCCAGGAGGTGTAGCTGTTTGAGTCCTGAGTTCCCAGTGACAGCGCTGTTTGTCTCTGGGTACCGCCAGGTCTGTGCGGTTGTGTTCATGTTCATGGATACGTTGCCTTAGGCATTCACGGCACGATGTCGAAGTGCCTGTCTTCCCCACTGCCTTGCCAGCCGAACTGGCTGTTGAGCTTTTGAATTTGCTAATCTAATAAGGAGAAATGATGTCTCAGTGTAGTTTTAATTTGCACTTCTCTCATGAATAAAGTGGAGCCTCTTTGCTATGTGTCATTCGTGTGCTGTATTGTTTTTGTCCAATAGGTTTTTGGTCTTCTCCCCTTCCCCACCAGATAAATCCATTTTGAAGGGCTCTTTGTATAGTGAGGAGATTGGCCCTTATCTCAATATAGGTATCTATCTATCATCTACCATTGGCTGGATATCCTCCTGGTTTCTTGTCTTTTGAACTTGCTTATTTTTAAAAATGTATTTCACATTTTAATCCCAAGATTTTAATTCTTGATTTGGTAGTTATAACCCTGGAGTCAATTTCGAGAATCCTTTCTTTTCTTTATTTTTTTTGCATGCCTGTATTCAACTCAGTACCGAGACTTGATATGCCTTCTTCCTCATGTACTTGAATCTTCAGATCTGTGGCTCGTGTCCCTGTCACTGTGCCCCAGTGGCTGTGAGGTCCGTTCCTCCGGTCCCAGGGGAGCCAGTGCCGCCTGAGCGACCGTCTTCAGTCTTTCACTGTCGCCCTGTGAGTTTCCGGGCTCTGCTCCTCTTTTACGAGATCTGGATAATTCTGTTGCCCTGTCCACAAATCGAGTGACTCTTGCCTATGTCAGCTGCATTTTACTGTTACACTTCCTCACTGAATTTTTATATTTTGTGTCGTGTTCGTTCCAGTTCTAGAATTTCCATTGGGTTCTTGTTTGTATTTTTCCTTTCTTGCTGAGATTTCCTATCTTTTTGTTCGTCATGAATATATTCTCCTTTATCTCGGAGCGGTTACAGTAGCTCTTGAGAATGGATTACATCTTCCTATCTGTGTGCATGGAGGGTAATGTTAACTGACCCCTTGGCTATTGCGAGTTTGCACGGAGACGCTGGATCTCACATTGCTCCCGGATACAGGCTTTTGTTGTTTCGTTTCAGCAGCAGTTCATCTGGTTGAATTAAACTCTCGGGTCATGGTTCAGTTTTGGTTGGTTTGGTTTGGTTTTTTACCCTTATCTAGGCAGCTTGGGATCTACCCCACACAGTGCAGTGCTGGAGAGAGATGGATAAAATCTGTTCATGGAATTTGGTCCCTCTCCCTCTGGGTCTCCCCTCACCTTGCAGTGGCTGCGGTGACCGTGAACTCTGCACCCAGGTTGTTCAGCAGAGGGACTGGGGGTTCTCTGTCCCAGCTCTAGCTGCTCCTACAGCACAGGATACGAAGCCAATTCAAAAAATCCGGAAACTGAACTCCAGCCAGTCTCCCCCTCCAACTGTTAGCTCCTCTCTGGCCAGTCCCCCCACCCCACCCCCAAGCGTTAACTCCTCTCCAGCCAGTCTCCCCCACCCCCCACAAGTGTTAGCCCTTCTCCGGCCAGTCTCCCCCTCCAAGTGTTAGCTCCTCCCCGGCCAGTCTCCCCTCCAGTGTTAGCTCCTCCCCAGCCAGTCTCCCCTCCAGTGTTAGCTCCTCTCCGGCCAGTCTCCCCCCACAAGTGTTAGCTCCTCCCCAGCCAGTCTCCCCCAACAAGTGTTAGCTCCTCTCCGGCCAGTCCCCCCTCCAGTGTTAGCTCCTCTCCGGCCAGTCCCCCCGCCCCCAGCGTTAGCACTCACTAGAACCTGCCTCTTTCCACCGCCTCCCTGTCCCTTCCGCCCCTGGCTTTACAGCTATGCTGGGGGAGCTTCTGTCCAACAGGAGTTGACTCAGCCATCAGCTGAGCTCTGCTCAGTCTTTCACTCTCCTGCTCCCTCTGTCCAGAGCTGGCTGCTCTTTCCCTTGTCGTATTCTGTGGGTCAGCAGGTGCAAGGCTAGGACCTCCGAAGTCGTAGAGTTGACGGCGCGGTCTCCTGCCCTGCAGTGCCTGTCCTGTGGGCTTGAGACCCAACAAGGCATTCTTTAACCTTGGAAAGCCGGAACACCAGTGTGCTGTTTGCAAACTCACATTACAGGCACCCAAACACGGCGTCTAATTATTTCTAATCATTACTGTTTGCATGCTTATCCGGAGGGGGAGGTGACTAAGAGCGTGTTCTAAAGTAGCACAGACTCCCAAATGCAACTACGAACCCAAGAGCCGTCTTCCCATCTTGCATTCTTCATTGCCAGTGGTTGCTAAAATTAATTCTGGTTTTCCTTATTTTGCTTGACGAATTGCCCTCTTACCCACCTATGCCCTTGCTCTAGGCTTGCTCACAGGTTTCCTAGCAACTGGGCTAATGATTTCAGCAAAATATATTTATATATATAATATATATATACACACACACACATATATATATATTGGCATTCTGGCATACTATGCTGTTTTTAAGTACGAAATACTATTTTTTAAAAAAAACACTTAATACTGCTATTTTGAGAAGTCTGAAAGCGGAATCATTTATGTCTTGAGACTTTCCGTGAAGGTTTTATGCTGCATCAGAAATTCTCACTGAACAAAAGATCACCTGATGGAAAACACCTTTGCCATCTGCATTGCCCAGAGGAGAAGGCGAAGACCGGCATTCGGTGGAGCAGAGAGTGCATGTGCCCAGGTGATCCACGTGAGAATTCTCTGAGTGAGGGGGAACGCGACAGGTGCGACGTCCATACAGAGAACTGCGGTGACAAGCGACAGGTGACTGTGCAGAGCGTGAACTTGAAGCAGAGGTGGGTCACAGCCCCCTGCACAAAACTCCGTTCCCGCCACTCAAGAATTTCAGTCCCTGCGAAGAGAGGAGTGGTTGGAACGTCTCCCAGCTCTGCGGGTGTGGAGTTGTCTCAGGAACCTGCCGAGCTCAGGGGTGGCCGGCTCCTCTGTTCCTCGCACCTGGGGGCGGGGCATTCTTCAACCACGGAAAACTGGGCGCGACGACACGCGTGGACCTCGTTGACAGAGACCCGTTCGCGGTGATGACTCTGCAAGAACCTCCCAGGATTCTCTCGGAGTTTTCTTCCTTGCTTGACACCTCTTGTTTTCACTCAGTGCTGAGTGTTATTTTTGTCCCGCTTTATTAATTCGATCCGCCGCGCAGGATTAAACACACACACCGCTATTTTGTGAATTTGTTGAAGTGAACTGAGCCTTAATCTTTAATCCAGCTTCCTGCCTCCCGCGGAGATCAGACCTCAAAGTGGAGGCGTAGCGGGGGCACACGCGAGAGCAGGCAGCGCACACGGGAGCCAGCCAGCAGGGCCAGGACGCTGCCTCTGAGGGGGCGGAGCCCGTGGGACCCGACGCGGGGTCAGGAGCAGAGAAAGAGCTCCTCCCCACCCCCCACCCATGCTCATGCTCGCTTGCTCTCTCTCTAATTTGACATTAAATTAATTAGACATTGAGAGGGAGAGAAAAATCTTCCATCCGCTGGTTCACTCCCGAGATGGCCACAACAGCTGGAGCTGGGCCGATCTGAAGCCAGGAGCCAGGAGCTTCTTCCTGGTTTCCCATGCGGGTGCAGGGCCCAAGCACTTGGGCCATCCTCCACTGCCCTCCCAGGCCACAGCAGGGAGCTGGGTCGGAAGAGGAGCCCCTGTGTCCATAAGGGATGCGGCGCCACAGCCGGCCGCTCTGTCTCTTTTAAAGGTGGGCGTGGTGCTTCCACTGAATAAACCGGGCGAGGCCTTAGCCAGCCTGTGGCTTCTGGATTTCTGCGGCACCCCCTCCCACGTGGTCGTCACCGCGGCTCCTCCCTGGTGCCGGAGAGACACAGGTGCATCCTGGGAAGGCGGGCGGATCAGGCTGACAGGTGAAGGGGTCCAGCTGCGCGGCAGGCCTGGCGGCGATTCCGGCTCTGAGCCTCGCTTCCTCATAGCATTAGCGCTGGCACTTGGTAACGACTGACCAGTTACGAGTTCAAAGCCTACTGAGGGATGAGTTTCAGGGACTTGAGCGGCTTCACCATTCTGTGCGCTTTTTGAGGAAATAGCAGGTGCTGAAGACTGACAGGCAGAGTGGTCCCTTTCCCTGGCATTGTCCGCACGCATCCAGCCGCCAGGAGTTCTGGCGCCTGGAGGAGGTTCTTGCCCCTGCTCTGCTGGCCCCAGGAAGCCTTTAGGAGGGCACGGGGCTCAGCCTGGCGCGGAAGAAGCAGGCTGGTGCGGGAGAAAGCACACAGGTGTTAGGAAGGGGGTGCACCTGCGTGTGTAGCCAGCAAGAGAATCTGCTTTGCAGAAGACGGCCGGTGCTGTCTGCCGGGGGGCGGGGATCCCTCCTCCCGGGGAGAGAGCTTTCCTGTGCTGGAGGAGGGGCTGCAGAGGGTGCGGTGGGCCACAGCTCCTGCAGCAGCGGGTAGGGAGCAAGGCTCTGCACAGCCCAGAGAGCAGCTCGCTCCAGGAAGGCCTGGGCAGCAGAGCCCCGGTGAGGAGCGGGCGGCGGTGGGAAGCTGGCCGGCCAGATCCACATGTGATTTTAATGCCTTTCTCCTTTGATGCCTCCCAACTGGAGGAGTAAATGGAAACGGTGGGAGCTGCCTCTTCATTTGTTTCCCGGCGGCGCGAGGGCACCGGGAAGGAACGGATGGGGCCCCGGAGTAGACGCTTGTCTGGAGCAGCGCTCAGCCCTGGGGTGGGGGCGGGGCGGGCGCCCACGGCTTCCCTGCTCCTCTGTGGGTCCCCGTTTGACCTTGCAAGTGGCCTCAGGAGACCTCCAGTGGGCTGTTTCCTGGTGCCCCGACTGCACTGTACCCCCTTCTGTTGTTGGATAATTCGGGGGTCAGCCGAGAGGGGGCGTGCTGGGTTCCCAGGGCTGCTCATCTGCGTGGTTTGGGGATGCGGCTGATGTAAACCCGACCTCATCCTGAGGCCGCCCAGCTGCGAGGAGCCTGCCCGGCGTCCCCGAGTCAGGTGTCCACCCCTCGCCTCACGGTGCCCAGGCTGGCTAACGGGACTCGCCCGCCGCCTCATTGCTCGTGGGCGTCTGTTCCACTGGGACCCTCCGCTCTCTCAGCCCGGGGATGGGCCCAGGGCGGGGCACAGGCGCCTCTGCTGTCCGACCCTGGGCAGTATCTCGGAGAGCTCAGTTGTGTCCACGCACTTGGGGCCGACTTCTGTGGACCCTGCATCGCCCAGACTCGGACCCAGGCCCGAGAGGCTCATCGCGTTCCTCTGAGCGCTGCCCGACCCCGGGACCGCGGCTCTGCCCACCGCAGTGGCCCCGTTGGTCAGGAGGTGGTGATCCACCATCTTGGGTGCGCCAGTGCGTCTTCTAGCCCTTGGACTGGACACTGCTCACTCCGCAGCGTGCTGTCCTTGTCATTGGGGTCACCGCTGGGGTGGGGAGGGGGCGTAGCAGGCTGACAGCTGGGCCAGCCGTTCATGACCTGGGGCATGGCGAGAGCCGTCCTCCCAGGGGACACGTGTGCGCCTGTCTGGGGCATGGCGAGAGCCGTCCTCCCAGGGGACACGTGTGCGCCTGTCTTTACCTGGGCTCAGCACACTTCCTGGGCCCTGCGAGGCCCCGCAGGCTGCTCTAGACGCTGGGGTTCAGCAGAGGCCACGCTGATGGAAGTCCTTCATTTTACCCCAAACCGCCGGGGTGCCGGGGGCGCGGGGAGACAGAAACAGCAGTGAGGGCTTGCGTCTCAGCATGGTGAGCTCCGGGGAGACGGGGAGGGGCTGCTCCGGGCCTGGGGGCTGGGCTGCTGTCTGCAGGCAGGGACGGGAATGAAACCTGGCCGTGGGGGTGAGGGCAGGGGGTCCATCTGTCCCTGTCACCGCAGGTCGGGGCAGGTCCATGGGGGGAGCACACCATGGAGCCGGCACCCGCACTCTCCCGTCTCCTGCATCAGGTCTGGTTCTCGTCCTCCGCTGCCTTTGGACGGGTGATACAGAGCGCCACCTCGTTCTGGGGACTGTCCTCGCCTCAGCTCCTCCTGCCCCCCCCCCCCCGTCTCAGCTGCCCAGTGCTGGGTTGGAGGCTGTTCCCTCCCCAGCGGGCTGGATGATCGACGGTCGAGTGCCTCAGAGCTGGGGTGAGCAGTCTGGGTCTGAATCCTGGCCCTTCCTGCTGGCCGCCTCTGGGTCAGTGCCCACCGTCTCTGAGCCTCCGTTTCCCCATCTGGGAAGGGGAGGGGGCGGCAATTGCCCCACCCCCGGCTTTGCTGTGGGATGGAGCGAGGTGCTGCACAGCAGGGGTCGCCCCAGCACGCGGTGGGCACTCGCTGGACGGCGTTGGCCTTGTGGACGAACGTGGTAGGGTTGGTGAGTGGGCGCAGGTGCAGAGATCCGTTTGTTCATCAAACACTCGGAGCCCCCTGATGCCAGGGACTGTTCCAGGCACTGGGGACCGAGCAGGGGCACAGCAGATATGGATCTGGGATTCCAGCATGGGAGACGCCAGGTGCAGACGGAGCGGCGTGGATCGGGATGGATGAACGGACACTTGGACGTAAGGGTGAGAGACATCCACCTACAGGGGCTCCGACGGTCAACTCAGGTTTCTTCTCTTCATCAGAGAGTGGGGTGGCCCAGTGTTTGCAACTCAGGGGCACACAAAGACCCGGAATCCCTCTCCCTCTCAGTTCTTCCTCCCTCACTGGGTTGCACTGTCATTAGGCTTGGCACTTCATGGGCACAGGATGGCTGCTGAAACTCCAGCCATTGCACCTGTGACCCAGAATGGAAAGGTGAGAAGGGAAGCAAAAGGCTTTTCTCCTATGATTTACCCTTTCATTGGATAGAGAAATCTCTCCCTTCAACCCCTCTCAGAGTTCCCCTTACAGCTCATTGGCTTGAAGCAGGCACCAGGCCCAGCCTGGACCACTCACTGGCAAAGTGAAAAAGGAAGCCCGTGCCGGGCTTACGTGGCTGCTGCCTCACGCCGGTGCTGGCCACGCCACTTCCTGCGTGGACTCAGGGTCTGCTCACCAAGAAGGAAGGAGAAATGGCCACCACGTGGGCAGCCAGTGGCATGCGCTTCCCCGCTAAGAAGTTAGAGGTGGACGCCGGAGGGGCCCCTTTGGGATGCCAGGGCTCAGGATAGCACCTTGGGCCATGGGGGCCTAGTGCGGTGGCGAGCTGGAGTCGGGGCTTTCCCCCGTCTTCCCATGCAGGGCCAGAGGTGGCAGCTGGTGTCCCCGTGGAGCAGCTGGGCACAGGAGGCGCAGGCGTGCGTGACGAGCAGGCACGGCAGCTCCACGGCCCCAGTCCTAAGGCAGGTGCCGAAGGCTGGACAGGTCCCTGTGAGCGTCCTGTCCGCAGGCCTCTGCTCTGCCCGCCGGCACAGCCAAGGCAGCGTGCACCGCCCCCCTGGGCCCAGCCCTGCCCCCTGGGCTTCCTGCCAGGGCCCCATGGAGTCCGGCAGACCCCTCCTCTTCTCCCCGCAGCCCCATCACGCCGTGCCCGCCCAGCCGCCCACCGTGGCTGTGGCTCGGTGGCTTTTCACCCAGCGACCTTTGCAAATGGCAGCCGAGCCGCTCTCCCCGCCTTCCCTCTGCCCGCAGGGTCTGCTCCTGTTCTTGGAGCAGCGGCCTGGCCCCACCCGCCCTGCCGCCTTCCGCCGTCTCCGCCCCCCCACCTTCCCCGCCCCCACTCTTCTGAGGAAGGCCCCGCCCCCTCTCCCTCCCCTTGCTTCCTCTGGGGCTGGTTCACCGCATGGTGCAGGTGCAGGGCTCGACCTGGGGGGGGGGGGGGCTGGGCCCCTCCCCCAGGTGTTCTCCGCACCTGTCCTGCCTCCGTGTCACGTGTGCCCAGTGGCATGTTGACACGCGTGTCTGTCCTGCGGCTGGTCCTCCTCGTTGGTTTCGGTCCCAGGATCTAACTCTGTGCCTGGCGTGAGGCAAAGGCTCAGTACTTGCGTGGAGAAAGGAGCGAATGACTTAGCACAGTGGAGACTCGGGGGTGGCTCAGGGGGGCAGGCGGAGGGTGGGACATCAGGCACCGGGGGCGAGTGGCAGTCTTGCAGATGGAGGAGGGGGGTTGCTTCCGGGAGAGTGATGGGCAGGTGGAAGTGTGGGGGAGGGGAGGTGGGGTCGGGGCCGAGTTTCCAGGACAGGGAGCCTCTGGGGTGCTGGTGAGCAGGTGGGGGGGGGCACGAAGGTGCTGTTGTGGGGGGATGCCGGGGGGGGGGGTCCCAGAGAGGTGGCTGGGCTGGGCCACAGCTGTGCTCACTCGCTGGGTCCGCGGGCAGACCCGTCCTCCAGCCTCCTCCACGGGAGCCGGGGCACTGGGCTGGCACAGGGGGTGAGCGGGCTTCCCACTACCCTCCCCGTCATCCGGGGGACTGGTCTCCCCGATTGCCCCAGATGTGGGGGGCTCCCCTTAACCCCACCAGGCCTCCGGGGACAGCCAGGTTCCCAGGGGTCTGCACTAGAGCCAGGAAGGGAAATCAGTGGGGGTTCATGGGGCGCTGAGGGGGGCTGGGTCTCCCCAGGGAGCCGCGGGGGGAGGAGCTGCCTGCCCCGTGTCGTGTCTGCAGCTCGCTTTTGGGTGGAGACGGGCCTGGCGCTGTGTCCTCAGCCCTCGTGCACCCCTCCCGGAGAGAGGCAGGTGCTAAATCCCGATTTCTAAAGAGGAAACCAAGGCACAGGCAGGTTAGGGGCCTTGCCGAAGGGCAGCGCGCAAGTCCACTGGGCTCTCCTGGACCAGCTGCGGGCGTCTCTGACTGAGGCCCAGGGCCGTCGCCGCGACTCAGTGTGCGTCGCTGTGCGGGTTCAGCGCCAGCGGCGCTCGTTCCGCACCCCACGGCGCCGGCCCGGCCTGTCCCTGGAGCCGCCCTCTGGAGGGGACGCATTCCTCCCCAGTCCACAGGGGCCGAGGCTGCCAGCGCCCAGGGGACTTGTCTGCGGTCTCGCAGCGGGTCGGTGCGGGCAGCGGGCTGGCCTCAGCGCAGAGGCCGTCTCCCTTCCGGTTTTCCCTGCGGAGAACTCCTCTCCGTCCGTGCCTGTCTCCAGCCCTCTGCGCACGTGGAACAGCCGCGCTCCAGCTGTCACCGTAAAGGTCAAGTCTTTGCTTGTGGACGTTGCTGCCAAGAACGGCTGCCCAGGAAAAGGGCAGAGCTGTCCCGGCAGACCGCGGCCCGTCCCCGCCCCGGGAGCTGTCCCGGCCAGGCGTGGTCCAGCCTCCACCAGTGGCTTCCTCTATAAGCGCGTCCCCTGGACAGCAGGAGGTGCTATCCCCATTTCACAGACGGGGAGACTGAGGCTTACTGACGGTGGAGACTTGCCCGAGGTCATCCTTCGGGCACAGGGCGGAGCCAGCGTGTGACCCAGGTCTCCCTGTAATCGCAGCTGTGCTTGGTGCGGTGGATCGCGCTGTCCCCTCCCCATGCACCCGCCCCGCCCCTGGTGTCACTCAGCTTCTGTCTGGGGTGTCCTCTCTGTTTAAGGACCAGAGTGTGTCTCAAAGTGGACTCGGTGCCTGTGGGGTCAGTGCTCTGCTGAGGCTGGGTGTGGAGCTGGGTGTGGGGGCTCTGCTGGCGGTACGTGGGGTGGCTCTGTGTGCCTGTGTGCGTGTCAGTGTGTGAGCGTGTGTGAGTGTCTGCATGCATGTGTGTGTGCACATGTGTGTGTATGCGTGTGTGTGTGAGCATGTCTGTGTGTGTGCACGTGTGTTATCCTACTTGGTGTCCCTAGCTCTAAGAGAGAGGCGTTTTTACTTATTAGAGAGAGATGTCCCACCTGCGGGCTCACTAGCCGAATGCTGGCCAGGCCGGCTGGAGCCGGGGCCAGGAGCTCCATCCGGGTCTCTCCTGCGGGTGTCAGGGACCCAACTGCCCGAGCCGTCACCGCTGCCTCCCAGGTCTGGCAGCAGAGGGGTCTGCACTCGGATCAGGTGCTCTGAAGTGGGACACAGGCGTCCGGAGTGTCGTCCCCACGGAGCTGACACTCACCCCGAGAAGGGCATTCTTACATTTCCGTTTTACAGATGAGAAAACAGGTTCATGAGCTGGCCCCAGGGTTTTCCGCTAAGTGGAGGAGGCAGGACTTGAACTTGGGGCTGCCGGATTCTAGGGGCCCTGTCCTCACACACTTGTGCACAGGTTCCCCAGGGCCTGCCTCGGCGGGAGGATCTGGCCGGTGACAGGGCGCGGTGCAGCGAGGCGTCTGGTACGTGTGGGTGGACCAGTGGCCGGGGAGCCGTCGGAGGCTTCCGCCCTGGCCTTGGCGAGGCGGTGGGCCAGCCGAGCGCCGGCAGCGCGGAGCTGAGCGCCGAGGTCGGCTGATCGGCGGTCGGAGGTCGTGAAGGGAAGCGAGTACCGCGCGTGGCGGGGAAAGCCGCCGGCTCTGGGTTCCCGCGTGGGCGACAGCGCGGGCTGGGGGAGCCGGCCCGGCCCCAGCAGGCTCTCAGCGTGCCGTCCGTGCCCTCGAAGGCCCCGTCCTCAGCCCCGCGGCGGCGCCGGGCGGAGCGCACGCTCTCCTCTGTGCAGCGGGACCATGAGGGTTTAGGAGAGCGGGCTCCTGTCCTGGCTGCGCTGATCTCGCAGGAGCCACAGGGGACCCGTGCGCTGTCTGGAGCAGCCCGAGCGGTCACGCATCAATCCCTGACCTCTCTTCCCCCGTCTCCCAACCCCGAGTGGCGGCTCCGACGGGACTCACATCCGGACGGCTTCTTCTCCTCTCCGTCCTCGGTTTCCTGGTCTGAGAATCGGAATGGATGGTAGCGCCCGTGCCGTCGGGTTGGCAGGGATCAAGTGAAGGAAGGCACGGGTGCTGGGCTTGGCATCCTCACTGGGCTCGGGGGCCTAGGGTCTAAGACCTCGATACTTCGAGAGGCCCACCAAATGCTTCCACTTTTGTTTCTATTAAAATCATAATGGAGGGGCCGGTGCTGTGGCACAGCCGGCTAAGCTGCCTGCAGCGCCGGCCTCCCATGTGGACGGTGGTTCGAGTCCACTGCTCCTCCTCCAACCTGGCTCTCCACACTAGTGCACCTGGGAAGGCAGTGGAAGGTGACCCAAGTCCTTCGGCCCCTGCGCCAGCGTGGGAGACCTGGAAGAAGCTCCTGGCTCCCGGCTTCAGATTGGTGCAGCTCTGGCTGTTGCAGCCATTTGGGGAGTGAACCAGCGATGGAAGACCTCTCTCTCAGTCTCTCCTTCTCGCTGGCTATAACTCTACCTCTCAAATAAATAAATCTTAAAAAAAAAAAAAACCCTGCTAAACCAGCTTAAAAAATCATAAGGGAGATGATGAGTCCCCTAACAAAAAGTCAAGCTGGGTTACACGGCCTTCACAGCCACAGCCACAGCCACACAATGTAATCCACGGACACATGACCACACGGCCACACGATGTAACTCATGGCCACACGGACACACGGCCACATGATGTAACTCATGGCCACATGACCACACGGCCACGCGATATAATCCATGGCCACATGACCACACGGCCACACGGCTACACGATGTGATCCATGGCCACATGACCACACAGCCATACGGCCACACGATGTAACTCACGGCCTCCACAGCCACACGGCCACACGATGTAATTCTTAATAGGGGTTTATATGGAGGAAGGGCTCTGAAGACAAGGAGCCAGGGCCTTTGTAAGTCAGAGAACAGCCCCAATGTAGACTCAGTGGAAGTTTATTTTAAAGGAGTCCACAGCAGGGAGTCTGGGACTGGCCTGGCAACTTTCTGGTCTTCAGGGTTCTGGACTTCTTTTTATCAATGCCACTGCCCTCAAAGCTGCCTCATGGCCCAAAATGGCTCCTGGAGCATCCACCATCAAGTCTGCATTCCAGGCATCACAAGGAAGAAGCAGCCAGGGCAAAAGGAGCCTCCTTTTTATTTTTAGCTGGGTATCTCTCTTTGAAGAACATTCTGAGAATTCCCACACAGCATCGAGCTTGGTCACAAAGTCACAGCTGTAGGGGGCCAGGAAGTGGCCTATGCCTGGGCAGTGTCTTTCCAGATGAGAGGTGGTTTACACCAGAGAAGGGGGAGCAGGGCCAGGTGTCACGCTCTGGGAGTGGTGAGGTGCCGGCTGTGTGTGCAGGGAGCACAGACAGGAAAGGCCGGCAGGCAGCCCCTCCTGCCCCACCCCTGCCTGTGGTGTGGTGCTCGCCGGGGCTGGCCGGCACAAGGTTCCCCTCGAGTGTGAGGGTAGACAGGAAAGGCTGAGGGCCCTGGGGCGGGTGCCAGAGCTCCGTACCCGTGCAGCTGGGCCCCTGCTTCAGCCAGGCCTAGAGGCCCCCCAACCCCGGTGCTGAGCATCAGGCCCCGCCCCTCCCCCTCCCACACCTGGTGCTGAGCATCAGGCCCGCCCCTCCCCCTCCCACACCTGGTGCTGAGCATCAGGCCCCTCCCCCTCCCTCCCCCCCACACCTGGTGCTGAGCATCAGGCCCCGCCCCTCCCACACCTGGTGCTGAGCATCAGGCCCCCCCACCTGGTGCTGTTTCCCTGCCTGCGACTCTGAGCTCATCCCCGTCTGTCTCCCGTGTCCCCGCCTGGCTGTGGCACTGCTCCTGCCCCTGCTGCAGGGGTGGCCCGAGGCCTGCACACACGGCCCGGGGGCCCCCACTGCCAGGTTCTGGCGTGCTCTCCCGGCCCCTGGCCCCCACCCCCCCGTCTGTCTCTGGCTTCAGCAGAGGGCTGGGACTCGCTGGGTCCTGAGCAGCCGGCAGTAAGCAAAGTGGACGAGAATCCCCGCTCCCGTGGAGTCCCCCCAGTGGAGGAGCCGAAGCAGGATCCGCGACCCTGGAGGGGAGCGGTCACTGTACGGAGAGTGGCCACCGAGGGCTTGGCAAGGGGGTGGTGCAGAGGAGAAGCCCCTGCGGGGGCTGGACGGCCCGGCGTGTGCACGTCCAGAGCGGGGACAGACGGTGCGAGCGGCAAGGCAGGAGCGGGCGTGGTGTGGGAGACCAGGTAGGCGTGACGGGGCGGGAGGGGCCCTGAGGGTCACTGCACTCTGAGCTCTGTTCTGGGGGTCACTGCTCACTGGGCTCTGAGGTCACTCCTCATTGGGCTCTGAGGGTCACTCCTCACTGGGCTCTGTCAGGGTCACCCCTCACTGGGCTCTGAGGGTCACTGTGCACTGTCAGGGTCACTGCTCACTGGGCTCTGAGGTCACTCCTCACTGGGCGCTAAGGGTCACTGCTCACTGGGCTCTGAGGGTCACTCCTCACTGGGCTCTGAGGTCACTCCTCACTGGGCTCTGAGGGTCACTGTGCACTGTCAGGGTCACTGCTCACTGGGCTCTGTTCTGATGGATTAGGGGAGATTCTGGGGGCTGATGGTGGAGGAGGGCGTGCTCTGCCTTTGATTCAGAGGTTTCTTCTGGGAGCTGAGGATGGACTGTGGGCTGGCTGTGTCCCCAGGGGATGGGCGACAGCTGCTCCCTGTCCGGCAGAGCGCCATGGCCCAGCATGGGGCGGGGCTTCGAGTGCTGCAGCTCAGCTTACAGGACAGCTGGGTCCCGCCCATCACCCGAAGTCCTCCTCGTCTGCTGCCCCCGGCCGTCCTCGGACGGAGGGCTCCATCCCTCCGTGACTTTTTAATTGGTAAGATTTATGTATTTATTTGGAAAGCAGAGTTACAGCAAAGAAGGAGAGACAGAGAGAGAGGCCCTCCATCCGCTGGTTCTCTCCCCAAACGACCGCACCGGCCGGAGCTGCGCCGATTCGAAGCCAGGAGCCAGGAGCTGCACAGGAGCACGGGTCTCCCGTGTGGGTGCAGGGGCCAAGGACTCGGGGCTTCGTCCACTGCTCTCCCAGGCCGCAGCAGAGAGCTGGAGCGGAAGTGGAGTGGCCGGGACTCGAACCAGCACCCATATGGGATGCCGGCACTGTGGGTGGCGGCTTTACCCGCTCTGCCACAGCACTGGCCCCTCCCCGTGCTCATCCCCGCACAGACAAGGCCCCGTCCCCACGTCACCAGGTGGACTAGAGGTGGCGGCCCCGTGGCCGACTCCCAGGTGAGTGTGGCCTGCGGACGAGAATGCAGCTCCCTGACCCCTACCGGAGCTGCTGCTGCTTCTGCCCCGAGCCGAGCCGCGCTCGTCCGCTGCCCGCGTGTCTGTCCGCTCCGCTCTTCTGTTACCCGTCTGGCCTTGGAGACGGTGCGCTGGTCACTCTGCCAGCTGCGTCTCCATCGCTCGGATCTCATTACCCCATTTTGCAGGTGGGTGAGTGACGTGGCTCAGGGCTACGAGGCTCTGAGCGGGGCATTGCAGCTCTCCGGACCCCAGTCCCTTCCCGCCTCCCGTGCTGGCGGCTGTGTGGACGGTCAGGATTGAGAGCCTTCTCATCTTTCCTCAGGCCGATGTCCTGTTCCATGTCCACATAGAGGATTCCAGAAACAGCGCGGTAGAGGAGGCACCGCGTCTGGCCCTGCTTCGGCCTCCACTCCTCCGCGGAGGGGAGCGCGCTCACCGGCGTCTTCCTCGCTCGCACAGCGGGAGCTGGGCAGCGCCCTGCGGCTTTCCCGAGCACCACGAAGCTCCCGTGGGG
Organism: Oryctolagus cuniculus; assembly: GCF_964237555.1. NCBI lineage: Eukaryota > Metazoa > Chordata > Mammalia > Lagomorpha > Leporidae > Oryctolagus > Oryctolagus cuniculus. Next base: position 9,915,479 of record NC_091442.1, on the reverse strand, counting down.
CTGGGCTTGTTTCCCCATAACGCCGACCACAGCTCGCGTGGGATTGTCTGGTTACCGTTCTGACACTTGGCACCCCGCGCCTTCCTAGTCCACGCTCGCTCGCGCGGGCCAGCCCTGGCGGGGGCGGCACCTGCACCACCTGCTGCGCCCGGGCGGGGGAGGCGGCCGCGGGCTGAGCGCTGCCCAGTGCTCCCGCGGCTGCCCAGGACCCAGGCGCTGGCGAGGGAGGAGGCGGCTGCCCTCCTGGGTTTCCAGGGGAACAAAAAGGGAGCAGTCATTTACCTTTTTCTACATTTTCCCAATTTTCTCCATCTGTTGCCATAGCGACCCTAATACGAGATGGGGTTGCAGGAAAAGCGTTGGTTTCTATAGAAACAATTTGTTCTATAAGAGAAAAAGTTGACTTGGTAGCACATGAAATCTAATATTAGGATTTTGGTTTTGTTGGAGGCTTTTTTTTTCCTTGTCAGCCAGAATACTCCTCCCAAGCCACCCACACACGTATGGCGCTCTTCAGGCGCCATGTCCCATCTCGCAGTGCGTGCCCTGTCGGCCGTGGACGGAGGCCGTGGGGCTGCTCCCGCGGGATCTTCACTGAGCAGCTGTGGTTCCTGGAAAGACTCAGCTAGAAGGGGCTAGGTTAGATGAGCTCTAGGGTTTTTACTTTTTTGACACAATTTGCTGTTTCTCTTGCCTTTCCTGTGAAATGGGTTTTTGAATAGAAAAAGGCAGACACTCAACTCAGAATTGCTAAGGTTAAAAAAAGGTGGGGGTGGGGTTTAATCTCAGATCTCAGACATGCGGGGGTTTCAGGTATGGCTGGATCCAGCAGTCATGAAGATGTAGCGGCGTTCCCTGCTCAGCTCTGCCCTCCACTGGGCCGGCTCCAGTCTCAGCCCGGCCCTTCTCCCTGAGGCTCTGGCGGCCACAGCTTCACCCCTGCAGCTCCAGCCCCACCCCTGCAGATGAGAGCACCCCTTTTGTCCAGCGGTTCTGGGAAAAGACCTGGGAATGACCCTAACTCCACTGACTCAGGTCATATGCTCACCCTGAACCAATCACGGGAGGCAAAATGGGCTGAGGGGCAGGCCTGGCTCAGGTGCTTCCCCTTGGGATAGAGGTGAGGTCAGCATCTCCCAGGCCCCCAGGCTGGGCGAGGGAAGGCGGCTTCTGCAGAGGAGCCAGCGGCGAGGGGGCAGGTGCGGTCGGGGCCGTGGCTGGTCAAAGTAGTGACCAGCTCTGAATGAACCCCCGAAGTGAGCACACCCTGGAATCAGAGGACTGGCCGTCAGGGGCTGGCTTCGTCCCGGCTGGACAGAGAGCGAGCCCGCGAGGACCTCCCTGTCGCGAGCATGTTGTTTTCTGGTCAACCTGCTCGCAGCTCCACCTGGAGAACGTCTTTGCAACAGGAGATTTTCTCCTTGCAGAGGGAACTGAGGAAAGTCAGAGTTCATTTGCATAGCACCTAACGCCTGCAGCCCCAGCCCGGTCCTGGTCGCTGCGCTGCCTGCCTGTCGCTGCAGGGCTGGGAACTGCCAGCTCAGCCGCCTCCAGCCTCACCCGCGCTCTCTTTGGAGATGTTATCACGACCACAGAACTACACATGATCCGGAAACACAGCCTAGGACTGTCTGGTTTGGAATTGTCTTCGCACGCTAAAGTTCAGAGAGCTCAAGAAAATCACTCCAGAAAGTCGTGTGTCCACAGAGGCAGCACAGAAACAACCTTACACACACACACACACACACACGCACACATGTGTACACACACACGCTAACACACACAGACACATACTTCATACATACACAGGCACAAACACAAGCACACATACACACATACTTGAGCACACATGTGCACATAGGCACAGCACTCATGCACACACATACATTCATACACATACAGAAACGTATACATGTACAGACACATGCACACACATGCAGACACACATGCAGACACACACATACACATAAACACACACATGCAGGAACCCACACACACACGTCCACATGCACCCACATGCACACACGTAGGCACACGTGCATATGCGTGTATACATCCCCTGAGAGACTGCAGGTGTAAATTATTTCAGAAAAGGTGTTGGTGTGTGGCCAGCCATTTGAATTAACAGGATTTCAGGGCTTATTAAGAGCTTAAAATAGGATTGTTAAAATTCAGAGAGTGTTTATGCTCAGATGTGATTCTGCCATAGGGGCCTTTTCTCTTTCAACATGCTTGGTTTCCATTGCTGTTGGTTCGCAAAGATATTTTAGAAGTTAAATGGCTCTAGGGCACTTTCCCTCGTTAATAAGCCGGGTTAATGGTTTCTGTGGAGGTTTAGTTTGGACAAAACTCTTGCATTTCAGGCGGAGAGCATCCTGGTGGGGGCTGGAGGGGGGTCTTTGACACCTTTCTTCTCCAGGCCAGACCGAGTGTTCTCACCGACAAACCGGGTCTCCCTCGAATGACGGAGGCCCTGCAGGGTACCAGTGCTGCCCTCAAAGTGTGTGTGCACATGTGGTGTGCATCACATGTGTGGTGTGCATCACATGTGTGCACGTGTGGGTGTGTATCATGTGTGGGTGTGTGTCATGTGTGGGTGTGTGTCATGTGTGTGCACATGCATGTGTGTGGGCATGTGTGCCTGTGCCTGTGTGTGCACGTGTGCATGCACTGGGGGTCGGGGTTCTGTCTGCTCTGCTGTCAGGTGAGGGAGTCCCTTCAGCCCCGGGATTGAAGGCGGTATTCGTTGCCCAAGCCCGGTGTGGATCCAGGGCTGATTCAGAGATCAGCACATCGAGCCAGCAGCGGGCCCGGCGCTGGCACACTGAGTGTGGGGCTGCGTCACCTGGCTTCCAGTGCAACGCAGGTCCTGATGCAGGCTGGGCTGGGGCCCGGTGCCTGAGATGGCACATTTGTAACAAACCCCCGACAAGCCCAAGCTGCTGGTCCCCAGAGCACACCCGAGCGGGAGATAGCCTGCATGGGGGCAGACTCAAAATCCTGTTTGAGATTCTATCTGTCTTAGCAGCTCCGATTCTGGTGTATCTTGGGACTTCGCGTCTCAGCTGGGAAAGAAACCCACAGAAGGGTAAGACCGACCCCCCTCGTCCTTGGCTCCAACCCTGGCAGAAGCAGGCGGCAGGGCAGGGAGGCCGGGACCTCGGCAGTGATTCAGGCAGAACTCCTCTTTAAGGCAGGAATGCAAATGAGGCCCGGGTTCCTTTCTGATTGCTTTGACCTTTCTCAGCCCAGAGGACAGGTTCCCCAGGGGGTGGCAGTGCTCACCCTGTCTGTGTCTTTGGTTCAGGTCTCTCCCCTCTCCAGGTGATGATGGCTTAGGAGAGGCCACGGGGGCCTCAGCAGGAGCCCGAGTGGAGCCAGGGCTGGAGCCAGGCCTTGTGATGTGGGACCTGGCGTCCTAATTGACTTCACTGCTCAGCCAAGCGCCCGCCTCCGGCCCTGGATTGAGAGCTGTAGATCTGGGTACAGGGGAGGCGCCTCCATTCACTCTTCCACTCATTCATTCATCCGCAAAGCCCGCGACGTCTGCCTCTCACGCCAAGCTCGGGTGCTGTCGGGCTTGACGTGGAAGTCTCGCTCGCTGGCAGATCGGCACCCACTCACTTCCCACCTCCAGATGCTCCCACGTGGAAACTGGGAGCAGCTTCCACTGCTCCTGGCGGGTGGGAGTGGGATGTGCAGATCACGGTCTGTGGAATGGGAGGGGTCCCCCAGTCACTGTGGAGCCCCCAGCAGACCCCACCTCCAGCCATCCCTGGGCCATTGCTCAGCAGGTGGACAGACTGTCCGGAGCCCGGAGCTCTGTGGCTTTACCGCCCTCACCCCGGGGAGGCCGTTTCTCCCCCCCCCCCTTCCTCCCTCCCTCCCTCCCTCTCTCCCTTCCTTCCTCCCTCTCTCTCTCTCCCTCCATCCCTCTCTCTCCCTCCCTTCCTCCCTTCCTTCCTTCCTTCCTTTCAAGATTTTTATTTATCTATTCGAAAGTCAGAGTTACACAGAGAGGAGAGGCAGAGAGAGAGAGAGAGAGAGAGAGAGAGAGAGAGGTCTTCCATCTGATGGTTCATTCCTCAATTGGCTGCAGCAGCTGGAGCTGCGCCTATCCGAAGCCAGGAGCCAGGAGCTTCTTCCGGGTCTCCCACGTAGGTGCAGGGGCCCAGGGACTTGGGCCATCTTCCACTGCTTTCCCAGGCCATAGCAGAGAGCTGGATGGGAAGAGGAGCAGCCGGGACTAGAACCGGCGCTCACATGGGATGCCTGCACTCCAGGCCAGGGCGTTAACCCGCTGAGCCACAGCGCCAGCCCCAAGAGGCCGTTTTCATCATCAGGACTGGGCCCCTGATACTTTCTAGCTCACAGGTTTGCAGGTTGATTTTGATGCATTTCAAAGGCAAATTGGAAACTCTGAAGGGCCACGGGGGTGTGCGGGGCTTCTCAGCGCTGTGTGGAGGAAGCAGGACCCGAAGGAGTTTCCTTAGTGTAGCTCACGACGCACTGGCCAGGAGGCTCCCCGGGAGCCCGGAGCTGTAACCATCGCGGACTTCCCGCGGCCTCTGTGTCTGTGGTTCTGCCCCTGCAGATGGAACCGACTGTGGACTGAGAATACCTGAGAACCAGTGTGTCTGTAATGAGTGTATATGGACTCTTTTCTGTTACAATTTATTTATTTGAAAGGCAACGTAGAGAGGGAGAGACGGAGACCCTGCTGGCTCACTCCCAGATGCCAGGCCAGGCCGCACACAGGAGCCCCAAATGCCCTCTGGGTCTCCCACGTGGGTGCAGAGGCCCAAGTCCGTGGGCTGCTTTTCCAGGCACATTAGCCGGGAGCCGGATGGGAAATGGAGCAGCGGACCTCAAACCTGCACTCCCTGTGGGAAGCCGGTGTCTCAGCGGCAGCTTAACCAGCTGTGCCACAGCACCGGCCCCTGGATTGTGTTTCTTGTCGCTGTTCCCTAAACAGTGCAGCCTAACAGCCGTTCACACAGCAGTTACCTTGCGTTAGGTGCTACAAGCAGTCTCGACGATTAGAAGCAGCAGGAGCACGCAAGCACCAGACCGCCTTACACGCTGCGTGCCCGTGGATCCGGGTGGCCCGGGCTGTGCCGGACCAGGCGCTTTCAGACCCTGAGGGGTGACTCGCCTCACGCCAGTTTCTGCCCCAGAGGCGGCCGATGACTTCACAGCCTGCTGGTCCCATTCCTGCACACTGAGCCGACAGAGTCCTGGGTTCTCGAGTGCTCTGGCCCGGCCCAGGTCTGGTGCTGGCATGGCCCAGCTCTGCCTCTTCTGGTCCCTGTGACTTTGTGTCTGTTTCCTCGACTGAAAATTGAGTCATTTCATTGAAATGTTCAATGAGTTGATGCAGTTAGGGGATTTGCAGACAGCAAGTGCTCAATAAACACATCATTCTTCATGCTACGTCTCTTGGTCAGCTGGGAGCCCGGTCACGTTTGCCCCTCTCTTTGTTGGCCCCTCTGAAGAGGCCACCTTCCCTCTGTGGGCGCTGGGAGCTGCTGGCCTCGCCCTTGAGGCCACAGTGAAGCACCTGCCCCAGGCCTGCCAATCAGCTTGTTTCTCCCCCAGTGATTGGTTTGGATTGAGCGTGTGACCCAAGTCATTCCTGGGATTCCTGGGACTTTTCCCGGAACTGTTGGATAAGAGGGGCCCCCTTTGCAGAGGGGGAGCGGGAGCTGCAGGGGTGAAGCTGCGGCTGCTGGAAGGGCCTGGCTGAGACTGGAGCCAGTGCAGAGGAGGGCAGAGCTGATCCAGGGAAAGCAGGTACCTGTGGGTCCCGGCAGACGCACCCTCCCGGCAGGGTCACCAGCCCAGGACACCCGGGCAGCTGTGAGCTGAGTGTTCCCAGCGCCCTCCGCAGTGTTCCTTCCACTTGTGTGCTCTGCCGAGCTCGACAGCAGGCGCCTGTGCCAGGTGCTTTCCAGACGGCTGCAAGGCCGCGCGTGTTCAGCACCCACTTTACAGAGGGAGTGGCTGAGATTGAGAGAGGCTGCAAAGTCCGGCCAAGGAGGAGAGGCAGCATCGGAACCCAGGGCCCTGGTAGCTAAGCCTCCCTCCCTCTTTAAAAGAAAAAAATTGGGGCCAGCGCTGTGGTGTAGCGGGTAAAGCCACCGCCTGCAGTGCCAGCATCCCATGTGGGCACCGGTTCAAGTCCTGACTGCTCCACTTCCAATCCAGCTCTCTGCTGTGGCCTGGGAAAGCAGTGGAAGATGGCCCAAGTCCTTGGGCCCCTGCACCCGCGTGGGAGACCCAGAAGAAGCTCCTGGCTTTGGATCAGCACAGCTCCCTCCCTGGCAGCCAAGTGGGGAGTGAACCAGTGCATGGAAGACCTCTCTCCCCCCACCCCGCCTCTGCCGCTCCCTCCCCCTCCCCCTCTCCCTCTCCCTGCCTCTGCCTCTCTGTAACTCTGTCTTTCAGATAAATAAGTACATCTTTTAAAAAAAAGAAAAATTATTTGGAATAACTTCCTAATTTTTTCTATTTTCTTTTTTTAAATAGCAGCCTGATTGAAATTTCCTTGACACACATGAAATGCACCCTTTGAAGTGTGTGATTCCATTTTCAGAACCTTCGCCGAGTGGTGTGTGTACTAAAATCCTACTCAGACCCCTGGCCAATTCTGGAACATTTTCACCGTCCCCAGGGCAAACCCAGGTGCCCCTGTTCTCCGCACACCAACTCTGTGAAACGGGGCGTGGCTGTTGGCTGCCACGGCTCCGCCCTTGGTGCGAGTCCTGGCTCAGGTACAGCGCTCTGCTTGAGCTCACTGACGACTCCAAGCAGGACCCTAGAACCCCTCACCCCCGCCCCGCGCTCTGTGCTGGGGAGCTGATGACCTCCGGGGCCACAGGCTGCCCTCCTCTGCTTCTCTTGGCTCCATCCCCTCCCCCCTTCATGGAGTTTGGGGGCATGGATGGCGCTGCTGCCTCGGTGCCTGGGATCTAAGACAGGGCCGCCTCCCCGCTTCCTCCCCTGCCTCCTCCCTGCTGCCCCCACCACTGAGCAGAATCTGCATTTGGGGGTGTGCATGAAGGAGCTGCCGGGGACGGGGACTCAGAAGTCAGACTGTGTGTGACCATCAGGACGGGGCTTCGTGTGTTAATTGCAGCCTGATCCAGGTATGGTCTGAACAGACTTTTGCATGTGTCGCTGACATGTGGCAGGGCTATTTTTAGCTCATGGCCCCCTCCTGCTACACCTCTCACCATCCTCCCTGGCTCCTGTCATTTCGTGGGGTGGGGTGGGGGAGGGCTGTTCAATATGTGAATCACACTCACCCGCACCTTCCAGACACTGGGGAGAGGGGTGAAGGCAAACTCAGTGTTTCGGCAGAACATTTCTCTGCAATTGTTTCTTGAGGCCTGATGCTCTTTTTCTTTCTTCTTCTTCTTTTTTTTTTTTTTTTTTTTTTAAGATTTATTTAACATTTGAAAGGCAGAGTTACAGAGAGGCAGAGGCAGAGAGAGAGAGAGAGAGAGAGAGAGATCTTCCATCTGCTGGTTCACTCTCCAAATGGCTGAAACAACTGGAGCTGTGTCTATCTGAAGCCAGGAGCCAGGAGCTTCTTCTGGGTCTCCCACGCGGGTGCAGGGGCCCAAGGACTTGGGCCATCTTCCACTGCTTTCCCAGGCCACAGCAGAGAGCTGGATTGGAAGTGGAGCAGCTGGGACTTGAACCAGTGCCAACATGGGATGCTGGCACTGCAGGTGGTGGCTTAACCCGCTACACCGCAGCGCTGGTTCTTGGATGTGTAAGCAGTGCCTTGTGGGTAGCTTTGCACTTCCTGGATGATTTTCTTTCTTGCAATGGTTCCTTTTGGCGTTGGGAAGGTGGAACTGTAACGACATTGCTGAGCCTTGTCCCTGAGGCTTGTGAGTGTTCTGGCCAGGGAGTGCATTCACCGTGTCATCTTGGCCCCCCAACAGGACACGGCACTTCTTGTGGACCCCAGGCCTTTCCAGTGGGAGAGAGTCAGCAAACTCCATTTGTTTTTTTTTTTTGTTTTTTTTTTTTTTTAAGATTTCTTTGTTTGTTTGAGAGAGTTACAGGAAGAGAGAGAGAGAGATCTTCCCCCTGCTGGTTCACTCCCCAGATGGCCACAACAGCCAGAGCTGGGCCATGCCAGAGCCAGGAGCCTCTTCTGCGTTGCCCACATGGGTGCAGGAGCCCAAGCACTTGGGTCATCTTCTGCTGCTTTCCCAGGTGCGTTAGCAGAGAGCTGGATGGGAAGTGGAGCAGCTGGGACTCGAACCAGCACCTACCTGGGATGCCAGCACTGCAGGCGGTGGTTTTCCCTGCTGCGCCACAGTGCAGCCTCCATGAACTCACTACTGGAATAAACTTCAGAGCCCAAACTCGCAAGGGCTCCGTGCACTTTCTCTTCTTCCTGTGAATAACTCGGGCTTCCTAACTGCAGTAATGCGCCAATAGCAGTGAGGATCTGCAGGCAGGGGCTGTGCGGCGCTGCCCGAGGATGGGGTCTCTCAGCTCCCGCACAGCTGCTACTGGCGGCCGCAGGTGCTCAGGGCTGCCCTGGAATCCCGGCGTTGAGCTGCGTCCTGGCCCCGACTCAGCACCCGCTACCTGTCTCTTCTTTGGACGTTTCCAGATGTGCTCTGGAGGAGATCAGCCCTGGCTGAGAGCCACTGGAGGGGTTTTTAAAAAAGAGAAAGCAGGAGAGAGGAGAGAGGAGAGAGAGAGGAGAGAGGAGAGAGGAGAGAGGAGAGAGGAGAGAGAGAGAGAGAGAGAGAGAGAGAGAGAGAGGGGGGTCTTCTGCTGGGGCACTCTTCAAATGCCTGCAACAGCCAGGGCCGGGCCAGGCCAAAGCCAGGAGCCAGGAGCCTCTGTCCTGGTGTCCCACATGGGCGTCAGGGACTCAAGTACTTGGGCCTCCCAACACGTCCTGGGAAGGGAGCTGGATCAGACGTGGAGCAGCCAGGCCTCAGACTGGCATCACTCGGATGTGGGACACAGGTGTCCCGAGGGGCAGCTTAACCTGCTCTCCCCCAAACGCCCTCCCCTCCGATAAACTTTGAGGGGTTCCCTCAGCTCTTGAGTCGGATTGAGTGCTTCTGTCAGTGCCAGCAGCGCCTGCGGGACGAGGCGGCCTCTGAATCCACGTGCACTCTGGGAGAAGCCGCCATCACGCTGCTCTTCTAAATGTAAGCCCGCTCGGATGAGGTGTGGGCAGCAGGGCCCGTGGGGCCAGTTTTGTGGCAGAGAAAGTAGGCTTGGATTTCCAGGTCTGGAAGGCTCTGGGTCACCCCCCGCCTCCCTTCTTTCTTCAGCAGAATTCAGTGGCAGGGCCTTCTCACGTAGTTTGGGAAACACAGCATTGAACATTATACTATCTGCTGGTTCACTCCCCGGATGGCCACAACAGCCAGGCCTGGGCCAGGCTGAAGCCAGGGGCCCGGAACCCTATCCAAGTCTCCCTCATGGATGGCAGGGACCCAAGCACTTGGGCCATCATTCACCTGTTTCCCAGGCCCATAAGCAGGGAGCTGGATTGGGAGCAGAGCAGCCGAGGTTTGAACTGGCTCTCCCGTGTGAGATGCCAGCGTCCCGAGGGGTGGACAGGCCGCAACCCTGCCCTCCCCGCCGACCCAAGGTTCAGCTTTGTCCCTCCTGCAAACCCGCTCAGTCTCCTTTCTCCAGCCCAGGCTAGAGCGTGCAGAGCGGGGCTGCAGGAATGTGCACACACGGGGAGAGCTCCAGGCACCGACATTCCAAAACAGCCGGGACTCGGTGCACATGGGGGGTGAGGGAACCCGCGGCGCCACAGCCTCAGTGTTCTGCGCTCCCTGCCTTCGCGTGGCAACCGGCCGGGGGTGAGCCACGATGGGAAGAGCTGGGGCTTGACGGTCCGCAGCGTCGCTCGAGCACTGAGTCTCGCTGGCCCTGCCCTCCTGCTCAGTGCAAGTTGGGACGCCGCTCCGCCGGGCCCCAGGGCCCTTCCTTCTCCAGGAGCATCCTTGCTCTGACATTTCCCCACCTCCTCTGTCCCACTCCACCTTCCTGGTTGCCAAGGAAACAGTTTCCTGGGCAACCTGTTGACTTATTTGGCTGCCAAGTTTGCATTATCTAGAGTGGGGAGCTGTAGTGCAGGGTTGAAAAAAAATGTCACCAAGGTAACCGCCGGCAGTCGCTTAATTATAGTTTTAGGTAACGATGAATTCTCTTTTGCAAATGTTAGAGTATTTTTGGCTTGAGGGAGGGGGAGCCAGCCAGAGATGAACATTCTCTAATTACAGAGTTGTAGTTGTGGACGCTCCTGCTTCATTGGCAAGTCAGCTTGGTTTCATTCAGCACTGATACTTCTCCGCTAACAAAACAAGGGAAGCAAAATAATGCAACCAGCGTGGGACAAGCATCGGTTTGCTCGGAAGCAGGCGATGAGGGCGGCAGGGGGAGGCGTCCTTGTGAGGCTCCGGTGGCTGCTTCCTGTGGGCCTGGAGCCGTGTGGTGAGGTGGCTGCGCACCTAGACTCTAGACTCCTGCAGTCCTTAGCTGTGTGACCTTTCACCTTGGGCAAGTGACCTAACCTGGCTGAGCTCCCTCAGCTCCTGCAGGTGCAGAATGGGGGAGGGGAGGAAAGAGAGGGACGCCTCCTTGCGGGGTGCTGCGAGGTGAGGATCTCCCTCTGAGGCCTTGGGAGAACGCGCAGGGGGCAGAGTTACTCTAGGTGCACAGCCAGGAGCTATGGCTCCACGTCTGCCTTCCCGGCCGCACCTGGCGATGCCGATGTGGGGAGGCGCTCCAGCCACACCCAGCACTCACCGGAGAGACGCACTGCCCTCAGCGCCTCCTGGTCTTTACTTCCTACCCACCCGAGAGGTGAGGATGGTCGTGGTCACCATTAGACTGGGGGAGGCACTGACAGGGAACACGGGAAGTTTCCTGCTTTGCTTTTTAAAGATTTATTTATTTGAAAGAGTTAGAGAGGGAGAGACAAAGATTTTCCATCCACTGGTTCACTTCCCAGATGACCATAACAGCTGGGGCTGGGCCAGGCTGAAGCCAGGAGCCAGGAGCTTCTTCCGGGTCTCCCACGTGGGTGCAGGGCCCAAGGACTTGGGCCATCCTCCAGTGCTTTCCCCAGGCCATTAGCAGAAGCTGGATCAGAAGTGGAGCAGCTGGGTCTTGAACCAGCGCCCTTATGGGATGCTGGCACTGCAGGCAGCGGCCTTACCAGCTACGTCACCGGCTGTGTCACAACACATCAGCTCCAGGAAGTTTCTTTTTTTAAGTTAAAAGATCAAACTTCGAAGAAGTTTCCCAGTAGCGTCGGCTGAGCTGTGTGGACTTTGTTGCAGGTTTCTAAGCTTGGCTTCTTTTTGATCAAACTGAGAATCAAACAGGAGCATCTGGAGGGGGCACGGGGTGGGCAGGGGGTGTGGGGATGGGTGAGTGCAGGAAGTCCTCCCGCACCTCCACCCGCTTCCCAGCTGTGAGGAGCAGGTTGCCCTGGGGCGGGGCCGGGGGGGGGGCACTGGCCACACCGCAGACAGGCCAGCTGGAGTTGGTGGTGGCTCAGTCCAGAGCAGGACAACAAAGATGCAGCCGTGTGAGCCCAGGCAGGGGCTGCCCTTGTGCTCCCAGGCTTCTGCGCTACCCACGGAATGGAGGAGCTGAAATAGACCCGAGTTCTTGTTTGTGGTTATTCTAGAGAGGCACACAGAGAAAGAGACAGATGAGAGAGTCCACTTCCGTTGGTTCTCTCCGCAGGTGGCTGCAGTGGCCAGAACGGGACTGGGCAGAAGCCTGGATTCAGGAGCGCCGTCCAGGCTGCCCCTGTGGGTGGCAGGGACCTGAGCCGTCCCTCGCTGCCTCCCGGGGTGTGTATTAGCCGGAAGCCGGAGCCGGGACTCAGATCCAGGCACTCTCCCCAGGGACCCAGTGTCTTAACGCTAGGGCGATGCCTGCCCCTCTTCGGGCTGTGACCCCAGAGCCGCCAGGGACGCGGGTCAGCCAGGGTCCACCCGGCTGTTGCCGAGCCCGGGCGCCCGCAGCCGAGCCCTGGGTCAGGACGCGCTGCTCTCTACTGGAGGCTGGGGCAAGGAGCGTGTTCTCTGCCTCCCTTCCTCGTGGGTCCGCGGGCACAGGGACAGTGCCCGCCTCTCGGGGTCGCTGCGGACTTGTGAGGCGCTCGGAGCCCGAGCCGGGCGTTCTTCCGGCCTGTCACGGTGACTCTGTGATAGGACAACATCAATGTCTCTCACCTAAACTGGCCGGGCGGCCCAGCCCGGGGATGCCGGTGAGGCGGTGGCCGTGGAGCCGGGCGCCCTGTGTGCTTCCTCACCTCGCCCTCCCCGCGGGTACCCCGCTGCTGCCCGGGGCGCGCCCAGCCCCTCGCCCGGGCACCCTCGCTGCGTCTTCACACACCTCCCTCCGCGGCCCTTTCTCTCAAACCTCCTTCAATTGAGGTTCAGCTCTGCCGGGCGGGCGCCCCTGGGGAACCTTGGCGTTGTGTGCTTTCCTCCCTCCCGCGGATTTTGCAAACTTTCATCATTTTTGAGTAAAGACCTGAATAGCAATGAACGTTGCAGCTGAGAGTAGCGGCCCAGTGGGAGCTTGGCCTCGGGGCCCTGTTCTCATCGGGGTGGAGCAAGGAAGGGACCCCAGGGCGGCTGCCCAGCGGGGCCAGCGCCTCCAGGGGCGGCCACGAGCAAGCAGCAGCCCCGCTGTGCCCCTCGCCTCGCTCGGAGTTCTCCGTTCGTTCCAGTCTTGCACCATAACCACGACCTCCATCTCTGCGCGCTCGCTGTCCTGGGACTCCGTGTCACCCATTTGCCACCCGGTTATAAAAAGACTCAGGGTTAGATGGAAAAACACAGGCTGTGCCAGGATGATTGAAGGAAGGTAATTATGGATTATTAAAAGCCAAAAAAAAAAAAAGAAGAAAGAAAAATTACTCTTTGCATCACCCCCGGGGCTTGGCTGGACGCTTGAGCTCTTGACTGGAGGTCACTGTGGGGGGACTGTGCTCAGCCTGGGTGGTGACGGCGGCAGCAAGGGGGCAGTGCATGGGACGCGGACTGCAGAGGGGGCGGAGGTGGAACACACAGAGGAGCCGCCCTTCCTCCGTTCCCCAGCCTCTGAGGCTTGCTGTCACGTGCACTGCCTGCATCGGGTGATGGGGACAATGACACTGGAACACCAGACTCACACCCCACGTGCTCCAGCATCTTCTAAGTCACAAAGTCCCGTTGGTGCAGCGTGGAAACGAACTCGGGCCGCAGGACCAGACTGGCGTGGGATCTTCACACTGCCGTTCATCAGCTGTGTGACCTTGGGCAAATCACCTAACCTCTCTGTGCCTCCATTTGTCCATCTGCGAGACGGGGTGATGGTAACACACACTGACCTCCGCGTTGTTGCAAAACGTGTTAGAATGTGGAAGGCAGTTGGGACAGTGCCCTGCGCACTCTCGAACGTGTTGGTTTTGGTGATTGTCTCTCTTCTCATCCTCGGTGTCCAGACACTGGCGCTGGCTAAGTCTTGTTACAGAACCACTGAGTGGAAAAACCCAGGATTTAAACCCGGCCTTCGGTCTCCAAATCCTGTTGCATTTTCTTTATGCTGCTCGCACAGCCCCGTGAGATCTGCAGCGGCGTTGAGCTTGCTCCCTGCGTTACACAAACGTCCCTGGCAGCTGCCAGCTTCCGCCTACCCAGCAGCCTGCTCTTCTCCCTGCAAATGTGCGAGCTGACCCTGCCGGAGCAGTGTGGCAGCAGCGCCGTGGGAAGCAAGACCACAAGGCCGAGTTGCAGGAAGGGCAGAACCAACCGGGCCGTGGGGCCCTGGCCCTGGGCGGCCAGGGGTCTCCCGGCGGGCAGGGCCCACCCGAGCTGCTTCTGGTGGGAGGGCAGGCTGGGGCAGGTCGGCCTCACCTGGGGCTTTCTCCTCCTTTTTGTCCCGGGCGAAGGGAGCTGGTGCAAGGCCTGCCACAAAGGTGCTTCCTCTCCCAGGCTCAGTTCGCTCCTGGGGCCGACTGATGGCTACCTGCGCGTGCAGCTCCAGGAAGGCGGCTGCCTCTGCTTGGAACAGCCCTGAGCAGGGCCCAGAGTCTCAGGCTGGAGTTAGGGAGGCGGGAAGCTGGGCAGGTTGGGAAGCCTGAGCTACCAAGAAGGGGAGGCCAGCTAGCCCCTCCTGGGACTCCCCGCTTCGGCTGCAGAACCCCAGGGAGTTAGCGATTGCCTGGGGCAGACTCTGTCCCTGCGGCTCTGCTTGTCCCCAAGGCCAAGTCCTCAGGGAAACCTGGACATGGCAGCTCCACTCAGCTGTGCAGGGCTGTGTGAGGCTGTGTGAGGCTGTGTGAGGCTGTGGGGGGCTGTGCGGAGCTGTGCGGGGCTGTGTGAGGCTGTGGGGGGCTGTGTGAGGCTGTGGGGGGTTGTGTGGGTTGTGGGGGGCTGTGCGGGGCTGTGTGAGGCTGTGGGGGGTTGTGTGGGGTTGTGGGGGCTGTGTGAGGCTGTGGGGGGTTGTGTGGGGTTGTGGGGGGCTGTGTGAGGCTGTGCGGGGCTGTGCGGGGCTGTGTGAGGCTGTGCGGGGCTGTGTGGGGCTGTGTGGGCCGTGGCTGGGGTTCCAGTGATGGGAGTGGAAGGCGACCTGTGCTCTGCGCTGCCAGCGCATATTCATGAGCTGCTGCAGATGGAGTTGGCTCCCTTGGCTGAGAGTTCACCCGTTTTAGCACTTCCTGCTCAGAGCTGTGGCGTGGTCCTGCTCAGGGTGTGGCGTGGGTCCTACTCAGGGCTGTGGCGTGGGTCCTGCTCAGGGCTGTGGCGTGGGTCCTGCCCAGGGTGTGGCGTGGGTCCTGCTCAGGGTGTGGTGTGGGTCCTGCCCAGAGCCGTGGCGTAGGTCCTGCCCAGAGCCGTGGCGTGTGGCCGGAAGGCCGCTCTTTGCTCCCCATACTCATCCTTTTTCTTGCTGAATGGACTTGATTTTATGCTGGTGGCAGCGTGCTCAGCTCTGGGAGAATCATGACTGGCTTGCGACCGTCGTAACAATCCTGTTCCCACGTTGCCGTCTTCCTTTGTAGCTGTGGATGGCTGTGAGGCCCATGCTAGACCCGTGTGGCCGTGGATGGCTGTGAGGCCCGTGCTAGACACGTGTGGCCGTGGATGGCTGTGAGGCCCGTGCTAGACACGTGTGGCTGTGGATGGCTGTGAGGCCCGTGCTAGACCCGTGTGGCCATGGATGGCTGTGAGGCCCGTGCTAGACACGTGTGGCCGTGGATGGCTGTGAGGCCCGTGCTAGACCCGTGTAGCCGTGAGGATGTCTGCTCAGGTAGCTCATGAGATAAAAGAAGCAGATATGAGTGACGTAGTCCTCGATCGTGACCCTTTGTGTCTTGCCTGCCATTGGGATGGCTGGAGAGGGGCAGCTGTTTTGTAGCCATGAGGGAAAGGCCAATGTCTTGTTCCAAATATGGTCTGAGAGCCAGACTGTTAGACGTGTGGACCCCGCTCCAGACCTGAAGCAAAGCCTGGATGCTAACAGGATCTCCAGGTGACTGCGCCCGTCCGAGTTTGAGAACTGCAAAGGCCTCTGCCTCTGCATCGTTGAGCTGCTGCTTCTGGGATCTTTGTCGAGGTGCTCTGTTACTGCAGCCCAGAGCAGTCTTAACGGAGCGTTTACCACTGAACAAGCCGGGGGGGCCCATCTCCCCCTCCTCCCAGGGCCTCTGTGAAGCCAGAGCCATCATGGTCACTTTGCAGCTCAGAGAGTAGACACTGCCTCTCGGCGTGAGACTGCGGACGCTCGCCTGGCCGCTGGGGCAAGATGCTGCTCCGCCTTCCGGCAGCCGCCCTGCTGGGGCCACCCCCGCCGCTCACGCAGGCCGCTCCATCCTCCGCTTAGTCACGATGTCCTGCTGGACCCCCGCTTCTCTCTCCTGATGCTTTCCTTCAGCCTGGCCGCCCCAGGGGTTTCAGAGCTCGGAGGGAGTGTGGCCCGCTCCGGTCCTCGCGAACGAGGCCTCGGCCTTTCTAAGTTAGCACGGCCGGGCTCTCAGGCTGGAGACCACGCCTGTAAATAAAGTGCAGAAGGATCACCTGGCGGGAAGGCGGACACACTAAAAATCCCGATTCCAGGGCTCGATGCCCACTGAGGTGCTGGAGCAGGTCTGGGGAGGGGGTAGTCAGCAGCTCCCAGGAGCACACCTGGCCGTGTACACTTGGCAGCACACACCTGGCCATGCACTCCTGGCCATGCACACCTGGCCATGCACACCTGGCCATGCCCTCCTGGGGGAGCCCTCATCACAGTCTGAGAAGGCGTGGCTGGGAGATGGGGTCGTCCCCCCTTCACTCTCACAATGTGCACTGGATTTGCAGAATTGCAGCCCAACTGATGCTGGCTGTGCAGTGAGTGAGTGGTGGAGACTCCTGGGTAGAAAGCCATCAAACCCGCCTTGCAGCCCAGTACAGCTGGCTGGAGTGGGCAGGTGTGGCCCAGCCTTGGAGATGGCCACAGCTGGGGCTTGGAGGCCCATTCTATTGGGGGCTGTGTGGTGATGGTGAGCTGAGGGCAGGTACTTTTGTTTTTTAAAGATTTATTTTTCATTTATTTCAAAGGCAGAGTTACACAGAGAGAGGGAGAGACAGAAAGAGATCTTCCATCTGCTGATTCACTCCTCAAATGGCCGCAGTGACCAGGGCTGGACCAGGTGGAAGCCAGGAACCAGGAGCCAGGAGCTTCTTCCAGGTCTCCCACGTGGGTGGCAGGGGCCCAAGCACTTGGACCATCTTCTGCTGCTTTCCCAAGCATATTAACAGGGAGCTGGATTGGAAATGGAGCAGCAAGGACTTGAACTGGTGCCCATAAGGGATGCCAGCATTGTAGTCCTTGGCTTAACCCACTACGGCCACAATGCTTTTGAAATTAGAAGGAAGAAGTCTTGGGGCCTCCAGAATGACCCCACACGGGTGTCCATGCCCTACTCCATGGGGTCCGTCAGTGTGTCTGTTCCGTGGCCAACAGGAATGCACAGATGTCGTTGAAGTCAGGGGCCTGGAGCCACCATGGTGGGCGGGGCACTGCCTGTGATGTCAGCATCCCTTATGGGCACCGGTTTGAGTCCCAGCGACTCTACTTCCGATCCCTGCTCCCTGCTAATGTGCCTGGGACAGCAGCAGAAGGTGGCCCAAGTGCACGGCAGCCCTGCCGCTGACATGGGAAATCCGGAAGGAGTTCCCAGCTTCTGGTTCTGGCCTGGCCCAGCCCTGGCTGTCGAGGCCTTTTGGGGAGTGAGCCAGGGGATAGAAGACCTCTCCCTCACTCTGTCTCTTCCTCTGTCTCTGTAGCTCTTCACTTCAAGTACATAAATCAATCTTTTTTTTTAAATAAAGGTATGGACTTCAACACAGGGAGATTATTCTAGATTAACTGGGTTGACCGAGCCTAATCACATGAGCCCATAAAAGCAGAACATTTTCTCCAGCAA
Organism: Oryctolagus cuniculus; assembly: GCF_964237555.1. NCBI lineage: Eukaryota > Metazoa > Chordata > Mammalia > Lagomorpha > Leporidae > Oryctolagus > Oryctolagus cuniculus. The sequence continues at coordinate 9,898,006 of NC_091442.1, read as the reverse complement.
GAGGTGGGGGCGCGGCAGAGGTGAGGTGGCAGGGAGGGTCCCAAGTGTAAGAGGGTCTCGGGCTGCCATTGCTGGGTGTCTCTAGAGAAGGAGTGCAGGAGGCAGCCCCCGGGGAGGGGCAGTCAGCCAGCGGTGTGGGAGCCTTGAGCAGTCGTGGCCCGCTGGTGCCCTGGTGTTGCCCCGTGGGAGCCGCCGCAGAGGACCCGGCCTGGCCCAGCTGCACCTCCGGCCCTGCACAAACGCTGAGAACATCCCTGTGTGGTGTCGCCAGCCGCTGTGTTCGTGAGGCTGCGTTACAGCCGCTGTGGACAACTCCTCCACAACCCTGTCCAGAACCCGGGAGAGGACCTTCGTCCTCCTCTGACTTCCGGTCTTGGCTGCCCAGGGGCTCTCCCGGAGCGCTGGGCCGCCGCGCAGTCTCCGTGGCTGGTCAGGAAAGCAGCTCGCTGGCCTTGTCACCCTCTCTGCTCCCCTGCGTCACCCAACGCTTCAGTCAGCTCCCTCCTCTTCTTTTTTTCTTTTTCTTTTCTTTTTTTTTTTTTTTTTAGTTTTAAATGTTTTATTCAGTGAAAGAAATGCACAGGAAAGTGAGGGCTTTATTTAGGGGAGGAAGAAGTTCAGAAACTAAGTTGGGCCCATACCAGGCAGAGAGCAGGCTGGGAGCCCCGTGGAACAAGCATGCGGGGCCCTCTGGGGTTTTTAAAGATGCATTTTATTCACAGAGTTGAGAAGGGTAAAACCTACACACTTGCATGCTGCGTTGCCCACTGACAGCACATTTCTATTTACTTATTTTCATCTCATGTGAAAGGCAGACACACACACACACACACACACACACACAGAGTGAGAGAGCGAGCGAGCTTCCATCATCTGGTTCACTCCCCACGTGGCCGCCATGGCCAGGGTGACACAGCTGAAGCTGGGAGCCGGGAACTCTGTCCTGGTCCCCACAGGGGTGGCAGGGATCCAAGCACCCGGCCAGCCTCCGCTGCTTCCCAGCGTGTAGGAGAGCGCTGGAGTAGAAGCGGAGCAGCTGGGACCTCCAGTGTTGGAGGCAGGTGTCCTATGCCCCAGCTTAACCTGCTGCACCACAAGGCCTACCCAGGAAGCAGAAATCTGTTGAGGATTTTCCAAACTAGACAGTGTTCTAGGGGCTTATTTTTATTTATTTTTTTATTTGACAGAGTTAGACAGTGAAAGAGAGAGAAAGGTCTTCCTTCTGTTGGTTCACCCCCCAAATGGCCGCTATGGCCGGAGCTACGCCGATCCGAAGCCAGGAGCCAGGTGGTTCTCCTGGTCTCCCATGGGGTGCAGGGCCCAAGCACTTGGGCCATCCTCCACTGCACTCCTGGGCCACAGCAGAGAGCTGGCCTGGAAGAGGAGCAACCAGGACTAGTACCCAGCACCTATATGGGATGCTGGTGGTGCAGGTGGAGGATTAACCAAGTGAGCCATGGCGCCAGCCCCTAAGAGCTCATTTTTAAAATTAAATATCCTCTCTAAATAAGTAATAGGCCCATGAAACAAAACTGATAACCAAATGTAAACACACAGCACAGGGTCCCTCCTGGGTGGGTGTCCTGCTGCTGGGTTACCCTCGGCTGTGGGTTAAATGCCAGGATTTGAGCCCAGCAAGGCCTGAGCTCATATGACTCCCCCTCCCCCCGAGAATTTCCCACCCGACCCCCCAGCTACCAAGAATGGGGGAGGTCACCATGGTCCAGCGTGGACGTTTAACTGACGGGGCCTGGGCTCAGGTCCCGGATGCACCTGTTTGGGCTTCTGGTCTCTGGCAGGTCACTTGTCTCCCCCGGCTCTGTTATCAGCTGTTAGAGTGAGAGAGTGACAGCGTCTCAGCCACCCCACTGGACTCCTCGTGGCAGCGCCAGCCGCTCAGACGCGAGTGACCCACATCCCACAAAGCGGGGGCCGAGTGTTGTGCTCAGTGCTTTTGGGGAGGACAGGGCCTGTGTTGATCCAAGTCCCAACAGTTTCGCTGCAAATATTGTGACGGGGAAGGAAGCAGCAGTCTTTATCCAATTATCTCCCTTAGAAGATGTGCTGGAGAGCCACTCCTTCTCCATCTCTCCCATAACAGCCTCTGCACTTGTGGTAAAAATAGGCCTTTCTTCCCCAGGCCTCCGCTCTTGTATCCTAGACGCTGCTTCCCGTCTGTAATATGCTAATACACGGGTAATTAAAAGCTTGGAGGTTCCCTTTAATGACTGTCTGGTTTGTTGGAGATAATTGCATCTCCTACCACGGTCCTGGAATTTCTGGGGAGAATCTAGGAGCTAAGTGGGCACAAGAGGGAGAGGGTGCTTCCCCTCCCTGGGGTGGCCCCTTCTAGATTAATCTCTAGACTTGGGGGCTAAGCTCAGGAGCTTTCCCCTTCTCTCTGGAAAGGGGGGGTGTTCTTGTGACGTGAGTGTTGGCTGTGGTCCCGTGCCCTCAGACCCCCCGGCCCAAGCTGCAGGCTCCCCGGGGAGGCAGGTGTAGAACTGTGCTCACGGGACGACCACTGACCTGGTGTCACAAGAACAGACACGGCTGAAAAGTCTGTTCCGAGAGGCTGCGTCCAACCAAGTGCGCACGTCTTTGTCTCCAGCAGACGGAAGGAGGAAGTCGGCTCTGGGCAGGCAGAGACGGGACAGTGTCCAGGAGACACTCCCTGCCCGGGGCGGGATACGCGCACACGGGAAGCAGCTGCTGTTTGCCGCCTTTGCGTTAAGTGTACACACGTGGATGGGGTTCAGGTAGGACGAAGGGACTGTGGCGGTCGCCGGCTCCTAGTGGGTGTTGGTGTTTGCTGGTGCGGCCGCAGGCTGGGAGGCCCATCCACGACAGTAAAGCTCTTCCCACAGTTGGGCAGCCTGGGAAGCACGGATGAAGGCACCGGTGGCTCCGGGTCTGCCGGGGGCCGCGGTCCTGATTCACAGACAGGCTGTCTTTTCGGATGGGAGGAGGGGGCTCTCTGAGGCCGCCTTTCTCAGGGCACTGTGCCCTTCGTGAGGGCGCTGCCTCGTGACCTCATCCCGCCAAACCCACCTCCCGATGTCAACCGCAGCTCAGAACAGGTGCGTCCAGGACCCGAACCCAGGCCCCATCAGGAAAATGTCCACACTGGACCATGGCGATTGCCTCCCTAGGTGGGGGTGTGGTGTCCACTGGGGGAGTGGGTGCCACGTGCGCTGAGGAAACCCTCGTGGCCCAGGAGAGCTGGGCTCACATCCTGGCTCTGTCACTGTGTTGTGTGACTTTGGGCGAGTTGAATGATGTCCTGGAACTTCAGGTCCCTCGAATCCTGGTGCAGCATTGTGGTTCCTGCTTCCTGGATGGAAAGAAACGAAGCATCAGGCCTCTGAGCTCTGCTGGGCAGCAGGCCTCTGTGGTCACTCCTGGCCCCTGGAGCTTCTGTCCTCATGCTGTCTGGACCCACAGCAGCTAAGGAGCATGGCCTCAGTAGTAGCTCGGCATGGTGGCCCCTGGGACCCCGATGGGGCTCAGTCCTTGGCTGTCTCCACCGTACGCACAGCCTGTGCCTCCTCAGGATTAGCACACATGGCCAAGGTCACTGGACTGAGGCAGGGTCAAGTTCTAGGCTCCACTCCATGGAGAAATGCCCTCTCCCTCCCAGGCTCACTCAGAGCTGAGCCATAGGTCTCTCCCGCAGACACGCCCTCCCCTGAGCTGACACTGGCTGCCCAGGACTGTTCCCGCTACCCTGAGCTTTACTTGGGACAATTAGCAGCTCTCTGCTCTCAGGCCCTGTGGTTCAAGAGGGGCTGACTCCAGACCCTCAGTGACAAGAGTGGGCACCATGTACAGCGACCCTCACACCAGTTGCAGGAGTTGCAACCAAGCGCCCCAGACTAGATCCATTTGCCCAAGGCACAGGAGCCGATCGCTGACACGGTCAGTGGAAGAAAGGAGGTATTTATTGTGTTGCACAGATTGAGGATCTGGGCAGCTATCCCCTAATTCCCGGGCTCCCCGAAGGCTCAGGGGGGAGGGTTCTTGGGGGTTGAAGTTGGAATGAGAGGCACGTGTGCAGCACATGTCCGGGTTCCGGGTTGGTTGGTGGTGCTGGTGGGTTTGCTTTGATTGGTTGGCCATACTGGTGGCTTTGCTTTGATTGGTTGGCTGTATTGGTGGGTTTGCTTTGATTGGTTGGCCATACTGTGGTGTTTAGGGAATTTTCGGGATGGACAGGAGGGCTTCAGTGAGTCGGGGAACACGAGGGGTGATCACTCTGCTCTGGACCTGGGACTCCCCTGGGAAGAAATCCCTGGAGACAATACTGACCATCACCGTGTCACCTGGTGGAGAAGTAGCATCAGGGTCAGGGATCGGAGCCTTGGAGGCCCGCGCGCACACCCCCAGTTCTGGGAGTTGATTTTAGTAAGTGGTTGATTTGCTATTGAGAAGTTGGGGCGAGGGCACTTTAAGTTCAACGAGAGAGGCTGGGAGCCGGGGCCGGATGGTGTCTGGGTCTGCCTTCAAGGCGCTGTACGGGGCTTGGTTTCAGACCATGGCTGGGCCTGACTACCTTACTCCTGCGGCCGCAGGGTCTGGCTGAGGGCCTGGCACGTGGCCCAGGTCGGGTCACTCAGGGCCGACCTCAGGCCCTCTGGGGAGCCATTGGGAAGGGGTGATGTCTGCTGTGGTTGCTCAGCTCAGCGCACACCTAAGTGATGGCAGAGGCCATTTTGCCAGGACCTGAGGGTGCCTCCCGAGGGTGACGCCGAGGCAGGGGGAGGTGGAGTGAGGGGCGCTCAGAAGTTCTCCACCCCGTCGGGAGCACTTGGGGCTGTCCACGCCCGAAGGCTGGCAGTTGGAGTTGTTTCTGTCATTTGCAGCAAGTGAGCCCCATGGCCATCTCGGGCAGGTCAGCTGCTGTCGCCACCAGCAGCACCGAGCCCCACTGACAGGCTGTGTCACAGTCTCCTCCCGGCAGGCAGTCCTGGGAGACAGAGCCTTTGGGAGTGGGAGGGGGAGTGAGGAGCGGGGAAAAGGGCCCCCTCTGGTCGCCCCAGCCCGGCCGAGGCCCCGTCTCCCAATGTCTTAGGCTCTGCTCCCCGTTGGTTTCCAAGCCCATCTTTGACACTGGCCATTTTCAAGAGGAAATGACATGGATTATTTTTTCATGATGGCTGCTTTTGGTGACTTGGCAGATGTTTAATTAAAGATCTTATTACCTCCTGAAGTTAACTTGGAAATGCAGCATCGTGGCAGCGCGAGGACCCGGATTTGAAGCTGCCTTTTCCTGCCCAGCTGAGAAGCTAAGCAGCAGCCGGGGCCCAGCAGCCCTGTGTAAGGTGCAGGTGCCCCTTTTATAGCCCTCCCCTTAATAGGGACCCCGTGTCCCCTCCCCTGGGAAGCCTCTGGCCGGCCCAGGCCGATCTCCGTTCTCACTTCCTCCTCTGCCGGCACTAGGACTTGCTTGCCTGTCTCCCTTGCTCAGCCCCTTGAGGACACGGCTCTCTCTGCTTTCTGCCGGAGTGGAGCAGTCTTTGGGGCTACTTTTTACGCATGGGCATGTTTCTCATAGCTTTGAACAGTGCCCCTGCACATAGTAGGTGCTCAGTAAACACTCAGGAAATGCATTTCTGCATCCCACCCCCTTGCAGAACGCTTAGCACAGCATGGGAACCAGGGGCCTGCGAGAAGGAAGGGAGGGCGGAAGCTGGCCCACTGGCGCCCCAGGGTCTCGGTTCTCCAAGGCTCGGCCGTGGGTCCCTTCCTGCTCCTTTCGTCCGGTCAGACACCAGCTGCCTTCCTCTGAACCCATTCATTCCCCGAACGTTTGCTGCAGCCACCGCTCCCCACGCTGCCCCGAGGAAGGCGGTGCCCTTTGCAGGTCAGAGCCGAAGCCTCCGCGTGGGAAGAGTGGGTGTGACCTGGGTTGGGGTGAGGCCTGGGTGAACCATGGTTGCTTTGCCCCGTGCGTCTTCTCTTTCGGCCACGACAGCAGTCCCTGGAAGAGCAGGATTGCCATCTTAGAGTTCGAGGGCTGCCCCTCCAGTCACCAGACAACTGTGGTCACGTCGCTTGCGTCGTTCTGCCCCTCCCCCCGGCCACCTCACCTTCCCTGGGGCGCGAGCCCTCCATGTTTCCTCACTGGCGCACTTCTGAACTCTGACCTGTGGCTCTTTCCCACTTGGGGGTGCGCAGGGTAGCGTCTGCCAGAGCCGGGGAGCTTGCCGCACCCCCAAGAGGAGAGGTCAGGGCGGAAGGGCGAGTCGAGACTGCAAACACACGAGGGTGCTGGCCGGTGCCGAACAGTGCTGAGAGGGAGCGCCACAGGTCTCCATGCCTCCGCCGGCTCTGGAGAGAGGCGCAGGAGGCTGGGGGCCCGCACACTGGAACCTCTTCCCAATGTGTTTCATTGCTCTTGATTTAGGGGCGTGGCCACCTCAGACTGGCTTTTGTTACCGTTTTAAAGAGCAAAGGAAAGAAAATGATTTCCCCAGACATCTGTGCTGAGTAGAGAGCAGCAGGTGGCCGTTGTGTGACACATCTGAGAGCAGTTGAAGTCATTCTCTGCCATCTGTTCAGGCCAACTTGCGGACTTGGGAGCCAAGGGTGTCTTAGCAGGTGCAGCGCGCTGGCATGAAGCTCAGGACCTGTGTGCTACCCGCTCAGCTGCGCCACGCTGGGCAGGTGGTGAAACTCTTGCGCCTTGGTCCCCTCATCTGCATATCGGAGTCGGTCAGAGCCCCTACCTCGCGCCATCGTCATGAGGCCCTGGACCGGAAACTGGATCCACTGCAAGCTGTAAATCAAACCTCTCACCTTAGTAATGAGGTCGTGAGGCTCAGAGAGGCAGGTGCTAAGCCCAGAGCCACACAGCCAGGACTAGCGGGACAGGGGGCAGAGGTCAAGTGCTCTACTTCCCATCTCGGCTAACTTGAGGCAGATGGCAGTGACAGAAGGCAGATGAGTGAGACATTTCTGACAGTATTTCAGCTTTTAAACATCTAGAATGAGCTTAAAATACTGCAGTACAGGCTGAAATACAGGCCTCCAAGTCTGTGCTCTCCTGGGTCCTGTGTTTCTTACTGATCACGTAAGATGACTTAATTTACTGAGCGTGTATGGGGACTTTACCTTCCGGGTGTGCATGGCGACTTTCCTGCTGCGGACGTGTGACGCTGGTTACTGCGCACGTGGAATGGTTGTGTTTGCCGAGGGCGGGTTCTGCTGTTCAGTGAGCTTGTACTGCGCCTCCTGTGCGACCCGCGCTGTGCCCAGCACACAGCAGTGCTTCTGAGGGAGCCTGCTGGCCACAGGCCCTGGGCTCCCCTCCTGGGGATTCTAGCTGGTGAGGCAGGGAGGCCCAGGAAGTTACATTCTAAGCCAACACATCCAGGGATTCTGATGTGCACACAGCTGGAGGGGTGCTGATGCCTGGGGTGGGGCTGCCTGTCGCGTAGCTGGCCAGTGGCGCTGATGTCTGGAGTGGGGCTGCCTGTCGCGTAGCTGGCCAGTGGCTCTGATGTCTGGAGTGGGGCTGTCTGTCGCGTAGCTGGCCAGTGGGGGAGAACGAGCTTCCGGCCGCCCGCTGCATGCCGTGCAGGTGCAGCCGAAGCAGCACACGCGTTTGCTGGGAGGCTCCGGCGTCCGCATCATGCACTTTATGAACAATGCAGTAAACAGGAGGATCAGGGGAGGAAAAGGCGCCGTGAACTTGGCCCGTGGGTGAGAGGATTTGGGGGAACAATGCAGCTGGGACACGAAGTTGGCCTTCTGGGGTCTACCAAAGGTTGGGGAGGAATGCTCAGAAGGTGCAGCCAAGCTCCCCGAAACCCAAGGGCTGAGGCAGGGGTCCCTCCTTTCCCTCTGCTGTGCTGGGGGCAGGCCGCCCTCAAGCCTTAGGTGCCCCCGCCCTGCTGCCCCCCAGCTGTATCCATGGGGTGGGGACGACAGCGCCCTCCAGGGGTGATGGAGCGCTAGAGCTGGTGCAGCTCAGGGCTTCACTGTCACAGACTCCACCCCAGAGGGAGGGATGGGGGGGTTCTGGATCCTTCCACCGAGCTGTTCTCTGTGGTCCCTACTTTGCTCGGAGAGAGCAACAGGGCCAGTAGGGCTCATGGTGCTGAGCCTGGGGCTCCTCCTGCCCCTTCCTGTCCCTTCGACTCAGCAAACATCCTGCTTCCCACCTTAGCTCTCACTCTTCTCGCTCCTGCCTGGAAGGCTCCTCCCTCCCTCCTCCTGTCGGCCACCAGGCTCCCTCTCTGGGCCTCCTGGACACCGCCAGCTGGGGTCCCTGGCACTGGCTGACTTTCTGCAGAGCACTTTTCCCTGGCCAGAGCAGGGGTCTGCTGCACGTCTGTCTCCTGCCAGCAGGTGCGCTTCCTGGGCAGGGCCAGGCAGCCAAGGACTTTCAGGGCCCAGACAAAATGAGGTCAGGGCCCTGGTCTAAGAATGGGTGAAGAGGACAGGGACAGCAGAGCACGGAGAGCTCTGTGCCTGGCCCACTCTGCTGAAGGCCTCCTGTCCTTGCAGCCAGCCCTGTCCTGCCCGCCACTGTCCCTCCATGGCCTGGAACGAAGCGTGACACACAGTAGGCCTTCAGGGCATGTTTGTTAATGGGTGAATGAGCTGTGTGTCTTCAGGACCAATGGCTTTTGCTGCCTCTACAAACCAGAAGCGTGGTCCCTGCAGAAACCGCTGATTGCAGAGATCAAGTTCACCATTCAGACTGAAGGGTGGCGTCAGCCCAACAAAGTCCTGGGGTGGGGGCACAGGAGGGAGGGTCTTCTAAGAGCAAGCCCAAGAGCTGCTGGGAGCTGGGGCAGGGCCACCACAAGTTGGAGGTTCACTGAGAAACATCAGCAGGTGGCTCACATACAGGGCAGGGAGGGAAGCAGAAACCTGAGCAAGGGACCCCCTGTGGGCCCTGAAAACACGGGAGGAGGAGGAAGCAAGAGAGGTCGGCCGTTCCTGCCCTGCTGGGTGGACGGCGCTGAAGGTGTGTGGATGGAACAGGTGCCATTGAAAGGCCCTGCGACTTCACGGGCCACCGGGTCTCTGTCCCGGCTTTGCCACCCGTAGGCACCTGCCTCGTCCCAGCCCTCCGCAGTCCTGCAGGAGGGAGGAGATGGTTTATGCCACGAGCATTGCACACCCCATAAAAGTGAAGTGTATTTATACACAACGGGCAGCCTGGCGAGCCCGCAGAGGGCGGTGCCGGGAAGAAATGCAGCCTGTGGAAGAAGCCGGGGGAGGTGGCCCCTGGGTGGACCCTGGCAAGTTAGCATTCCCGAGGCATTACCTGCAAGCTGGCCGTGGTTCCAGGCCCTGCTGGGAGGGGCAGTGGACCTGGGTGGGGGAGGGGAGCTCTGCAGAACAGGGAAGAAAGCAACACTGACAACAGGAAGCGCCTCCATGGCAAGTGCATGTGCTGGGCGCTGGGCCGAGGCGTTTCCGTGTCATTCACTCCATTCTGTCCTCAGCGCTGTGAGGTGGGTTCTGATGTTATCTCCATTTTATGGATGGGAAAACTGAGGACCCGCATCACGAGCCAGAAGGTGACATAGCTGGGGTTTGAGTTCCACCATCTGGCTCCAGGACTGTATTCTCAACCATCACACAAGTGCTACTGTCTGGTGTTCTGACCGCCGTGGCTACATGAAGCTGCCCTTCTGGCCAGAACGCATGGAGGCCTCCCTGTCCTCTGGGACTGACACCCAGAGCCTTCCTGGTAGCAGGGAAACTGACGCAAGCGGCCACATCTGGCGCTTGTGCCGATGGTTTGCAGCAAGGGCTGGAATTGCTCCCATTTCACAGATGAAGAAACAGAGGCCCGGAGGGGTCACGACCTCTGTGCAAAGCCCACAACCATTAGGCTACAGAACCAGGCCAGACCATAGCCCTTGCAGCTCCCTTCCGCCTGCCACTGGGCCTCCTCCATGTCTTGCAGGCGCTGGGCCTCTTTGTCTCTTGGATGGGCTCCATGGCCCGGGGAAATTAAGCACTCTGCCTGGGCCACACAGCGGGTGAATGCAGAGTCGGGCGTCAAACCCAGGCTGGCCCCAGCCTAGTGCTCTGCTCTCTTCCCTCCCACCCATCATTTCCAGACACTTCAGGCTGGACCCTGGCTGGAGCGGACAGGGTGGCTTTCCTGGTGAAGTTCCCGTGGGAGGGGTTGCTGACGCTCTGCAGCTGGGCCCAGGCATTGGACTGGGACGTGAGGGTGGCCTGGACCAGCAGGTGCCCACAGCTGGCCATCTCCTCTGGGAGCCTCGGGGGTGGCAGGAAGAAGAGAGACTGTAACTGGATGACTGGGAGCACGTAGACGCCCCAGTGGCGGGGACAGGCGTCCGTGCGCTCCTGTCATCAACTCCCTGATGCCTCCTAGCCCCCTCTGGGGGGACAGGAAGGAGCCGGAGAAGGGAGGGAGGGGGAGGAAGGCTGTGTATAAGTCAGGGCTGTGATGTGGTCGCATCCGTCTCCAGGGGACCCCTGTGAGCAGGAAGGCAGAGCACCCTGGGAAGCGGCGCCGTTCTGCAGGTGGAGGACCGTGTTCCTGGTGAGCGAGCGGAGGCCCAGCCGGCACGAAGTGCTCACTCAGTAGATTGCTTTGCCTTTGTGGATTTTTTTAGTTGTTTATTTTATTTGAAAGGCAGAGAGACAGAGAGATGTCTTCTATTCACTGCTTCACTCCCCAGATGCCCTCAACAATGAGGGCTTGACCGGCCGGAAGCCAGGAACCCAGCACTCAGTCCGGGTCTGCCATGTAGGTGGCAGGGACCCAAGTCCTTGAGCCACCACCTGCTGCCTCCCTGTCGGCAAGAAGCTGGATTGGAAGCAGAGGTCAGGACTCAGAGCCCGCGATCTGATGTGGGATGCGGGTGTCCCAAGCAGCAGCTTAACCACTTGGTCAACACCTGCCCTTGTCTCCGACCTCCACGCCCAGTACCTGCCCCCTCTGACCACTGTGTCCAGCACCTGCCCCTCTCTCTGTGATCTTTTCCTTTCCACCATAGAAATATCAGAACTTGAACATAGCAAAGTGCAGGACAAACTCTAAAGAGGGGGGTGGTGCCCTGCAGGCATCCTCCCGGTGACCAGGCCCCCCAGGACTGTCTGCCAGGAGCGGAGTGGCACATACAGTGCAGAGCTGTCAGCACCGCCATAGCTAACTGCCCCCTCCCCCAGACCTGGGCTTGGGGCACACAGCACTCAGCTCCAGGGGCTGCCTCTGCAGACTGCGTGTTTTGTCTCAGAAACACGAGGTGAGAAGGTCGGCCTGGGTGTGAACACGGAGCCCAGGCCGTCACAAGGGCATTCTCACCCAGGACAGGGCACCTGTCTGCTAACGTCTGGCTGCGGGATCTTTATTAAGTCTAGCTTTGCCTTCTAGCACCTTAAGATCTAGTGAGGAGCCCATGATTCTGTGTTTATTTCAAAGGCAGTGACAGAGAGAGAGAGAGAGAGAGAGAGAGGGAGAGACAGAGAAAGGGAGAGAGGGAGGGAGGAAAGAGAGAGAGAGAGCGCGCGCGCTTCCTGGCACAGGGCTGGGCCGGCCAAAACCAGGAGGCAGCAACTCCGTCTGTCTCCCACATGAGTGGCAGGAATCCAAGCGCTTGGTCCATCATCTGCTGTCTCCAAAGAGCATTAGCAGAGAGCTGGGTCAGAGACAGAGTAACCGGAACTTGAACCAGCACTCCAATATGGGAGACAGGCATCCCAAGTAGTAGTTGAACCTGCTGTACCCTGATGCCTGCCTTTGTACTGTTTGGCTTTTTTTTTTTTTTTTTTAGATTTATTTATTTATTTGAAAGGCAGAGTTGCAGAGAGGCAGAAGCAAAAGCAGAGAGAGAAAGGTCTTCCATCCGCTGGTTCACTCCCCAAATGGTTGCAACAGCCAGAACTGGGCCCAACTGAAGCCAGGAGCCAGGAGCTTCTTCTGGGTCTTCCACTTCAGTGCAGGGGCCCAAGCACTTGGGCCATCTTCTACTGCTTTCCCAGGCCAGAGAGCTGGACCAGAAGTGGAACAGCCGGGACTCAAACCGATGCCCATATGGGATGCCGGCACTGTAAGCAGTGGCTTTACCCACTATGTCACAGCACCAGCCCCACTATTTGGCTTTAATGCCGGCTGTTAAAGTATTGCCAGCAGATGGTTTCATGCCAGCCCCTGGGAGGCACCCTGCTAACCCTGGTGCTGTCCCCACGGCCCCCTAGCAAGGAGGGGTCGAGGCCTGGCCTAGCAGATGAGGCTGCCGGGAACTGGACTTTCTGTCTGACCCGAGTGGTCAGGCACCCACCATAAAATACAGAACTTGGAGTGTCTTTCTGAAAGCAGTGTGTGCTGTGGTGGCCAGCCACGGCAGAATTGTCTTAATGGCCAGAGCAGTGACTCCCTGCCCCTGGGCTGGGCACCTGGCAGCAGGTTTGTTCTTGGGGTGTGACTGTTCCCGTCCTCAGCCACCTCCATGCTGCCCCAGGCCCCTTCCCAGTCTTGTCTGTGTCGCTCCCAGGCCTCCCTGCCCGCACCCTTACCCCGCGGCCAGTCCACCCTCCACACTGCAGCCCGCTGCTTCGGAGCACCCACAGGCCCCTTGTGCTCAGCCTCTGCCGCTTGGACAGCAGCTGCCCTTTGCAGTGTTACCTACGTTTATTTCTGGTCTCCCCTCAAAACTGCAAGCTCCACCCAGACCCCCCAACATCTACATCACAGTGTCTAGCACAGTGCCTGCACACAGTCGGCGCTCAATAGATGTTTGCTTGGGAAGAGAAAGGACAAACACATGGAAGGAGGTGCGTTGCCAGGAAGCCCTTTTTCCCCCCGGCAGCTTGTGGCTTGCAGAGGCAGAGAAAAGACTGGGATTCCAGGCTGGGGACCAGCCAAGGGCAGAGGCTGTGGACGAATTCGCCCGCCCCAGAGGGAGGCCCTTCCGCAGGGGGACAGCATGAGGAAGGGGCAGACTGCCGGGGGCGCTGGGGTCGGGAGCGCGGGTTCAAGTCCCGGCTTGCCCGTTGCTAGCGGGTGACCTTGGGAAAGACGTCACTTTGTCTGCCCCGGTGCTCTTGCCTTTCAGAAGGAGACAAGGATGCCGTCTACCTCGTGCCTAGAGGATTAAGTGAGATAACGCAGGTCTGGCTGAAAAAGAAAGGCTCAGAAAGTGCCAGCAGGGCACTGGGCTTTGGGAAGACAGCACTCGCGGAGCCTTCTGGGAGAGCCGCTCTGAGCCGCTCGCACTTGATCCCTCCAGCAATCCTGCAAGCTTGGCCCCGGTCTTGCAGTTTGATGGGGGAGGGTGACATCTTGCTGCCAGGGGTGTCCCCAGCCTCACTGTGCTGCAGACGGTGCAGCCCAGCGATGTTTAACCCTCACTTGGGCCTCCCAGTTCCCCGGGAGCATTTGTAGGCAACCAACCCTCGCCCCAGCCCTGCCCCAGGCATCAGCGCTCTGTTAAACTCCCTAATGAGCAACCCTAATGGGTGGCCAGGCCTCAGCCTGGTGTAAGTGGAGAGACCCCATGGCTGTGACCGAGAGCCCAGGGCCTAGGCTGTGGGCGTGGGAGCAGGGGATGAGTCCCGTCTGACCCCAGCGACTGAGCACAAAGCCAGACAAGCAGCCCCACAGGGGCGACTCAGGGATCCCAGGACGCGCAGTGTGGGCACGCCCCCGGGTGGCCCCCAGGCACTCGGCAGTAGTGGCTTGGTTGGGAGGGGCCGGTGTTGTGGCAGGTAAAGTTGCCACCTGTGACACTGGCATCCCATTTGGACACCAGTTTGAGTCCTGGCTACTCCACTTCCAATCCAGCTCCCTGCTAATGGCCTGGGGGAAGCAGCGGAAGATGGCCCAATTGCTTGGACCAAACTTGCCACGCATGTGAGACCCAGATGAAGCTCCTGGCTCCTGGCTTCATCCTGGCCCAGCCCTGGCTGCTGCGGCCGTTTGGGGAGTGAACCTGCAGATGGAAGATATCTCTATTTCTCTGTAACTCTGCTTTTTAAATAAATCTTTAAAAAATTGTGGCTTTATGGGGTCAGCGTTGTGGGCTGTCTTCTCCAGGCAGCCTTATCCATCAGGGAGCCTCCTTCTCTTCTGACTCCCGGTGGAACACCAGGGAGCCCAAGACCTGGAGGTTTCCCGAGGGCCCGTGGGGGACTGAGTCTTCCTGGATCTGCTAGGACGCGCTCTGGGGCCCGAGCCTGACTTTTTCCGGGACCCCGGGCTGTTGCACGTGTCCAAGCCTCTCCCAAAGGGGGGTCATTTCCCTAAGAGAAGCAAACAAGCGGACGCCCGGTTAAATGAGCGGCTCGGGTGAATGGTACTGCCTGGGGCATTCTTAGGCTAAACAGATTCTTGGCTGCGTCTCTGAAATTCGCCTTTACCCGGAGTCCTGTCGTTTACGTGGCGTTCTGAGCCTCCTTTGATGTCGGTAGCACGGACATTGGCGCCAGCTAATGTCAGAGTTCAGCTCCCTTAGGGGTATCAGAGCTGTGGGCAAGACATCGAACTCCTGCAGTGCAAACGCGGAGCATCATAGCATCTCTGTCCCGGGTGGCTGTAACAATGATCCGTCTGCAGCACGTATGCTAAGCTGTCGGTAAACGGCAGTGGGTGTTATATTGTATGACAAGACATCAGCAACTTATTTTTGACTCATAAAATTACAAATTCCATTTTTCTGTTTATGAGAAGCATACATATACATAATGGAAACTTAGAAAATGCAGACAGGTGGAAAAGCGCATACAACCTGCCATACTTCACCATTCGGGATAATCCCTTTGACCGTTTCGTGTGTCGTGCTTGGTCTTAACATTTACTAATTATTCTCCCAGCTCTTTTCTTTTTTTCTGAAAGTGTTTATCCACATGTGCACAGAAAAACCAATTTTGTGCTGTGCGTTTTGCCTTTCTCCCCTCACTTTACACTGCCATCAGCAGTCTCTCGGGTCGTTCCTTGTTCTTTGAAGATCTCGTGCTCACGGCATGGATACGTGCATAGGTGTTCAGCCCGGCACCTGTTGATGAGCCGGGGTGTCGTGGCTGCCACAGCAGTGCCGCATGAGCCTGGTGCAGATTTCTGAGCCTGACCCAGTCGGCCTCCTCCTGGCCCTGTCTGTGATTTGCTGGCCATTGCTTCTGCCAAAGCAACTTTGCCAAAACCCAAGACAAATGGGCTTCAGCCCGCATGGCTGAACTCGGGCTGCTTAGAGGCCTGATCTGTCACTGCCTCTTGGAAGGGGAGCTGCTCTCTGCTGAAACCTACAGACCCGTGATCCCTTTGATCCTTCTGATCAGGAGGGGTCCTTTTCTGCCTCCAGCCTGGGTCTGCTCTGGTCCTGGTGGCATGTGTGGCAGCTCCATTTATTGCCCTTGTGTTTTTCTGTTTTATGGATCGAGGCAGAAGAAAAAAAAAATCTTCTAAGGCCCTGAAGTCTTCACACCTGTAAAATTCCACCAGGGAACCTTGAGTGCACCCTGCAGAGCCTGCCTCCCAGCCCTGTTCTGGCTTAGAATCTGCGTGGACAGAGTGTCTGGTCTTAAGCCGCCAGCTCACGGCTCCCTTGGTCCCTCTGATGGGCTGGCGGGATGTGATGCACGCATTCACCTGCTGCCGGCCTCTCTCTGGTCCAGCGGCATTAGCAACTTTTAAGAACCTGGGAGCCTGGCTGTTTTTCTGTGGGGAGGTGGGAATACACCCTGAGGCCAGTCTCACTGGGAATATGAGTTCCCTGTAACACAGCTGCGGTGGAGGAATCAGCGGAGAGGAGCTGAGTCTGAGAGATGCACCTCACGGGCACCCGGGGGAGGCAGTCCAGCCCCGGCTTTTTTTTTTCTCTACAATGTTTTGACATTTTAAGTTCAGAGAATGTAGCTTGGTTTTATAAAGTAGATGCAGGCCAGAGGGCAGAGCACATAAAACTGTCCAAGCAAGTCCTTATGGATGGAGGCCAGCACGAAGGGCTCTTCACCTGCCCTTGTGCTTGCCCCGGAATATTCTAGAACATAATTCTCAGAGCAGTTTTGTCACAGTGAATTTGTGAGCTTCCAGCACGCTCGTCTTCAGGCACTGATTTTCTTTTTCCAAGCCGGATGAGTTTTAGAATGTAATCATTACGTCCGCATGCCCACAGCCTGGTTCCTGCTGGAGAAGATGTGTGATTGGCACGTGTTATTTGGCTACAGGACCTGCTGGAGCAGCACAGCTCTTGCATTTATTTTTTTAAAGATTTATTTATTTTACTTGAAAATCAGAGTTACATAGAGAAGGAGAGGCAGAGAAAGAGAGAGAGAGAGAGAGAGAGAGAGAGAGAGAGGTCTTCCATCCAATGATTCACTCCCCAGTTGGCTGCAATGGCTGGAGCTGCACCGATCCTGAGCCAGGAGCCAGGAGCTTCTTCCGGGTCTCCCATGCGGGTGCAGGGGCCCAAGGACTTGGGCCGTCTTCCACTGCTTTCCCAGGCCATAGCAGAGAGCTGGATCAGAAGTGGAGCAGCCGGGTCTCGAGCCGGCGCCCATGTGGGATGCAGGCACTGCAGGCAGGGGCTTCACCGGCTGCACCATAGCGCCGGCCCACTCTTGCATTTCTGAAATGTTGCTCAGTGTCTTGTTCGAGGTGTCTGGCCCCGGAGGGCAGCCAGGGTAGTGCAGGTCTTGCTAACTCCCAGGTGAATGACAGTGAGGTGGGGGTGGCAGGTGCCTGTTGGCTCCAGTTTGAATCCCAGCTCCAGCACATGCCAGATCTGAGACTTTGGCAAGTTACTTCACCTTTGTGTGCCTCACTTTTCTCATCTGTAAATTGGGTATTTAAGCAATTCCTACCTCATAGGGCTATGTGAACTCATAAATGAATTACTATGCATTTTAGCACTTCCAGTGCTGCCTGGTTTACTGTTTGCTGTTACTTATTATGCTCCAAGTGTTTTTTATTATTATTTAAATGAGAATCATGGTAGGAAATGTTTCTCAGAGTTTACTGTGCAGACAAAGCACCTGGAGACCGGGTTTCAGTGCAAATTCTGGTTTAAGAAGTAGAGGGTGGAAAGTCTGGGTCAGCAACAGGAGGAGAAACATCAGCACACACTCCCAGGGTTGCCTCTAAGGCTCCTCCCGTGGCCTGCACCCAGAACTCACTATTGTAGCAAAGCCGCTGGACGAAAAGATCCAACGTGGCTGCAGCTGCGTCGCCACACTGGCCTACAGCCTATTATAATATATTAATAGTAATATCATTATACAAAATTACCCTGGCTCCCTCCCACCCCTATCATGCACCTGATGCAAGCCATTGCCAAGACTTCCAGAAAGGCTGATAAATGGCCAGTCACCAAATTCCTAGAAATCCCTGCATTTTTCTGGAACGCTCTGCCCAACGCAGCACCCGTTGATCCCCCAAACTCACGGGGTGCAGCCCGTCCTCCTCTCAAGTGTGTGCTCTCGCTTTGCTGACTGATATTATTCCTCTGCTAACATTTGTCTACGTCCTGTCCTCAAATTCCCTCCTGGGCCCAAGAGAAGAACCAGGGGGTAGCCACCTCCCAACACAAGGGTCTTGGGCACCTGGATGGAAATTGTAGCTGTTGAGGTTGCCGGACGTCGTGGGGGCGGGAGCTCAGGGTCACTGTGCCCACTGTGGATGGTGTGGCCGGAAGTCTGGCTGGCTGGAGTGAGTTAATTTTACTGGAAGGAAGATGTGTCTTGCGCATGGATTTCTAGCGAGGCTGAATCCCATTTTTAAAGCCCCTGGCTGAAAATAGTCACTGGGGAGGGAGCCCCAAGTCCTGGGGAGACGGGGCGGGAGTTTCTCCACTGTTCTGGGCCAGCGGAGGAAGGAGGGGAGGCAGAGCCCGCCCCGAGCAGACCTGACAGCCACACGGCTCAGCCCGGCGGGGCTGGCACACCCGGGAGGACCCCCGAGGGCCGCGCAGGGCTGTGAGGCTGCGTGGGCTTTCTGCCAGGTGGTCCTGCTACGCCTGAGGACCTTTTAGCCCCAGTTCAACCCATGCTGCTCAGAGCTGCACGGGGGTGTTCTGTGCCCTCGGGGACACCGTAGCAGTGTGAGGATGCCCAGATGCACCGGGAAGCTCCACCTCACAGTCGCGAAAGTGCTGCACGCTGAAGCAAGTGGTGGTTTTTAGTTCCCCTCTGTTCTGCAAGGTTGGTCCCATGTAAAATGATAGCCCCAGGGTGGGCATTTAGCCACCAGTTCAGAGGCCTGCATCCAGCACCAGACTGTCTGGGTTTGTGTCCCAGGTCCACTCCTGATTCCAGCTTCCTGTTAATGTGCACTGTGGGAGGTGCATGGCTCAAAGGGTTGGGTCCCTGCCACCACGCGGGAGCCCAGGATTGTACTAGGATTGTACTCCCAGCTCCCGACTGTAGCCCTGGCTGATGCGAGTGTTTGGGGAGTGAACCCACAGATGGGATCTCTGTATTTGCCTCTCAGATAAACAACAACGATGATAAAAGACAGCACCCCGGGGCCGGCGCTGCGGCTCACTAGGCTAATCCTCCGCCTTGCGGCGCCGGCACACCAAGTTCTAGTCCCGGTCGGGGAGCCGGATTCTGTCCCGGTTGCCCCTCTTCCAGGCCAGCTCTCTGCTGTGGCCCGGGAGTGCAGTGGAGGATGGCCCAAGTGCTTGGGCCCTGCACCCCATGGGAGACCAGGAGAAGCACCTGGCTCCTGCCTTTGGATCAGTGCGGTGCGGCGGCCATTGGAGGGTGAACCAACGGCAAAAGGAAGACCTTTCTCTCTGTCTCTCTCTCTCTCACTGTCCACTCTGCCTGTCAAAAAATAAAAAAAAAATTTAAAAAAAGAGAAAAAAAAGACAGCACCCCATGTGGGGTGGGGTGGGGACAAGCCCTTTCTTACAGAAGGGTCGGGCTTCTGTAGCAATGCCTTATAGGAGGGCATAACTACACACAGTAACCTCACAGAGACGTGTGCACCAAGATATATGTGCAAGGAGATGTGTTGGAGGGTTTATATTTGGAGAAAATTAAATGTGCAGTAAGAGGTGACGAGCTCAATCCATTTTGGTTTATTCCCTAGGCTGAAATCCCAGGCTGTCATAAAATGACGGTGCATAGCTTCTGTGAGTTGCTACGCAGAGACCTTCCAGATATATCGTTGGGTAGGAAATATAGGCTACAAAATTGCATGCATAGTATGAGCTCATTTTTGTACAAAAGAAAACTGTCTTTCTCTCTTTCTGTAAATGAAGTTGTACGGAAGTATTAACGGGAGTTCTCTCTGGGTGACGGGATTATGAGTGAATCCTGCACTTTCCAAAATTTTTTAGAGGGAAAGAGGTGACTTGAATAACACAAATGGATGTCTGTAGAGGTAGAGGGCCAGGCTGGTCAGTTCTGCAAGGGAAGAGGGCAACCTGGGGGCTGGGAGCTGGGGAGCTGGGGTCATCTGGCCTGGCTGTGACTCCTGCTCAGGCAGCTGTGATCTGTGGGCCTGGGGCAGGTGACACCAGCCCTCTGCCTCTCTGGGTTCTCACCTGCAGAAGGGGCTCTGATGGTACCCATCTCGTGGTGGTGGTGGTGGGGATTGAGTGGGATAATGCCTGTGACGGGCCTGGCACATAGTAAGTGCTTAATAGATCTTAACAACAGGGGATTGTGCTATCGATATAGAGCAACAGCGTGCGCTCGCTCGCCTTCAACTCCAGAGGGCAGAGCCCGTGGGCAGTCATGGCGAGATACATTGCAGCTCCACATGAAAAATGTTCCCGTTACCCAAGGGTGAAGCGGAAGTCCCATCCTGGAGGTGTCCCAGTGGGTTCTGGGCAAGCAGATGGCAGAGTTATGGGAGTGACGGAGCCATCCAAGTCCCTTCTGGTCCCCATATCGAAGCCACTGGCTAGCGACGGGCAAGCTGGGGCTGCATCCCCGCACTGCCCCTTCCTGCCGGTGAGGGGCACTGGGGGTTGTCTCTCCTCCCCACACCTCTGGGTTCACACGGGCAAAGTCGTCTCTTCTGTGCATTATTGTAAGAAGTAGAAGAATCTACCTTTGACTCCTATCATTGTTTTTGTTCTGAAGACAGTGGAGCTGGGAGCTGAGCAAATCCATCCTCCCTCTCTCCCTCCCTCCCTTCCGCCTGCATTCCTGCATTCGGCAAATGACCCAGCCAGGCGGCCACCGTGTACAGACACACTGCTCCCCTGGTGAGGCGTTCTCGCGCCTGCACAGGCACCGCGCAGTGCTCTGGGCTGGTGAAGCCGGGCACCGCGCAGTGCTCTGGGCTGGTGAAGCCGGGCTCCTGGCCAGGCAGGCACAGCAGGGGGTTGTGTGGCTTCCTGGAGCGTGGGAGGGGAGGGGAGGCAAAGAGCAGATTCCTGGAGCAGGATCCAGGCCTGGGAGTGGGCAGCTCAGACGCGCCCCAAGCCCCCCTCCCCTCCCCTCTACTTGCTCTTCCCCACAGTGCTGGGGCCGGAGAGCTGAGGGCCCTGGGGGACCCTGCACCGGGGCATCCTTGCTCTGGGCTGTCTGCCTCCTTGTCGGCCTTCCTCCGTCTCAGCTACAGCTCAGCTCTCTCTCCAGGATGTCCCCAGTGTCCCTGCCAGCAGACGCAGTGGCACACCCGCCAGGGGCTAAGCCCTGCACAGTGAGCACGTGCGAGCATGCCCTCTGCAAGACGCAGGGACTCTCCCAGCAGGCTGCGTGGGAAGGGGCCGCAGGGTGATGGGGACACCTCAGAATTTCGATTTCTTTCCGCGTTTTGTAATCGCACAATATAATGTAGAGGTGGCATCCATGTGCAACTTATAAACAAGCAAATGTATAATAATTCAGATATACAAAGGGTAACTAGCAATAAATATATAGCATTGATTGTAGTAGCATAGATTTTATTATATTCTGTCATTATAATTGTATTTGTAATCGCAGCTCTAATAATATAACAACAGTAACGTGTCTCTTAGAGGCAAGTGCCTGGCAGTTTGTGACCTCAGAGGTGCACGAGCAGAAAGCGCCCAGTGCCGACCACCCCAGGCCAGGGGCAGCTCGGGAGCAGCAATCACGGACTCCTTGGGACGTCCTGCCTATAGCCTGCTCCCAGTTAGGGCTCTTCAGTGTTTGGTCAATGAACAAACTAAGGAGGAACGAGACCCAGCCATCCAGTCTGACTCGCGACCCTCGGGAGGCTGGAAGGTACTGGAATAGTCTTCCCTATGTCCACTGAAAAGCCAGTTACCAAGGGCCCACATCCCATGCCTGCGCACCTGGCGCTGTGGCCTGGCTCTGGCTCATGACTCCAGCTTCCTGCCCTCCCTCAGAGGCAGCAGGGTCCTGACACCCATGTGGGAGATCAGGATCGAGTTCCCAAGTGCCTGGTTCTGGCCCTGGCCTGAGGCGTTGCAGGCCTAGCAGACGGGAGCTCTCTGCCTGTCTGTTTCTCTGACCATTGGAATGGATAAATAAACATTACCACCACTAAAGCCCCAGATGTTAGCGGCTGTGGCGTCTCTGTCTGCAGCCACACGGGAGGCTCAGGGCTCAGGGAGGGTGTGTCTGCACTCACACGGGGCCAGCTCGAGAGCTGCGCCCAGGCCTCCACCAGCCAGAGCTCACAGGCTGGGGAGCACGCTCCTGTTCTCAGATACGAAGTCCGCCTTGCCATAAGGATTTACTGCTCTACTTTGTACAGAGAAGATAAGGGAGCGAGTGTTTCCCAAACTCCAGTCATCCGAGTCCCATTTGTGATTTTTGCCATGTTTACAGAAAACCATGTGCATTCAAAGGAAATTTCCCTTAAGCTGATTTTTTTACCTAAATAAATGTAGTAAAGAGGAAACCATCTTTATCATAATTGGAAAAATCAGTATCCTTTGCCCTCAAGGCAACTATAAAAGTTAACCCAATAAAAGTTAACCCAGTAGCAAGAGCTAGTAGATAGATACATATTTTAAAAGGATTTATTTATTTGAAAGGCAGAGAGAGAGGAAGAGAAATAAATATATGGGGGGGTGGCACTGTGCCACAGTGGGTTAAAACCCTGGCCTGAAGCGCTGGCATCCCATATGGGTGCCGGTTTGAGACCTGGCTGCCCCATTTCCGATCCAGTTCTCTGCTATGGCCTGAGAAAGCAGTGGGCCCTGCACCCATGTGGGAGACCTGGAAGAAGCTCCTGGCTCCTGGCTTTGGATGGGTGCAGCTCTGGCCATTGCAACCATCTGAGGAGTGAACCATCGGATGGAAGACCTCTCTCTGCCTCCCTTCTGTGTAACTCTGACTTTCAAATAAATAAGTTAAAAAAAAAAGAAAAATATATTTAGAGAGAGATCTTCTGTATACTCGTTCTCAATAGCCAAGGCTGGACCAGGCTGAAGTCAGGAGCCGGAAGTCCATCTGGGTCTCCCATGTGGGTGGCAGGGACCCGAGTACTTGGGCCATGACCCACTGCCTCCCTGGCGCATTAGCAAGAAGCTGGATATGAAGTGTGGGGTAGCCGGAACTTGAACAAGGCTCTCTGACATGGAGTGGTGGCTTAACCCACTGTGCACCACACCCACCCCACAGAGCTGATGTTGATTTGACATTTTGCCACGTGATGCTCTGAGCACTTCACGTGGATCAGCCGCGTAATCCTCCCAGCATCCTGCTGAGCAGGCACTTTTCCTGCTCCCGTTCTGCAGAGGTTTAAAGAAGCAAATTCTGACCACAGACACCATCAGGCAAGGACTGGGGTTTCAAGGCAAGGGGTCCAACTGCAGAGCCCACGCTGGTGCCCGCCACCCTGCCCCGCAACAGACCACACCCGCGGCCACCGCCAGCCCACTGCCCGCTGTTGTGTGAGAGGCGCATGGACAATGTGTGTCGTGAAAAAAACATGCGGACATTCCAAAGCATTTTGCACCAGAATAAACTTATCCTTTAATTTCACTTTTCCATGGAATTTTTGAAGTACCCTCATACTATCCCTAAGCTAAGAATGATTTTTGCATTTTTAAACAGTTGCAAAAATAGCAAAGACAGTAACATTTCATGATCAGTGCAGCATAACTCAAAGCTGGTGTTCCATACATAAAATTTTATTACAGCATAGCCATGTTCAGTCATTTACTAACCATTTCCTGTAGAGACGGGGACCACATGGCCTACAAAATTTCCAGTGTTGCTTCTCTGGCTTAAGAAATTGTTTGCCGGCCGCGCCAGGGCTCACTAGGCTAATCCTTTGCAAAGGGAGCCCCTTTCTGAACAGGTGCATCCCGAATACATTGTTATTTATTGCTGGGCTTCTGCTCTCTGCAAGGCAGCTCCTGGCTCTGCTGTCGGGAATGTTTGGTGCCCAGATGTCTAAAGACAAGGGCAGCTCCCAAGGCTGTGCTCCTGGTGGTTTTTGGCCTTCCCACAGAGGGTGGGAGGGCATGAAGTGCTTCCAGGTCTGGCCAGCCCCGTCTCCACCCTGCCTAGCGCTGTGGGTCTCTTTCCTTCCTTGGGCCCATTTAAACTCCGAGCTTCAGGTCTCAGTCTTCAGTGTGGCCAGGAAAGAGTGCCTTTGGCCCAACAACTTGGACATGGCCAGCTGTGACACATGTTGAAATACATCCCATGACTGAAAATCTAATTTTGTTTCTGCAACTCTTTGCTGGAAATATTGAACTGGAACAGAGAATTAAATTTGCTCAAGTTCAAATGCGGTTTGCTGTCATCCAAGCAGAATGGGTTTCTCTGTTAGTCTCTTCTGAATGCCTACGGCCGTCTGTTGGTCACCGGGGTGGACTCTCCCGAATAAAGTGACCATTTGCTCACTTCAAACGGCCCCCATCTGCTTGCCACTTGAGCAGGTGGCAGTGAATTTATTTATGTGCAAGAGTAAAGGTGAAATCATGGGCTCTGTTCTTAGACCCAGCTGTTCTGTAGGAAGAGGACAGAGCAGGAGCTGTGTGGGTTTTTCCTCCCTGTTGTTTCAAGTAAGTGCAGAACACGTTCGGCATCTCCCCTACCTTTCCTCCACGTGCGGCCCCTGCGGCCCTCGAATGCTGACCTGCCCCCCCTCTAGCCACAGAGAAGCTGAGCTGCTTCCCTAAGGCCACCCGGCGAGCCGCCTGGGGAGCTGAGATTCGAATAGAGGGGTCTCTGAGTCTGCACTGTCTTAATATCAGAGCAACTGATAGGAGCCTGGACGGAGTCGTGGAAAGCGGAATTGGAAGTGTGCGTGTGTTAGTGCCAAAGGCTTGGTGCAAGAACATTTTTTGCATAATAGATGGGTAATACATATCATGGACTTAAATTTTTAATTGTTATTTATTTTATCTACCTGCAAGGCCGAGAGAGACAGAGAGAGAGACAGAGAGAGGGAGAGAGAGAGAGAGGGAGAGAGAGACAGAGAGAGAGAGAGGGAGAGAGAGAGAGAGGGAGAGAGAGACAGAGAGAGAGAGAGGGAGAGAGAGAGACAGAGAGAGAGAGAGAGACAGAGAGAGAGAGAGAGAGGGAGGAAAAGGGGTTACGCTTCCCATCCACAGCTTCACTCACCAAGTGCCCTCTCAGGCGGGGCTGGGCAAGGCTTGGGGGTGGGCGCTCCGTCAGGGTCTCCCATGTGGGTGGCAGGAACCTGACTCTCGGAGCCATCACCGCTGCCTCTCTGGTGCACACTATTAGCAGGGAGCTGGGAGTTGAGTGGAGCCGGTCTGGATCCCAGGCCCTCCGACAGGGTAAAGTGGAATCACGGGGACGCAGCTCCGAGCGGCATCGGAGCAGCTGTGTTAAGTGCTTGCCCCTTCACTTTTCTTTTCTTCTTCCTCTTCTTCTTCTTTTTTATTTTGCTACAGAGGCCAAGTGATTCCCTCCCTCAGCTCTCCCCCTCCCGTGGCTCCTGTTGCTTTCTGGGTAAAGTCTAAAGTGGGCACAGCTTGGCACGATGTCCTCCAGAGGTCTCGCTCACTGCCCCGCCTCCGCAGGGACCTGCACACTCGCTCAGAAAGCGACCGCATCAGGCCCTGCCAGGCACAGGCGCGCCCGGCTGCAGGCCCTCAGCTCTGCTCGGCGGCAGGGCCGCAGCCACGGGCAACGATGGGCACGGCTGAGGCCCCCAGAAGCCGTGTTTCTGAAAACAAGCACCAGCCAGACACGGCTCAGAGGCTGACCCTGACGGGGTGACTGGGGCTCCAGGCACAGTGTATCGTGGGATGTTGCTATGGTGATTATAAATCCGTATCGCCGACCAGAGGGACCCTGCAGCAGCCGGGGGAATGGCAGGAGCCCACCTGCCTGCGGATTCTGCAGCCCACACGCCGAAGAGACGGCGCTGTGCCTCCTGACTATCGTATTTTCCTTCTGCAAGTCTCAGAGCTGCATTTATACTGGAGGAAATTTAATTAAAACCACAGAGAGATCTGTGCTCATACAACTAACTGCCTGGTTTAGCACACAGTTAATTGAAGTCATTGGAGAATCGTTTAAAAGTGGATTTTGTTCTCCAACCTGGGGCCCAGGACCCTGTTATGGCTGCCGTGATGGCGTCCCCGGGGCATTCTGGGACTTTGCAGCACATCTGTCGGGGCGGGGCGGGTGTTTCACTCCACTTGCCCTTTGCGTGGCTTCCCTGATAGGCAGGTGCCAGCTCCTCCATCACCGAGGGACGCCCTGCCATCCCGAAAGCCTCTCAGCTTTCTTGGTCATCAGGATCCCAGATAGGCACATGAGCTCTCACTTTATTCTTTGTCTTTAGCATCTGTTCCAAAATGATATTCTGTTTTCTAGAACGGGTTTGGAATCGGACAGATCCAGGTTTGATTTCAAGTTTAGTTATTTACTGATTCTTTGGGTGACTCAGGAAAATCCAGTTTAACCTTTCAAAGTTCCTCACCTACAAGACCAGGGCACCAACTCCACCCTCCTCTCACTTCATGCCCACAACCCATGGCCACACAGGTGAATGAGAACGATGCAGTCGTTGTTTTATTTTATTTATTTATTTATTTATTATTTTGACAGGTATTTATTTATTATTATCATTTTTGACAGGTAGAGTGGACAGTGAGAGAGAGAGACAGAGAGAAAGGTTTTCCTTTTCCATTGGTTCATCCCCCAATGGCCGCTGTGGCTGGCGCACCGCCAGGTGCTTCTCCTGGTCTCCCATGGGGTGCAGGGCCCAAGCACTTGGGCCATCCTCCACTGCACTCCCGGGCCACAGCAGAGAGCTGGCCTGGAAGAGGGGCAACAGGGACAGAATCTGGCGCCCCGGCCGGGACTAGAACCCAGGGTGCTGGCGCCGCAGGCGGAGGATTAGCCTATTGAGCCGTGGCGCCAGCCTTATTTGTTTTTTGAAAAAGGTTTATTCATTTATTTGAGAGGCAGATTTACAGACAGAAGGAGGGAGAGGTCGTCCATCCACTGGTTCACTCCCCAAATGGCTGCAATGGCCTGAGCTGGGCTGATCTGAAGCCAGGAGCCAGGAGCTTCTTCCAGGTCCCCCATGTGGGTGCAGGGGCCCAAATATTTGGGCCATCTTCTACTGCTTTCCCAGGCCTCTAACAGGGAGTTGGGTCAGAAGTGGAGCAGCCAGGACTTGCACTGGCACCACAGGCAGAGGCTTCGCCTACTAAGCCACAGTACCAGCCCTACAATCATTGTTTATTAAGCCATCACCGTCACCCTGTGAGGTTGGAATTGGCATCTATGTCCTAAAGATGGGGATCGAGGGCACGGGCCCTGACGACGCTGTGCGCCGGGCGGACGTGGGGGGCCTGTGAGTGGGGCGGGGCTTGTCCTTAGTCTGCGGTTCTAGTATTTTAGTATCTAGAATTCTAGTATTTTTTTAAAAAACTTTATTTTTGTTTCTATTTTTTGAAAGGCAGAGAGAGAAGAGATTGAGATTTTCCACTCACTGGATCACTGCCCAAATGACCACGACAGCCAGGCTGGGCCATGCCCGAGCCGGGAGCCTGAAACGCAACCTGGGCCTCCCACGGGGCTGGCGTGACGCAAGTGCAAGTACGTGGGCGCATGCGCAGGAAGGTGGCGTCAGGTGCAGGGCCGGCGCCTGCGCTCCGAACAGCTGTGCCGCACACCTGGTTTTAAGACCATCGCTAGTGGCGCGAATCAAGGTGAGTCCGTCACTTTACGGGGAACACAGATGGGGGACGTGGGACACGGGCCGGGAAAGCTGGGTGATGGCGCCCCCAGGGTTGCCCTCTTGCCGTCCCTGTGGTCAGACCTTCTTTTCCAGGAGAAGGAGACAGTTGGTTTTCAGTCCCGTCTCCCGCAGTGTGACGGGTGCGGGGCTGTCACTCCGCCACCTCCCGGCTGCTTCCAGATCCTACGTTTGGGCGGCCACTTTGCCCCTCCCAGTCGGTGGCCTTCGTTTCAGGAAACCGCAGGGGCCTAGAGGGGTGGGAGTGGGTGTCTGTGTTCACGGCCGGTACCAGGGAGCACTCTAGGAAGGGGAGTGAACCAGCGGATGGAAGACCTCTCTCTCTGGCTCTACCTCTCTCTGTAACTCTGTCTTTTAAATAAGTAAAAATAAAATCTTTTTTTTTTAAAAGATTCCAGTCCTGCTCATGTGCACCTCGTGGGGCAGAGGGTGAGGGCTCAGGTAGTGGCCACCATGAGGGAGACTTGGTTTTCAGGTTCCTGCCTTTGGCCTGGCTCAGCTCTGGCTGCTATTTGGAGTAGGGGTGGTGGGAGGAGGGGATGGTGTGTAAACCAGCAGATGGAATATCTCTCTATCTCTCTCTGTGTGCCTTTCAAATAAATAAAAATTTTTTAAAAGCAAGCTGTGGAAAACTGCCAAGATTTGAGGGGCCAAGACCTCAGCCAGGGGCGACGCCCCGGGAGCCCAGCCGGACGCTGCCGCCACTTTTCTCCTTGAGCAGCTGCTGATTGGACAGCAGAGGTGAGGCGAACAGGCCAAGAAAACTTGGGGAGATCTGCAGACCTGGGGCAGCAAGCACTGCCCTGGGGATCACCCAGGATCTGAGCTGGGGCCCTGGAGAGCTGCTGCCCAGGAGGGTGGGGGAGGGAGCGGGGGACTGAGGCTCAGCTCTGAGTCACCCCAGTCCCGATCGGGGTGGATCCATCTTTTCTTAACGCACCTGGCTGGGAGACGCAGAAGCAAAGCTTTGGAGAGGAGCTGGAAGGCTTATTTGTCTCCTCACATCGCACTGCCCGAGTCGTGTTCCAGCCTCTCTCGCTACAGCTAACTCTGCGCCGCCGTCAGCCACACCTGCTGGGCCTCCCCAGGCCCTGGCTTCCTGTGCCTGGGGCTGTCTGACACCTTGGCCAGGGATCTCTCAGTCAGGCACCTGCCCTTCTGGAAGCAAGAGGGAGATAAGTGCCCTTGAGCAGTGAAGCATGGGAGTTGGGGAAGAAATGCTTCGTTCATTGTTTTGGGCAGAGAAGAATTAAAATGGAGCTACAGTTAAATGTCTTTAGACATCTGAGCTGGATCCCCCACAGCCATGACCAAGTCAAGCACACACTCGTGATGGGTTTCCTCTCGTAATGGGTTTCCTCTCGTGATGGGTTTCCTCTCGTGATGGGTTTCCTCTCGTGATGGGTTTCCTCTCGTGATGGGTTTCCTCTCGTTCTCTCTTACAGTCTGCTCAGAACCCTGCTCTTGAGTCCTTGGATTACTACTCAAAGAAAGACTCCCAGGATACAAATCAAGTGTCAGGTTCTACTTTCTGGAAGGATCCAGGCTGGGGCAAATGGAATACAGAGGTTCAACAGTCTCCATTGTTCACCTTCGTGTCTGTCATACACAAAGCAAAACCCAGGAACAACAAAGACAAGAGTGCAGCAAAAACAAAACAGGACAACTACGGCCAACAGAAACGGAACTACAGGAAATACAGATACTGCTCTAAGAGGGCCTGTAAAGAATAATTATTAAAATGCCCAAAGCACTAAGTATCAGGATGAAGAATTTTGGCAGAGAGCAGCAAACTATAAAAGAGAATCAAGAGAAATTTCTACAACCGAGAAATAAGATGCTTAAAGGTTGAGAGCTCAGTGGGTTTGTCTGATAGCAGATTAGATGCAGCTGAAGAGAAAATTAGTCAGCTGAAAATAGATAAGAAAATAGATTAGAGGCCGACACCGCAGCTCACTAGGCTAATCCTCCGCCTTGTGGTGCTGGCACACTGGGTTCTAGTCCCGGCCGGGGCGCCAGATTCTGTCCCGGTTGCCCCTCTTCCAGGCCAGCTCTCTGCTGTGGCCAGGGAGTGCAGTGGAGGATGGCCCAAGTGCTTGGGCCCTGCACCCCATGGGAGACCAGGAGAAGCACCTGGCTCCTGCCATCGGATCAGCGTGGTGCGCCGGCCGCAGCAGCCATTGGAGGGTGAACCAACGGCAAAAGGAAGACCTTTCTCTCCGTCTCTCTCTCTCTCTCTCACTGTCCACTCTGCCTGTCAAAAAAAAAAAAAATAGATTAGAGCACAGAGACACGTTGTGGAAATAAACATATAAAATAAATAAAAAACATAAACATGCAATAAAATGTGATATTCTAGTGCATGGCATTCCAGGAGAAGAGAGACTATGAAAGAAATACCATTTGAAGCCAAAATTGCTGATAATTCTTCAAAACTGCTATGTTGAAGAATCTACGAGAATGTCAGGTGCCGCATATAAAGAAAGTCGTCTCTAGGAACACCATAGTCAAACTGCTTTAGACTGAAGACAGTGAGAGAAATTTATAAAGCATAAGAAAAAGGGATGCTACCAACCAAGCAGCAGCTAAAAGGTGATGAACTGACAGCCTCCAAGTGCAGAAGGAAACGTAGCCCCCGCTGGGGCAGGCACGTGGTGCAGTGGCCGAGGTGCTGCCTGGGATGCCCCTTCCCAGCTCAGAGGGCTGAGTGTGGATCCTGCCTCTGCCTCTGATTCCAGCCTCCCGCACATCCACACTGTGAAGCAGCAGGGGACGGCGCAGGTGTTGGGGTCCCTGCACCTGTTTGGGAGTCCTGGGTGGAGCTGCAGGCTCTGGGCTTCAGAGCTGACCTGGTCCCAGCTGTTGCTGGGAAGGGAACCAGCAGAGGAGAGGTCTCTGACTGTTTCTTTGTCTTTCCAAAAGTGAAAATTAAAAAAAAACCAAATATACCAATCTAAACCTCTATGCATAGAAAACTTGTTTTAAAAATTAAGGGAAAATGCTGGCGCCACGGCTCAATAGGCTAATCCTCTGCTTGCGGCGCCGGCATACCGGGTTCTAGTCCCGGTCGGGGTGCCGGATTCTGTCCCGGTTGCCCCTCTTCCAGGCCAGCTCTCTGCTGTGGCCCGGGAGTGCAGTGGAGGATGGCCCAAGTGCTTGGGCCCTGCACCCCATGGGAGACCAGGAGAAGCACCTGGCTCCTGCCTTCGGATCAGCGCGGTGTGCCAGCTGCAGCGGCCACTGGGGGGTGAACCAACGGCACAGGAAGACCTTTCTCTCTGTCTCTCTCTCTCACTGTCCACTCTACCTGTCAAAAAAAAAAAAAAAAAAATCAAGGGAAAATGAAGGCATCTTCTAGCAAAAGCTGAGACCTTTTCGCCAGCAGACTGGCACTACAGAAAATAATGAATCGTATTCTCCAGGCAGGCAGGAAGGGGGTGGCCCCCAGTGGGCACTCAGGGGCTCTCTGGAGGGTGAATGTGCGGTCAGATCTCAGTGAGCACTGGCTGCGAACGCATGCTTACCTGTCCTGTTTGTATGATAGACTTGGAAGCATTGTGGAGATGTAGTGTCATAACATGTTGTAATGCTTGGAAATTGACAGTGTACACGGAACTAAAACACATGACAAAAGTGGTACCTAGCAACAGGACTCAGTGGGGGAGTTAAAGTACTCGAAGGGACTTTGATTTTCTCAGAAATGGTAAAAGCACAGATTTGTAGTTTTTGACACTTGGGAGATGTGCCTTGTGATATCCAG
Organism: Oryctolagus cuniculus; assembly: GCF_964237555.1. NCBI lineage: Eukaryota > Metazoa > Chordata > Mammalia > Lagomorpha > Leporidae > Oryctolagus > Oryctolagus cuniculus. The sequence continues at coordinate 9,867,164 of NC_091442.1, read as the reverse complement.
GCAAACGCTACAAGAACAGCACAAGAAGGTAGAGATGACAGGGCTGTTGGTGCGTGGTATGGAATGATAAAAATGGAGTGTTTATTAAAAAGGCCAAGTGGAGCGGCGAGGGCCTCGCCTGGTTTGGGGGTGTGCCCCCGGCATCAGGGGCTGGCGGCGGGAGGCCCGGTGCAGCGGTGGGAAGTGATGAGCTCATGGGGGCACCGCCCTGGGGAGCCTGGTTTCGTGGGGAGAGCTGGGTCTTGTGAGAGTCGTGACTGCAAAGTGAGGCCACGCCATGCGCTTGCCTTTTGCCTGCAGTTTTCCTTCCCGATTCTCCGCGTTTGGGGACAGCCACGGGGGCCTCCCCAGAGCCCATCAGGGGCCACCTCCTGATTTTGGCCTTGCAGCCTCCAAAGCCTAGAACGGGTGAGACAGAAGACAGTCCACAACGATGGATTTAAAGCCGCAGGAGGAGCTCTTCCTGGGTGACGGTGACCATGAGACCCGGGAGGAAAAGGGAAGCCAGCAGCAGGTTGCTGCTCAGGCTGCCCGAGCGTGAGCACAGCCCGAAAGCACGCGGATGGAAAACACGTCTGAGAGGAGGCTGGAACAGCCCTGCCCCGAGCGGACGGGGACACTTCACAGTACAAATACCACTGGAGCTGGAGGGGACATCCCATAATGACAAGGAAGCACAGCTCGTCCTAGGGAACAGATGGCGGTCTTAGATTCACTTGCATCTAATACCCTGATGTAAAAGTCAACAGAAAAAAAGGGCTATAGCGCAGTCTCCCCTCAAATGAAGGAATTTCAATACGCATCTATCAGGTGAAGACCGGAATGGACTGAGAATGCTTGATAAATGATTAATACATTGTTCTAGTTGGCATAACCCAAAAAATTACAGGCACCAACTAAAGGACACACATTTTTGTGAAGAGCTCCGGAACAAAACAGACCATATGCTCGGCCAAGGCCAGTCAACAAATTCCAAAGGGCTGAAGTCACGGAGGATGTGTCCCCTGCCTGCAGGAAGCTAGACGTTAACCCAGAGATAGCCAGAAACCCCGCATGCTTGGAGAATAAGCCACAGGCTGTACGTACCTGGGAGTGGAAGACAGTCACTACGGACTCAGACAAGATCCCTCCTGCATGAGAAGGAGCAGATCACCGGTCAGAAGTGGGGGAGTTTTTACTCTGTCCAGGAAGAAGTAGCAAGGGCTGGGCTTACCTTCTTTAAACTACTAAAAAATTGGGGGGAATTATGAAATGACAGATTATATGTGATCATATATAAATGGTAGCATTTCTGCAGCTGAGGAATAACATCTTGTAGCTTAGAATTCAGTAGGTTTGTGTGACAGCAGATGAGACACAGCTACAGGGGAATTGCTTCCCTTTCTAGGGGTCCTGTGCTCATTTGGGGGAGGGGCTAGAACTCCTCCGTATCTCAGCAGGGCTGCTGGTTGCACCTGTATGCATGTGCCCAAACGCGTGGCGCCGTGCTCTAAAAAGTGTGATTATCACTGTGTTTAATTTGCACCTTAAAAAGCATGGAAAAAATGTGGGAGATAGGTAAAACTGTACTTACAAGGAAATGTGTAACCTTAAACATATATATATTATATATATATTAGGAAAAGAGTTGAAATCTTATCTAAGCATCTGTTTTAATAAGTTTGACAATGAGTAACATGTTAAACACAAAATGAAGGAAAGAGTAAAGATAGAAATAGAAAACAATGAAGTTGAGAACATACCAGGGTAAGGTTCACAAAGCCAACATCTTGTTGAAAAGATTAGTGATGAATAACTAATGACCAATCCTCAGCAAAACTCACCGGGAAAGACGGAGAAGGCGTAAAATTGCCAGTCTTGGGGACAGCGTTCAGGCATCCCCAGGGGCCCGGTGGGCGTTAAAGACAGTAAGAGGACAGTGTCTCAGGTGAAATGGACAGATTCCTAGAAAAACATAAAAATCTAGCACAAGAGAAGAATAAAGAATCCTTTGCCTCTTGGGAAACAATGTAACTGAGGACCTTTCAGGAAGAAAACCTCCTGGGCGAGGTGGTGTGCTGGGGGACATCTTCCAGGTGTCTCAGGAAGAAACACTGCAAATGCCCTGCAAATTCTAGCAGAGGAAGCAAACACAAGGCCGGACAGAACCATTGCCAGACAGGAAAGTCACAGGCCAGTCTCCTGTGCAAACGTTCGCGCCCCAAATCTGATGGCAGATCGCGAGAGAGCTCTGCCCTGACCAGCCGCACACACAGCGGTCAGGAAATGCAAGGCTGGTTTAACACTTAAAATGAATCTCCGCGATGCCCCACGGGAGCAGAATAAAAGCGCACACACATCTCAGCCGAAGCAGAAAAACTTCTGCCGAATCCCAGCATCGATTCTTCCAAAACTGGGTAGCAGGTAAAGAATCCCGACGTGCTTTTGACTGACTGCCCGAGAGCAGGGTCCTAGGAGCGCCTGCAGAGGGACACCAGTGTCGCTGCCAGCGATGGCTTCTCATGGGAGAACTGAGGGCTGATGGGATGCAGCAGCTAATGGGCAAGGGACAGCACGCGCAGAGGCCACACAGCAGTGAGAGAACAGAGCGCTGAAGGGACCCAAAGAAATTGATTGTGAGAGAGAGAGGAAGGTAGAGCAGTGGGTAGGCCCGCATCACACAGCTGCCTCGGGTTTTACGCTGGGGGCCAGAGGGAGCCACGGAAGACGCGAACACACCGGCGAGAGGTGCAGATAGTGCCGTCGGCTGCATCCTTGGAGAGTCGGTGCTGGCCTCTGGATGGCCAGGGCGGGGCAGGCACAGAGACCACAGGGGTGGCAGGTGCAGTCGGTGGAGGCGTGGGGCAGGTGCAGAGACGGAGGGTGGGAAAAAGTGGGCGTTTGAGGAGGACTTAGGAGGGAGAGTGGAGTTGGTGGGGGGGGGGGGTTGACCGGCAACACTGGGGCGGCTGTGACCATCGCTTCCGGCGAGACCTGAGGGGCGTGGGCAGGTGCCGGGGTGGCCCCGCTGCAGCCTCCAGTGAACAGCATCTCCCGCACTGCAGCTGGGGCACCGCACCCTGCAAACCCGCAGGCCAGCCTTCTGCTTCCCCTAAACCCGGGGAGGCCGCTGGGGCAGGCCCCCTCTGCCAGCCTGGCCACGGTGCAGGTGAGACAGGAGGAGTCGCGGATGGGACCTGACTGTTGTTCCAGGCCTCTTTGAGGGTCCCTGAACCGCTGTGAGACCCACACCTCCCACTTGTGGGGATTGAGCATGAGTGGTCTGGGAGTTGGGGGCTCGCCGGGAAACCCGGGGCCTGGCGTGTGGCCGCTGGGCTCTGGGCTGCTTGAGCGGCCTGGTGTACCCTCCGTCCTCTGGGGGGTAGGATCTCCCGATCCCTCAGGGATCCTCCCCGACCCTCACCCCCTGCTGCCCCCAGAGGGCAGGCGGAAAGAGGCCTCTTGTCAGATGGTCCCTGGATGGATTCGGTTGCTCCTCGGGACCAGGGGCCACCCCTGCCGCTCCACCTGACTGGACTTGGGTCATGGGCCCCCTCATTGCAGGAGGGGATGCTGAGTCACTCAGTGGCCCACAGCCTCAGATGTGGGCTCCTGACAGAAATCAGGGGGTGGGGGACAGCGACCTCCCTCCCTGCTCCGCCCACGCCTCCAGCTTCACTCCCCACCCCCGCCCGGGTATTTTTGTCTTCCCAGCCTGTCTCCTCCCTTTTGGATTTTTCCCCCTCTCTCCCCTGCGCAGCTGGGCAGGATGAAGACTCTTGATGACAAATGGCCAAGCTGCTTCAGGGAGGGGTGAGGCCTGGCCCTGCCCGGGCCCCTGCACCCCGGCCTCCAAGCCCAATTCCCTGCACCCCGGCCCCCAAGCCCCGGCTCCTCAGCTTCTCTTTCATCTGTGGGCCAAGCCACATTCCTTTCAGAGAAAAATTCTTAGCAGCTTAATCGTCCTTTTTAAAGCAATTGAGATAGAATTCACACGAGTCACCGCGAACCACACGAGCCATGCGCAGCTCGGTGGCATCAGTGGGCGCGTGGTGTGGGTCAGCCCAGCCTCTCTCTGCTTCCGAAACATGGCCATCACCCCGACAGGAAACCCAGCCCCCACCGGTGGTCTCCCCCTCCTCCCGCCTGCCCCGGGGGAGCAGGTATTGGGTCGCTCACAAGGCCACGTGCCCTGAGGCTCCCTGCCCCTTTGGTCTGAATACTCTCACACTGCCTTGGTCCCTGTCACCACTCTGTGCCTGATGGACATTTGGGACGTGTCCACTTTGGGGCTGTTGTGACTTTGCTGTCCCACTCACATTCTTCAGCATGTTTTTATCTTTTTCCCGTGTTTGTCGCCATTGGTTTCTGCTGACTGCCCCAATGGCCGCTGGGAACTCCCTGCTGATGCCGTGGCTGGGGCCTTCCCCAGGGGCTGCTCCCGGCTGAGCTGGGGGTGAGAGCAGTGGGGGGCTGAGCTGGGGGTGAGAGCAGTGGGGGGCTGAGCTGGGGGTGAGAGCAGTGAGGAGTGAGCGAGCCACAGGCCCTTCTGGGAGGATGGTAGCTGGGCGAGTGACCCCCGCCCTCACCCCAGACTCAGCCCTTCCCCCAGCTGCCCAGACGACAAGAGAGGGACAAGTATTGAGAGGACAGAGGCTTTCAGGTGGAGACTGTGGCCTGGATGACAACCAGGGAGAAGACCAGGCACCTGTAGAGGCTGAGCGCACACGGAGCTCTGAGCCAATCCTCTGCACTCCAGGTTTGTGTAACCCTGGAAGCAGCCCTGGAGGGAGGCTCCGGGCCCAGTCAGGAGCCCCAGGTCTCAGCACGGGAAGAGGAGGCTGTGAGACGGTGCCCAGCGTCCAGCTCCCTGCTTCACCCAGGTCACCGACTGTCCGGGCAGGACTCCTCTCCAGGGGAGGAGTGGGGCTCAGTGAGTGTGAGCAGGCTCCTGGGTCCAGTCCAGTACTGAAGAGGCAGACGGAGCACCAATTTTGGAGTCACTTCTGGCTGTGCAGATGGGGAAGTGACTCAGACTTCCTGAACCTCAGTTTCCCTCCTCTGTGTAAGGGGGCAATAGCGGGCTCCTCCTCACAGGGTTACTGCGAGGGTTAAGTGTGTGCAGGTTTGCAGTCGCAAAGTGATAGGGCAGGGTGGGAGGAGGGGGAAGGAGAGGGAATGAATATATCTTCTATCTGCTGGTTCATTCCCCAAATGCCTGCAATAGCTAAGCCTGGGCCAGGCTGAAGCTGGGAGCGTGGAACTCCATCCAGATTTCCCAGTGGACAGCAGGGACCCCAAGGACTTGGGTATATCAGCAGGAAGTGGGGATTGAAAGCAGAGCCGCGACTTGAACCCCGGGCACTCCAGTATAGGATGTTAGTGTCCCAAGTGGTGTCTTGACTGCTGTGCCAAATGCCTGGAGCTCACAGAAGTGTGGAGCCAATTGTGGGGCAGGGACAGAGTCCCACAGGCGGGTGCGCTGGGAGGAGCTCTCGTCAGGGTGGGCTCAGCAGCTGTGCTGCTTGCCCAGTGATCGGGCCTCCGGCTTGCTAGCTGGAAAGAGGGAACCAGTGCTAGGAATTGCACCTTGGCCTGAGGTCAAGGTCAGGAGGATTAACTGAGCACCGGAGTGCTCAGAGCGGAGCAGTGCCAGGTGTCCCTGCACCGTCAGAAAGGTTTGGCGTTCTTTTTACTAGGAGCTTCCCAGGAGGAGGTCAGGGAAAGCGGAGATCTGGAGACTGAGCTGGGAGAAGGGAGGGCTGAGCCCCGAGGTAGGTGATGGTGGAGAAGGGAAGAAGCTCAGTGTGACCCCAGCAGGATCACAAGGGAGGGGCTGCCAGCAACGAGGCTGGGCATAGCTGGGGCCATCCGACCAAGTCCTGGCTACGTCCAGGCCCTGTGGGCCCAGTAGAACACCGACTAGCTGGAGTCCAGGGTCATGGGGAGCCACAGCAGGAAATGATGCAGGAGGAGGGAGTGGGAAAAATGTGCCTTATGGAAAGATGTGGAGAGGCCATGCTCCTTGCATGGAGCCAAACGTCCTGGAGCAGGCGGGCGGCATCTGGGGGAGCAGGCACTTTAGGGTTCCGTGAGCTCAGCTTCAGCCTGCAGCGGGCAGAGCTGACACGGGAGCCCTTCCCTGTGCTCAGGCAAGGCTAGGGAGACAGAGGAGCGTGGCCCAGCCCCCTGGGCCTCCTCTCTTGCTTCTTCCCTCTTTGCCCGTGCACCGGGTCTTTAGCCCCTGCCTGGGAGGATTAAGCAGGGCAGCTTCCTGTAGTCACTGAGCTGGTTCGTGCTCAGATGCCCCCGGGGGCCTGGGAGACGGAGCCAGGGAGACGAGGCGGCTCCTTGCTCTCTGGTCAGCTGCCTGCGAGTTCACCTGTCTCCCAGGCACACTCTGCAACAAAGGCTCCCATGGCGTGGGTCTTTGCCCCATAGCTGTCGTGCAGCCGAGAGGTGGGGTTGGTTGTCCAAAATGGGAGCCAAGCACCTTTGGTTGGAGTCTCAGGTTTATCACAGTCAGCTAAAAGGAAGACTGACAGCTCTTAGGAAATCGCGTGCACTGGGGAAACAGACTTGCAGTTCAAGTGCCCTGGCTCAGGGCAGCCCGAGTCGTGACCCGTGAGGCAGGTGCAAGAGAGGTTTGTTAAGGAATTCCACAAACAGTTGTTGGTAGGGGTCGGCCCATTGGCTGCACAGAAATCCCAAGTGCCAGACCCATCCTAATACTTACTCAGTGTGCTCCCAGGAGAGAGGTGCGGAAGGCCGGCAAGTGCTTGCCTTCAGGTGCATGTGTGAGTCTTCCAGAACATTCTGTGGTTGACCTTGAGCAGGTGTGAGTGCTGAGTTTCCGCACTCTCCTGACCCCACTGGAGAAAGCCTTGGCCGCATCACTTCGCTGTGCTCCATGGCACCTGCTACCAGCACAGCCCAGGGCAAGCTCCTCTCCCTCCCCAAGGTTTGGTGGCGGATCTCACGGGCTGGTGGGGAGCTGAAATGAGCCCATGCACATCTCACACACAGCTCCACGGGGCCGGGCAGGTCCTGTCCGCGTTCCCAGGGAGGAGCCAGGGCTTGGAGGAGCGAAGTCCCTGGCCCTGGTGCCGAGATCCGTCTTCCCCAAGTGTCACACCAGGGGATGAACTGGTGGGAGGGGTCTCCAACTCAGAGCCTCAGTTTCCCCCTCAGTAAAATGAAGCAAAGGTAGTACCCACCTCTTAGGGTAGTTGGATACAGAACTCCCCTGCTGTGGCTGTACTAATAAATATTATTACGTCTGCCCAGTCCAGTGTTGCCAAGGAAGCCATCCAGTGGCATCTCACCTTGACAAGCCATCCGAGAGGCGGGCTCTCCGCTGAAGTGATGCGGCAGGTGAGTGCCCACAGCTCTGCCTTTGTCTAGAGCCCCAGCATAGCTGCTGTCCCTATTGCTCTTCAGCTGAGACACTGGCATCCACACCCCAGGGACATCTTTAAAAACTCTGCTGGGGGGAGCAGACATTTTGCCTGCTGGCTAGGATGCCCACGTCCTACCTTGGGGGTCCTGGGCTCAGCTCCCAGCTCTGGCTCCTGATGCCAGCTTCCTGCCAATGCAGACTCCGAGGGGCAGAGGTGATGGCGCAAGTGGATGGGTGTCAGTCACCCTTGTGGGAGACCAGGATCGCAGGCCTGGCTCCTGGCTGCTGGCTCCTGGCTCCAGCCTGGCTATTACATTTGGATAATGAACCAGCAAACAGGTGCCCTGTCTATATTTGTGTCTTCTGAAATTTTTTTGTAAAAATCCACTGTGTTGTCCTGGGAATTCCCAAGTGTTTGTAAAAGGTTCTCTCTCTCTCTCTCTCTCTCTGTATACACGTAATGTAAAGGTTACCATTTTGACCATCTTAAGTGTAATGCATTGAGTACATTCACGCTGTTGTGCAACCCCCCCCCCCCAACATCCATCTCGAGAACTTCTCCATCATCCCAAACTGGCACCGTCCCCAGGAGACGCTCCCCACCCTGGCTGCCCCCAGCCCCTGGCTGCCTCCCTCCACTGCCCGTGAATTCCGCTGGCCTCCAGATCCCGGGCCAGTGGCTCCCACAGCACCGATCCTCCTCGTCTGGCTTATTTCACTCAATGTAGTGTCCTTGAGGTTTATCCATGTTGTAGCAGCTGTCAGCATGTCCACCGTTAAGGCCGAATACTATTTCCCTGTGTGACTGTGTGTGCGCACCACGTTTTGTCCGCCCAACCATCCACGGGTGGCCTTGGTTTGCTCCTACCTTCGGCGGTTGTGAACACTGGTCTGCGGGGTCCCTGCCTTCTTTTGTGGGTGCACCCGGGATCAGAGGTGCGGGTCCTGTGATGATTCTGTGTGGTGGCTGCATCCTTCTGTGTTACCAGCTTCGATCACAAGGGTCCTGACTTCCCCTGTCCCTCGATAAACCCAAATGCGGAAGCTCAGCTGCCCGTGGACACCTGCCCTGTGCAAAGGTCCGGGGGCGAGGGTCCTTTTCTAGCGGGCCTCAGGTGTCTCGAAGAGCTGCTGCCCCTTTGGACATCGCCACAGAGGCGTCCGACAGGCGGGGCTGAGATGGCTGTTTTCTCTGCTTTCCCTTTGAGAGCAGGAGAGGCTGAAGATGCAGCCCAGCGAGTGTGGAAGCTTCCAGACTAGAACAACTTGGGCCTTTCCTCCAGCAGAGTGGGGAACCAGTGTTCCTGCCAGGGGCCACTTGGCTGTTGATAACTTCACTCGCGGGCCATCCACACTGATCCACTTCAGCATTCACTGACTGTCAGGGCCCGCCCGTGGCCGCCTTGGCAGGGCCAGGCCCAAGGGCTTCACAGGCCTCACATGGCCCTCGGGAAGACGTTCCCCATCCCTGCCGGAGCGAGCCGTCTGCCTCCGCGAGGTTTCTGCTCCTCTCTGCTGTCTTGGGCTCCGGAGCCTTTCAAACGGAAGCAGAGGAGTCGGGGAGGTTCTTGAATCAGGCGTGCAGGCTGGTCTTCAGCACGGCCCAGGTTACAGAACCCCGGCTCCCACGCGGGGATCAGACAGCGAAGGGAGAGAGGACGCCCCTTGCAGAGCCCTGCCCTGTCCTGGGGCCAGCCCCAGCCCTCACACCTGGCAGGCAGGTGTTGGGGGCTGTCCCTGGTAGCTTTGGGATCTGCAAGGAGGGAAGGCCTATACTTCTGGGAATGGAGAGTCCCTACCTGTACTTCCGGGGAATAAAAGTCCTTGTCAAGGTCCCTGTGGGTGCCTAAAGGTCAACCAATGAGGATCAGACCCGCCTCAACCTGTAACCCCCATGCCCTGTATCTATAAAAGGAGCCCTCCCAACCTCTGATGCACGACTTCCCTGGCGCCCGCTCTGTTGGGACCGGGGAACCTCGCCCGGGAGCGGAATCCCAATAAAAGCCTGTGAATTAATTGATTCATCTGCCTGGGAAGATTTGTTACGCGCCGGACACCTTGCAGTCCCATCTCTGCTGTTCACCTGAGAGACAAGATTCCCACCCCAGCTCCTTTTGTCCGGTTTCCCTTTCACAGATTCTGCGCAGTGGTGCCAGCGGGGCGTGAGCTGCACACACGCCATATTTGGGGTTCCTCGCTCCTGGCTGCAGCTCTGAGTTATTACTGGTATTAGCCTGTTTTCATTGCTATCCGAAATATCCAAGGCTGGGGAATATATAAAGAATTGAAGTTTATTTTGCTCACCGTTTTGGAGATTAGCGTCCGCGATCTGGCAGCCCCATCTATTCAGCCTCTGGTGAGGATCTCATGGCGATGACATCACCAGGGGGACTACGTGCAGAAGAGGTCACAGGGCCGCAGAGAAGGCAGCAAAGACTAGGGGGCCAGCTCGCCCTCCCGGCGCTCACCGCCCCCCACCCCGTATGGTTAGCACTGATCCCGCCCAAGGGCAGCGCCCCCAGCGACCTCATTACCGCCACCAACCTCACCTCTCTTCTTAATATTTGATGGTTTATGAAAACACTTATTTAATTTTTTATTTATTTGAAAGGAAGGGGGAGTGAGGGAGAGAGAGAGAGAGAGAGAGAGAGAGAGAGAGAGATCTTCCATCTGCTAGTTCACCTTTCAAACGCATGCATGCAGCAGCCAGGGCCGGACCACACTGAAGCCAGGAGCCCAGAACTCCATCCACACCTCCCATGTGGGTGGCAGTGGCTCAAGTCCTTCAGCCGTCACCTGCTGCCCCCTGAGTGCCCACCAGCAGGAAGCTGGACTCAGAAGCAGAGTGGAGTTGGGAGCCCAGGAACTGTGTTTGATGTGGGTGTCAGTGTCCTAAGTGGCATTTTAACTGCTGTGTCAAACACCTGGGCCAGGGCCCAACTCATAAAATTCCACTGTCTTGAGCCTCACACACTGAGGACCAAGCTTCAGTGCCTGGATCTCTGGGGGACACACTCAGACCGTCCCCAAACCCCAGCATCACCACTGTTGTCGTTTCTTTTCATCCCCAAAAGCCTTCTGTGAAAGTTATTTTTCTAGATTTATTTCATTTGAAAGACACAGTGACACACACACACAGAGAGGGGGAGACTCTGCTGGTTCACTCCCTAAATGGCCACAATGGCCAGTGCTGGGCCAGGCCAATGCCAGGAGGCTGGAATTCTACCAGGGTCTCCCAGGAAGGTGGCTTCTGCTGCCTTCCCAAGCACATTAGCAGGGAGCTGGATTAGAAGCAGAGCAGCTGGGACAAGAACTGGTGCTCTAGAGCAGAGTGCTGGCGTCACAGGTGGCAGCTTACCCTGTGCCACGACACTCACCCCCATAGCAGTTCCTTCGCTCCAAGTTGACTGTTGATGAGTGCTGTCAGCATTCACGAGAAATGTCTTTATTTTGCTTTCACTGTTGAACGACAGCTTAACTTGATAAAGGGTTACGCATTGACGGGGTTTTCTTCAAATATCATGAAGATGTTCCTCATTCTCCTCTGGCTTCATTGGTTCCAACGAGAAGTCAACTGTGATTCTTATCATTATTTTCCTATGGTAATGTGCTGTGTTCTCCGGTGCTTTCATGGTTTTCTCTCTCTATGGGGATTTAAGGAAATTGACCGTGGTGTGTCTGTGCAGGTTTCATCCTGGTTGCCTTATTTGTGAGTTGCTGTCTCTCACCACATTTGGGGAGACTTCAGCCAAGACTTCTTCAGTGTTTTTCCTGCTCTTACCCCTTCCTGGTCTTCTTGGAGCCTGGTTATGTGAACATTAGGTCACGTGCTGCTGTATTACAGGTCTCTAACTCACTTAAACGTTCTTTGGCCTCTGTATTCGAGTATTCTCAGTTGATTGATCTAAAATTCAGTGAGTCCTTTGCCTCTAAGTCGATGTTACGCCCATCTCCTAAGATGTTCATCTCGGTTATTGTACTTTTCAGCTCTAGACACTGTATTTGGTTGGTTTCTTTGTTCAGTTTCTTGGTTTCCCCTGAGATCCTCCAGTTGTTCATTATTTACTCGCCTGCTGCCCTAGATGTCTCGTCTGGAAATCACTGTAGCAGCTGAGGCTACCTGCTGGTAGCTTTCCCTCCTGTTGATGGGTCCTGACCACTGTGGTTCTGTGGTCAGCCAAGGCCTCGGGTGTGTAGTTGGTGGGGACACTGAGGGTCACTCCAGCAGGAGCTCCCTGGCTTCTAGAACTCACCTGTAACTTTCTTTCTTTTAAGACTTTATTTATTTATTTGAGAGGTAGAGTAACAGACAGAAAAGTCTTCTATCCGCAAATGGCCACAACAGCTGGAGCTGGGCCGATCTGAAGCCAAGAGCCAGGAGCCAGGAGCTTCTTCCAGGTCTCTGACACAGGTGCAGGGGCCCAAGCACTTGGGCTGTCTTCCACTGCTTTCCCAGGCCACAGCAGAGAGCTGAATTGGAAGACGAGCAGCTGGGATTAGAGCCAGTGCCCATATGGGGTGACAGCACCAGAGGCTTAGCCCGCTACACCACAGTGCCGGCCCCACCCCTAACTTTCTGATTGCTCTTACAGCCCTGAGCTCTGTCCTTGGACACACCGAGCCTGTTGTGCAGCCTTTTATCACTGAGTTGCTTGTGGACCAGTGAGCACCCTCAGCCAGAAAGCTGCGCACACACAGGTACAACCCAGGGCACGCTTCTTCTCCAAGGGGAGCCCTCTGCTGTCTGCCTCTGCTCGCTCTCCAGGGCCTTCAAGTGTTGCTTTCAGCTGTGCCCTGCAGATTGCACAATCACAGGTCGGAGGCTGAGCCAGCAGAGCCACACGCCCACTCCTACAGCACCGAACAAAATCCAGCTTCAACTCCAACATAAAAACCTGGAGTATTTCATACAGACCCAGAGGCTGCTCTCCTATGGGGCAGACACTGGTGGGGGTTGAGTGTGGCCACGCCCCTGCCCCCAGCCCGGGAAGGACATGGGCTTTGCTGTTGGCTGTGTCCCTGCCAGTCTGTGTCGTCTCCTGGGCTGAGGCCGACAGTCGTTTTCTGTACCATCGTCACCGTGGTCTGCCTGGCCTTTGCTTCGGATCAGATCCTGTCCACACGCGGGCCCCCGGCTTCGTTCTCTGACTTCCGGGCCTGCTCTTCTCTCCCCAGAAACGCTGTCCCCAGAGCTGCTTTTCCTGCCGGCACTGCTTCAGGCCCCTGGATGTCCCGTGCCCTCTTCTCCCCTCCCTCCCCCCAGCCCTCCCATCGCCACCGTTAACTGAGCAGCTACTGTGTGCTGAGCACTGTTCCAGGAGTCAGGGATACAGCAACGAACACACACACACACACACACACACACACCCCGAAACACCCTTTGTCCTCACAGGGCTGACACGTGAAGGCAGGATTGTGTAGTGGGCAGTTCACGTCACCGTGATAGGCTCCCTGGAGAGACATACAGCTAAGAGCGAGCACAGTTATGGCACAGGCAGCCGTGTCTGTGTCTTAATCTCTCAGGCCCCTGCCGGCTGAGGGCTTGTGCGCCCCGGAAGTGCTGTCCGTGCTGGGTCAGCCCTGCCTGCAGCCACCTGTCAGCGTGGTGACTCAGGGAAGTCTCCCCAGTGCTGTGCCTCCGTTTCTTTAGTGGTGCCGTGGGGATGAGCACAGTACCTGGTTTCTGGGGCTTTTGAGGAGATTAGATGAGATAATACACACACCAGGTCGGTGTGGGTCACGGGGCCGCAGATACAAATTCCCACGACGTGTGAGAAAGAAGGCAGTCGTGGCTGGCGTGGTTTTTCCAATTCTGGACACGGATGTCCAGTTGCCTGGTTTTCCCTCTGCCAGGCCGGTGGCAAAGGGCATGGGGACCGTAATCCCGACTGGCATCGGGCGGCATTGCCCGTGGCGTCATGCCGAGGTCGCGGCTCCTGGGGAGGTCCCACCCCTCGCGTGGATGCCAGGAGTGGCGCCGTCTCTGAGGAGCCCGGGGGCTGCACCAGCGCTCTGGACCCAGGGGCCCCAGGTCGCCCCTGGAGCTGCTTCCAGAAATATCCTGCCGTCTCGGGCTGGGCATTCCTGGGCACGGGCTCATTGCCCTCCACCTCCTGATGAGATTTTGATTCCCCTCGATGACTGCTGTCTGCTATTTCCCGAATTCCCAGGCAGGCTCAGGGAAGGAGGCGTCAGAATTTTGCCAGCTGGCTGCCTTTGATCTAATATTTGTCAGTGCCTGGCACGCTGGCAGCGGCTGCTTGGATTTTGTGTGTGGTTTTTTTTTGTTTTTTTTTCTTTAATCCCTGGTGAGGAGTTGGCTGGTGGAAGACACAGCACTGAGAGGCGCTGTTGGGGGAAGGCTGTGCCGCGCCGGGTTGAGTGCAGATGGCAGGCAGCCCAGCCCCACCTGGGTGGGATGTGCTTACAGAGCGCCACCGGTGGGCCGGGCTCAGGCCGCGCCTCGGCTCCCGCAGCCCTGCCCCGCCCAGGTGTCCTCTGCAATGGGAACTCTGAGCTCGGCGTCTTCCTCTCCCTCTGCGTCTGTTACAGAAAGGTTGGGCTGGGAACAGCAGAGTGCCCACTGTCGGCTGACACAGAGCCACCATCCAGGCAGGAAAGGGCTGGGCGGACACTCTGCTCCATGGGCAGCTAAACCTTCCGAGCCACAACGCCAGCTCCTCAACATAATCCTGTTTCTTTTATTTTTAAAGATGTATTTATTTATTTATTTGAAAGGCAGAGTTACAGAGAGGCAGAGGCAGAGAGAGAGAGAGGTCTTCTATCCAATGGTTCACTCCCCAAATGGCCGCAATGACCAGAGCTGTGCGGATCCGAAGCCAAGAGCTTCTTCTGGGTCTCCCATGAGGGTACAGGAGCCCAAGGACTTGGGCCATCTTCTACTTCTTTCCCAGGCCATAGCAGAGAGCTGGATCAGAAGTGGAGCAGCTGGGACTCAAACCAGCGCCCATACGGGATGCCGGCAGTGCAGGCAGTGGCTTTACCAGCTGCACCACAGTGCCTCAACATATTCTTAAGAGAAAAGGACAACTTGACCATAAAACTCAGGACTTTTATGGATATCACTGCTTTAGACAAAACAGAGTTTTTAAAAGTTTAGGTAAAGAAAAAGTAAGTAATTAAGTAAACCATAACGCCGGCGCCGCCGCTCACTAGGCTAATCCTCTGCCTTGCAGCACCGGCACACCGGGTTTGAGTCCCGGTCGGGGCACAGGATTCTGTCCCGGTTGCCCCTCTTCCAGGCCAGCTCTCTGCTGTGGCCAGGGAGTGCAGTGGAGGATGGCCCAAGTGCTTGGGCCCTGCACCCGCATGGGAGACCAGGAGAAGCACCTGGCTCCTGCCATCGGATCAGTGCGGTGCACCGGCCGCAGTGCGCCAGCCGCGGTGGCCATTGGAGGGTGAACCAACGGCAAAAAGGAAGACCTTTCTCTCTGTCTCTGTCTCTCACTGTCCACTCTGCCTGTAAAAAAAAAAAAAATAAGTACACCAGGATTCAGGTGGTCCTCAGCCTTCACAGAACCTCAGCGGAGAAACAGCCCTGGCCGACAGCTGGATTTCAACCTGTGAGAGCTGAGCAGAGGCCCGGGGACCCTGCCCTGGCTGCCTGCCCTGTGGATTCGGCGAAGCGATTCATGTGTGCTGCTTTAAGCTGCCAATGTCATGGTAGCAGCAGGAAGCAGATGAGCAGTGTTGCACCTGTTGCAGGGTGAGACTTGACTGTGCCCTTGGGCCGTGTCGTCGGCGGACTGCTGAGGACCAGGCGAGGAGGCAAACGTGACTCCTCCATTGAGGAGGGAGATGCGGGCTTTGGCACCCAGGGCTGTGGGATTGTTCCCCGCAGGGACCACTTCTGCCCGGTTCCGTGACCCCACGATGGGCAAACCACACACATTTCTCGGACTCAGAGCCTGCCTTTGGGCTGAGCTTTCTTCATCAGCTCATTTGGTCTCCCACTCTTTGTTCCAAACACCTGAAAAGGGCCCGATTTTGGACACGGTCCTGATTAGCCACTTGAGCACAGAATACTCTGGATCACACGCTTTCTTTTTAGGGGCACATCAGAGGCCGACGCTGGGGCTGGGGCTGGGGTGGGAAGAAGGACAGTTAGGGCTGTGTCCTGCACTGGCTTCCCGATGTGACTTCTGCTGGTGACTGGGGCAGGAGGAGGGCTGTGTCAGCACTGGCACGTGACAGGAACTCACGGGCACCCAGGGCAGGCTTTCCAAAATGGCTTCTTGGAGCAGGCAGAATGGGTGCCCGGAGGTCTCAGTCCAGTTTGGGTTGGGAAGATTTCGTTGATATTCTTTTCTTTTTTAAATAAAGATTTATTTATTTATTTGAAAGTCAGAGAGAGAGAGAGAGAGGTCTTCCATCTGATGGTTCACTCCCCAATTGGCTGCAATGGCTGGAGCTGAGCCAATCCGAAGCCAGCAGCCAGGAGCTTCTTCCTGGTCCCCCACACGGGTGCAGGGGCCCAAGGACTTGGGCCATCCTCTACTGCTTTCCCAGGCCAGAGCAGAGAGCTGGATCAGAAGTGGAGCAGCCGGGACTCGAACTGGCGCCCATATGGGATATGCTGGCTCAGCAGGCCAGGGCATTAACCCACTGCTCCACAGAGCTGGCCTCTCGTTGATATTCTAAAGCAATTTTACCACAGACAGAAAAGTCAGCTGGGCCACTTATTCAGCAACAGCCCCAGATCCCCCAGTCTCACACAGACTTGGAGCCAGGGCCCCCTTGGCAGGCTCCAGCTGTCTGTATTTTACCAAATACTCCCAGCGGGGCCACACTGATGGCTGCAGGTGCAGTGGCAAATGCTGGCGGTGGCTCTGGTTTGCAGCAAGTGCAGGTTGCCCCGGTGTCAATGTCCACGCCCCGCTGAGGTCGTCACTGGTGGCAGAGCTGGGAAGAAACGGTACACAGTGCTCCCACCCCGCAGGCCGTGCAGTGGGAAGGGCCACAGGGGTAGGTGGTGTGAAAGGACCAACACGGAAGGGTTGTGAGTGTGCACCTTGCTTTTAGCGTAAGTTACTGAAGTTTAGGTGATTTGACGGCTTGATGGCTCAGCTTATCAACTGGTTCCCGAAGTTCCTGAAAACGTGCCGGGAGCCTCTGCAAGCCGGCACGGGTCGGCGCCAGCCGAGGGGCACTGGTGTGAGTCTAAGACGACTGCATGATTGCTGGGGACGGGGCTCGGGCAGCGCTTCAAGGAAAGCTGCCGCAGGTGGTTCTCATGTTTGAGATTCCTGATAAAACCCTCTGCGGTCAGTGTGGCCCGGGGGCCGGCTTCTCAGCCGCACCAGAGCCGGTTAGGAGGAGCGCCTCAGGCCTGGCCCAGACCTCAGCATCTACACCTCGTCTTGGCTGGGTCCCCAGGCGAGTCCTGCGCACACTCGACTCCAGGTGGCACGGGACCCGTCGGGAGAGTCACGGGGCTGCCTCAGAAGGTAAACTCCTGGCCTCCCTGCCACTGGGAGCCGTAGAGGTGGGGGAGGGGAACATGGTTCCGCGGAAGGTGAGGAGCCCACCTCGAGGAAGAGGAGTTTGGAAGTGTGTGTCTGCTCAGAGTCACTGGGAGCAGAAGAGGACAGGAGGCAGAGCTGGGAGCACAGGATGACGGCAGGGAGGGGCGGGCAGAGACGCACTCAGAGGCTGCCGCGTGCCTGGCCAGGGCCCATGCTCGTTCTGGGTTTGGTCCTGGCCCGGCACAGCGCGGGGCCCGGGAGCACCTCCTTCCTCCGCTCCGCGTTCCTCTGTGCCTTTGGTGCTGTGGGCTCCTCCCCTGGGGGTTGCTCTAAGAAACTGAGTGCTAGGTGTGCAGTCGGCACCAGCTGTGTGCACGTGTGTGGTCGCGGTTACCGTGTGACAGATGAGTAGCAGGACGGTGAGATGCCCCACGAGCTGTCCCCAGAGCTTTCAGCTGAGTTCAAGGGCAAACTGGGTGCCACCGCGGGTGAAAGGGCACCTCGGTGATTAGAGAAGGCACCTGGGGAAGTAGTGCCGCTCGGCGAGGGGGAGGTTAGAACGGCCACCGCCCCGACTTGCAAAGCCCAGGGAGAGCACCACGCAGCGGCGCTGGCTCGGAGAACAGCAGGAGCAGAAGCACACGTCGTCCTCAGTGTCCGGAAGGAGGAAGACCCCCTGAGGGGCTGGGGCTGGGCGGCTTGCTTTACTCCGGCATCTGCAGCCAGTACAAGCCAGACAGAGCGGCTTGGAGCGCTCCCAGCCGCAGGATGTCATTGAAGATGCAGAACGCCACGCACGGTTGTCCCAGCCCCTCGGCGACTCGGGCGCACGCCAGCGGGCGGCTTCCAGGTGCTGCTTTTGAAAATGCACAGGACAGTCCCTGGGTCGGGGGCGCAGGCACGTGGTGGGGAACCGCGAGGCCGCCATGAGCTCCGACCGGTGTGTAGGGCAGGGCCCATGGCGGGGGCGGGGTGGGGGAGCGGAGAGGATGTGTTGTTTCAGTCCAGGCCCCAAGCTGGCTGAGTAGCTGCTGTTGGCCTGTGGGGATTTGCCCAGTGGATGGAGGAAGCTCTCATTGCATAAGTTCCTGTCCCACGTGGCTTTACACAGAGCCAGGAGGGGCAGAGCCGGGTGAGCCGCGGGGCAGCTCTCGGGGACGTGGCTGGGGGGTACGGGTTCGACCTGCCTGTGTCACTCCTAACCCGAGCGTCATCAGGGCTGTGCTGCAGGAGCCGCCACGGGTTCATTCCTCCCGGGAGCACCTGCCGTGTGCAGCGCAGGGCTGGTTGGCATCTGCAGCGTCTGTGGCGAGAGGAAAGTGAGGAGGCGCTACCTGGAAGGGCAGGAAAGCAGTGTCGGCGCCAAGATGAAAATAGTTGATTCCCCACCCCCACCCCCACCCCCACCCGTGGTCTCCCTCTCCACTTTTGTCCCTGCTATCTGATGCCATCCTAAAGTAAAGGAAGAGGAAGCATTTTAAGTGAGCCTGGGTTTTCCTGTTCGTCTGTCCACGGGGCGGTGCCTGTTTAAACATGAACACGAGAGTGGCTAACTCGGGCGTGGGACAGCTGAAGTCGCACGGCCCATCCCTGCAGCGTGTAGGTGGACATGCGTCTCGCTCTCTCCAGGGGAGTGGGGATGTGAAGGAGTGTCTGCTTCATCTGTGGATTCGCACACACCTCCCCCCACCCTACCTCCCTGCCTTCTCTCGTCGGGGGGCCTCAGAGGGGTCGCCCCAGTTTTCCGCATAAATGGTTGTTTAACGTGGGGCTCGTCGCTCTTGGTAAGAAAAGGCAGGTTCGCGTTCCTGGGCTTTTGCTTGTGTTTCTTGGACTGACGGTAAGTGAGGCTGGTCTTGACCTTGACGGACAGCCTGTGCCCCGACCCTGGACTTGGCCTCGCTGAGCTCCCCCTGGTGGCAGGTCCCCAGGCAGCCGCACCAGAGTCCACCCTCCAGTGACAGGTGACAGTCGTGGGACGCAGAGGTGAGGTGACATCTCTGAGGTCCCAGCTCCGCTCTTTGAACTGTAAGTTGCCCTTTGACAAATGGTGCCGGGACGTTTGGAATAATATCAGGCACTCTTGATACTTGGGAAAAAGTGAGGTGTCCCTCCTCCTGCCATACATGCTCTGCCAAAAATCTTAAAATCCACTGGAAACATATTAAAACACAAAACTTTGGAAAATATTCTTGTAACTCTAGGAAAAGCCACAAAAATCCAACTTCAAAATTTTCTACACAAGTTTTCTGTGTCTATGGATAGACAGGAGGATCAAGTTAGAAAAATTGCAAATCTGAGAAATATTTGCACCCTGATAGAGTCTTAGTACCCTTAAAATAGAAAACACCATATAATTCTGTAAGGGAAGTGGGCAAAAGTCGCTCAACAACTAGGAGAGAATTGGAAATGGCCGCCGAGGCTGTCCTTTAGATGCAATTGATTTATGAGGGTGGGGTGGTGGGTGGAGCAGTGGAGAGCCTGGCTGCTTCTGGTGGGAGTGCTGTCCTGGCTGTCTGGAACATCCCCCCGCCCCCTTCTGCATAGATTCCCTCTCCCTTCCTCATCTATCCACTTCACCCAAAATGATCCCCGCTCTCAGGGCGCGGGCCTGCGTCGCCTGCCCCACCTTTGTCCTGTAGCTCTTGTGCAGGGACGTGGCATGTCCTCTGTATCCCCCACCGCCCACTTTTGTCCTGTAGCTCTCGTCCCAGGACGCGGCGTGGCCTCGGTATCGCCCCCCGTCTAGCACCTTCTCCAGACCATGGCTCCATGACACAGGCACTCTGTTTCACTTGTGGCTGTATCCCTGGTGCCTGGCCCATAGCAGGTGCTCAGTTAACTATCGGGTGACTGAAGGGGTGGGAAGAGGGTGCTGTGGTTTTCCTGGAGGGCGATGCATCTGTGCCATCAACTGAGAACGTAGACCAGTCACCATTCACTTCTGCTCCAAAACTTTGTCCTCCAGAAATGCTCACCACAGGTGTGTGCACACACACGTGTGTGTGTGTACACCTGCATGCACATGTGTGTATTGCCTCATGAGGAACTGACATGAGAAATGTTTCAATAAACTTGGGGTATGGTCATGCAATAAAACACTCACAAGGCTTTAGGGGCTGGAGTTGTGGTGTGGCAGGTAAAGCCACAGCTGCTCCACTTCTGATCCAGCTCCCTGCTGGGAAAGCAACGGAAGATGGCCCAAGTGTTGGAGCCCCTGCACCCATGTGGCAGACCTGAAGGAAGCTCCTGGCTCCAACCATTGTGGCCATCTGGGGAGTGAACCAGCAGCTGGAAGACCCCTCTCTCCAACTCTGGCTTTCAAATAAGTCTTTCAAATAAAATTTTTTTTAAAGTCAGTTACACAGAGAGAAAAGGGGAGGCAGAGAGAGAGGTCTTCCATCCGCTGGTTCACTCCCCAATTGGCCGCAATGGCCAGAGCCGGGCTGATCCGAAACCAGGAGCTTTTTCTGGGTCTCCACGCAGGGTCTCCCACGCAGGTGCAGAGGCCCAAGGACTTGGGCCATCCTCCACTGCCTTCCCAGGCCACAGCAGAGAGCTGGATTTGAAGTGAAGGAGCCATATGGGATGCAGGCACTGCGAGCAGTAGCTTTACCTGCTACGCCATAGTGCCGGCCCCTCAAATAAGTCATAAAAAACGGAGGCAGCTGAAGCTCTGGCTGTAGCTATGGGCATCTACAAGAACAGATTCAGATATGGGTGTGGTACCCTCAACACACAGAAAGCTTGTGCCAGAATAGTGTGCGTAGAATGATTCCATTTTTACAAAAGGGAAATTTATATACATACAAACTGAGTGTTCTGTAGGAAAAAAAAATCCTGCAGGGAAGGACAATGAACTAAACAGGGTTTGCCTTGGAGAGATGGGTGGGGAACTTCAAATTTGCCAACTGGTTTCATCTTAACGTTTTAATTCAGTGAGCACGTACCACTTCCTAGCTTCTAATTTTGAAATGATTACAGGCTCCCAAACATGCATCACTTAGTAATTATAAAATGCAAATTGGGTTAGGGAAAATGTGGGGGAGGGAAAGGAGGGGGCCATGACTCTGTTCCCAGTAGACGAGGGAGCTTTAGAAGGAGGGGTGGTTTGGCCGGCGCTGTGGCTCACTAGGCTAATCCTCCGCCTTGCGGTGCTGGCACCCGGGGTTCTCGTCCCGGTCGGGGCACCGGATTCTGTCCCGCTTGCCTCTCTTCCAGGCCAGCTCTCTGCTGTGGCCCGGGAGTGCAGTGGAGGATGGCCCAAGTGCTTGAGCCCTGCACCCCATGGGAGACCAGGAGAAGCACCTGGCTCCTGCCTTCGGATAGGCGTGGTGCGCCGGCTGCAGTGCACTGGCCTCAGGGGCCATTGGAGGGTGAACCAACGGCAAAAGGAAGACCTTTCTGTCTCTCTCTCTCTCTCACTGTCCACTCTGCCTGTTAAAAAAAAAAGGGGGGGGGTGGTTCTAGAAGTTCAGGCCAGGTCTGCCTGGTGCTGGACATCACCTCCCGCTTCCTCCCCCTGTGACTGCCACAGGGCAGGGCCCCCTCCTGAGGACCGAGGGTGAGGAGGATAGCGGGGACAGCCAGCCCTGGCTCACCTGCCTGTGCCTCTGTGTACCTGAGAGCCTGGCGTGCTCCTGTGCCATCCACAAGCGGTAATGGATGCTTGTCTTTGAGGTCCAGATGCGGTCCTTCTGAGCTCCGTGTTGTCTATGGATGTGAGTCCGTATGTTGGCCTAGTGTGACACAGGACATCTGATTGATGGGCTGCTTGTGTGTATGAATCGCCATGACAATACCGGGACAATCGCAGGCAAAACTTGGATTGAGAAGTCAATCTGTAGAGGCACAGTTCGGGTGCTGGACCCAGGCCAGGGCAGAGTGGAGCCGCACGCTCAGCAGATGTTAATCTGCTTGTCCCTGGTGGTGTTCCAAATCTTGAAAATAAAGCAGAGAACCAGGGAGAGATTTAAAACCCCTGGCCTGGAGCCAGAGTTGTGGTGTGGCAGGTACAGCCACCACCTGTGATGCCAGTATCTTGTATGGGCTGCTCCCCTTCCAATTCAGCTCCCTGCTAATGCACCTGAGAAAGCAGGAGAAAATGGTTCGAGTGCTTGGGCCCCTGCACCCACATGGGAGACCCTGAAGAGGCTCCTGGCTTCAGTCTGGCACAGCTCCAGCCATTGCAACCATATAGGAAGTGAACCAGCGGGTGGAAGATCTGTCTCTCCCTGCCCCATTCCCTCCTCACCCCCTTCGAACTCTCTAATTCTGCCTTTTAAATCAAATATATTTTTTAAACCTGGCCTCCAGAAGCTCCCATTCGAGTTGGAGCAGAGAAGGAAAACAAGTGAGAAACCTGAATTCCGAAATCTGGCCCTGCAGCCCTCCTCCTCCATCCTCATAGCTCTAAAACTGGGATGCGCTTTCAGCCCGTGCTGAGCCAGCCTGTGCTTGCTCCCGGGCTGGGGGGAGGCGTGGCACGAGAAAAGATGCTGTCGTCCTAGTCCACGCACGTGCAGACCTCAGCACGCCGTTCCCTGCTTGTGGCTCTTGCTGAGTTAGGTGCGCCGCCTGTGGAGTTGGATTTCCGTCGCCGCTACGCTTGCCTGACTAAACACTGTTGCTGCAGACGCAGAGGGGCCTGGGCATAGAGCGTGGGCATTTGTTTGACGGCGGTGTTGGCTAACGTGCACCGTGAGGGTGAGCATTGGAACTTACTTCCTTGTAAAGCAGGGCCCACTTCAAAGGCCTGAACAAGGGAGATGCGACTGTTGCTTCTGGTAGTAACTGCACAGGGCCCTGCTGCCCCAGCCCCTCAGCGCTAGCAAAGACTGGGGAGGATGGCAAGTCCTTCTGGGAGGGTGTGGAGGGTTGAGAACTGGCAACATTGTTTGCACATTTCCTAACGCCTGAAATACCCGTGAGCCTCGCGGCAGAGGGCACCTGACCGGACAGATGGTGGCGTGACAGCTGGCAGGAAGTGCTTCGGGGAGCACGGCCCGGGGCGAGGGGGCACGAGGGGTAAGAGGTGGGGGAATCGCGATCTCCGGAGCGTGGTGGCCGTTCTGATTGGGATGTGGCCGTCACCACACACGAAGGCAGGGGCTGTGTCGAAGCACGGCCCACCGGACAGCTGATGCTGACCTTGGAGGCCGGGGAAGGTCTCGGAGCACGGAAGGAGGCTTCCACTTGCTCTGGGACGTGGGCCCACGGCAGGGGCTGTTTTTGGTGCACATTTGATTGAATTGATCCAGTAACTCGGTGCAGCCCCCTGAGCATCTCGCGGAGTGTCACCTGCTGTGCAACTCTGTATCACATTGGGTTTCCTGTGTTGATTTACTTCTCATAGCTTAGTTTTATGCTCTGTAACATTTTTTGCTGTAGAATTTTTACCTTTGACCTTTACACAATCTTAGAGTGGCTCTATAGATGATAATTTAGCCTTAATCTATTTTGTTTCATTATCCTATGCCTATAAAGACTTAAATTAGGAACTAAATATATCACTTATGATAACTTTGAAATAAATATCACAGAATTGGAAACTTGGGACTTAATAGGTTACCGTTACTCGGCAATTCCCCCCCCCCCATGCTTCAAATACCCACAAAAGTGTCATCGTGCTGTGTCACAGCTCCATCAGGAGACGTGCCAGAGCTGGTGACTCGACACTCGGAGGGTTAATGACAGCAGTGTGACAGCAGGCATTCTCTTTGTCACTTCTGTTGACGCTGTGGGCAGGCGTGGAGCCACCTGGGCTGCACTGTGCAATTAGACTGTGATTCGTGCAGCCCCTGGCCACTCCTCGCACCTCCTCGCACAGGCACAGCAAGCGGCCAACGCATCTCGCCTGGTGATTGATAGGCGCGTGAGCGAGGGCTTTGAGAATCTTAATCAAGCTGTAATCGGCTCTCCAGCACTCCTGAGGGTTCCCCTTCGTGTCCTTGCTGACAGCCAGGGCAGGGACGTGAGAACGTGCGTGCTGAGCACGTGGCCGATGCAGACGATGTGGTGTTGCTGTCCCCAGGCAGATGCAGCATCCGAAGAGCCACTGACAGCCCAGGAGATTGGCGTTGTAAGGCCAGGAGATGAGCTCCTCGTGTTCTATGAGCAAAATGGGTTTCCACGTGGAGTAGGAGGGATGTGGTGGCTTCAAGCCCTGGCCCGGTCACTCCCAAGTGACACAGACATGTCACAGCTCCCCAAGCCTGTTTCACGTCTGGAGAACAAAGATAAAATTGCTCTCTGCAGAGCTGTTGCTGTCGGCATCCAGTTAACAGGGTTCCCAGCACACGGTGGGTACCCAGTCGGTGTCACTTAGTTGAAATGACATCCCAGGCCCTTGGAAATAAGCTGCAATAAGACCCATAGAGAGATGATCTAGAGGCGACACGAGGAAGTGTCCGTCGGGCTGACGGGACTGGTGGCCATCAGCGGTGTCCCCCAGGGAGGCCGTGTTGCCTGCGGAAGAACTGCTGTAAAGACCGCACTGGACAGCGTGGGAAGTCCTGGGATGCTTCGGGCGGGCCTTGGTGTCCCTGTCCCCCCAAAACCCACCCAGAGCCCCTGGAGGGGGCTGCAAGGTGGAAAAGGGATCCTGTGGGGGAGGCAGGGGCTGACGAAGTCGGGGTGGCCCTGCTCCGAACGCGCGTGGGACCCTGTTGGCTTTTCTTTGCCTTTAGCCTCAGGGCCGGGCAGTTGAGGTGGTCACGTGGCCCCCTGCGTGGCTGCTGTGTCAGTCACGTATCTCTGTGTGACAGATTGTCACAGCTCAGCGGCTTTCATCAGCGCCAACTTCCTTGGCTCGTGGTTTGGTGCGGCAGGAACCTGGCTCAGCATCTCCCAGGCCTGTGTCCCAGGTGGCAATAGGGCCGCATGCTGTCGGAGGTTGGGGTGTTCTTCCCGGGGCAGGTGGCTGCTGGGGGGAGCTGGCTCCTTGCAGGTGCAGAGCTGTGGGCCCACGCTCTTGACAGCAGGGCTTACCGCGGTTCCTGGAGGCCCCTGCAGGTCCCTGCCACGTGGCTGTTTCGTGACGTGGGTCGGGGATGTCCTGATGCACCACTCCATCTTCCAAGCCAGCAGGGTCTCGCTGGCGTCTGCCATGCTGGAGTCTTCTGTAACCCATGGCGATCAGGGACGGGCCATCGTGTGAGGAGACACGCTCGTGGAGGTGCCGGCCCTGCCTCTGACCTGTCCTGTGGGCTGGAATGGAGTCCCAGGGCCCGCCGCCCACTCAGGGGAGAGGTTCTGCCGTGGTGCGGCGTCTGGGCCACTCCCAAACCCAGCCAGCCCCACACGGGCCGCCGTCACGTGCCAGCCAAAGCCCTTTGTTCTTGTTTGCATTCCTGCTGCTACTTCGCTCCTGGTTCTCCCATGTCCTTTGCTCACCGCCACGCCCATCACCGAGTGTGCCGGCTGCGGCTCATGTTCTTGGATGTGTGAGTGTGCAGCCTGACTCTGGTGCGAATGCGCTTTTAACTCATAGGAAGGACTTTGAGCCAGAAATCAGATTCTTCACTCGACATTGGGTCTGAAGGTTTATTTATGTTGCCGTACGGAGTTCTTACACATATTTTTCCTTTTTTTTTAGATTTTTTTTTTTTTTATTTGAAAGTCAGAGTTACACAGAGAAGCAAAGACAGAGGTCTTCCATCTGCTGGTTCACTCCCCAGTTGAATGCAATGCTAGCGCTGGGCTGATCCAAAGCCAGGAGCTTCTTGGTCTCCCATGGGGATCCAGGAGCCAAAGTGCCTGGGCCATCTTTGACTGCTTTTCCAGGCCGTAGCAGAGAGCTGGATCAGAAATGGAGCAGCCAGGACTTGAACTGGTGCCCATATGGGATGCCGCCAATGCAGGTGGTGGCTTTACCCGCTACGCCACAGCACTGGCCCCTGTATATATTTTCAAAACTGAAAGTGGGCTCATACTATGCATGAGGGTACTTCACAAAGCTCATGGATAAGGAAATTTCAAGTTTATCTTAATACAAAAGGTTCCTGAAACCCATGCATAATTTTTTCTTAGACACATTTTTGGGGCCGGCACTATGGTGTAGCACCTGATTCAAGTCCTGGCTGCCCCACTTCTGACCCAGCTCTCGGCTATGGCCTGGGAAAGCAGTACCCACGTGGGAGTCCTGGAAGAAGTTCCTGGCTTTGGATTGGCCCAGCTCCAGCCAGTGCAGCTATTTGGGGAGTGAACCAGCAGATGGAAGACCTCTCTCTCTCTCTCTCTCTCTGCCTCTCAAATCTAAAAAAAGAGATGTTTTACAAAAACTTAAAGACCCTTTGAATGTGGACCAATAACTTTTTACTTTTAAATGGGCCTTGGACACCTTTTCGTGTCAGTATACTGTGATTGTCCTTATCTCTCTTAACCACTACTAATATTCCTGATATGGGATTGATGTAACTCCCACCTTCTGACCCCTGAAGGGTGTTTGGAAGCTTGGAGGGATCTTCTGTTGCACGGGGCAGGGGTCAGTCCTGGGGCTCAACAGCCCCCGCCCCAGGTCTGGAGGTCACCACAGTCTGCCGTCTTCCTCTCTGTGCAGGGTCTATGTGACAGCCACCTTTGCTGCCACTGGCATGTCTGTCCCTTCTGGCTCTGTTGTCCAGCCTGAGGGACTGTTCAAGGCCGAATCCAGGCATTTCAACCCAGAGCCCGCCTGGGTCTTCCAGATGAGCAACAGATCAAGTCTGATTTGCTGGCACTGTCAGTCCAGTCAGCAGGAGCCGTGGTCCTGTTCTTTAAAAAGCCCAGAACCCTCAGTGACTGGAGCATTAATCGACTCCAGCTGCCTCTAGCCACTACGGGTGTTTGAGGTTGCAGCCTGGCCTTGTGTGTCACCATCTCTGACACTCGCACCAGTAGAGAGCCTAGGGCCCCAGAGCTTACAGACTGGGATTCTCACGACGCTGTGGTCCTTGGCTTCGACGCTGTGACACTGCTGACACCTGCACTTGGCCTGGTGATGGTGACGATGGCTGTGCAGACTGTGTAATGGATTTCGCTGTATTCAGTCACAGCATCTCCTTTGGGAGAAGGTGTTCAGAAAGCCACTTAGTGACAGCCGGAGTTATTCACAGCTGGTGAGCCATAGCCCTGGATTGCAACCAGGTCTTAACCACTCAAAGAGTTGAGGGGAGGGAGAAGAACATTCTAGAAGGAGGAGAGAAGAGGGCTGTGGAAGTGGGTGGGAAGAAGTGGCCCGGAGGCCTGGGGCTTGCTCCTGGGACTACTGGAGAGCTCCGAGCCATGGCGTCCTCAAACAATAAGCCGTGGAAGGAGCGGGCTGGCTGCTGTTGTCAGGAAAACGTTTGCAGTTCATCTTGACGCTGGAGCAAGTTCATTGCCGTCAGCAAGTAGCGAGTTCCCAGTGGCTCCGTTTTCTGCTGACAGACACTGTGGGGGCAGAGACATCGCTGCTAAGAAGGAGTTGATAAAATCACTAGGGAGACTTGTTCAATGTTAAATCAAAATTTAATAACAGAAACAATTCATCAAGCATCGGTTAGAACCACAACGGGAGACTTCCGGGCGCTTACCCTATGCAAGCAGAATGCTAAGTGTGGGGCCTGCAGGAACTCCCTGGTCTCAGCACCCCATATGGTAGGCACTAGGACCTCATGGAGAACGTGTAACTAAAACACTGATTTTAGAGATTCATTTTGCCTCTTTGAACGGTAGAGTGACTCAGGGACAGAGATCTTCCCTCCGCTCGTTTGCTCCCCAGATGACTGCTGTGGTCGGGGCTGGGTCAGGTCAAAGGCAGAAGCCTGGAACTCCACCGTCTCGGTCTCCCGTGTGAGTGACGGGGGCCCGGGGACGGGAGCCATGTCAGAGCCTTCCCAGGCACATTAGCAGGACACTGGGTTGGAAGCGAAGCGGCCGAGCCTGGAGCCGGCGCTCTGATACGGGGTGTGAGCATGACGGGCAGTGGCCTCACTCGTGCCCCAGCCCCAGCCCCAGCCCCAGCCCCAGCCCCAGCCCCAGCCCCAGTGGGAAGACGCTGGAAATCCAGGCGTTGTTTTTCCATATACGAATTTTTCATGAGCTTTTTGAAGACCCCTTGCATGCATGGAATTCAAGAGTTTGAAGTAAACTCATTTTCTATGAGCTGCTCCAAGCATCTGTGTATTTTCCCCGATTTCCAGGTGGGCGAGAGTCGGGCCGCCCAGGTAGGAGGACGCAGAGCTGGTGCTGGAACCCCAGGCCTCTCTGGCTGCCCTGCTCACCCACACGGACTCTGGGATGGAGACGGCGTGCCACGGTGCCGGCTGCCTCCTGCGCTAGCAGTTTCCAGAGTACCTTCTGGATACGGATGGGTCTTGTTTGTTGCCGTACACAGAGCTCTTGGCACTGTGAAATGATTCTTGGAACTTCTTTAATGATGTTGGAAAGAGCTGTTTGAAAGAAAGATGAAATTGGTAGTGAAAGAGTCGAGACAGACTTCTTGGAGGAGGAGGCTGTTGGCTGATGAGCCTTGGACCAACTTGGAAGGACAGAGGGAGATGCCCAAGGAACACCTGCTTCATCCCGTGGTTGCCCGGGAGGCTGGCAAGTAACCGAAAGGACCCGGATGCCAAGGGAGGACAGTGGCGTAAAGCCAAAAGCTCCCCACCTCCCCCGCCTGGCTGTGAGAAGTGAGGGAAGCACCGGACGGATGCCCAGGGGCTGGGCAGCTCCCACATTGTCCCTTCCCATCTTGCCTTCTCTCTCGCAGCGGTGGGGCAGGGGTGCCAGGGGTCAGTGTCAGGGGCTCGGTGAAAGCAGAGGCAGAAATGACTTCAGCCATGCAGCAGGAGGAGTGCTGGACCCTCCCCCCGCTGGGCCAGGAGGAGAAGCACACAGCTACGAACTCGGGCTGGCAGAGCCGATCCACCCCTCGTCCGAGTGCTAGATACAACCCCAGAGGCAAACATTGCCGCAGTTAGAGAGGAGTGGAGAGCGAGGCTGTCGTCCAGCAGCTCCTGCTGAGAGCTGGGTTGAACGAACCCCAGCTGGTTGCCAGGTGGAGCGGCAGAGGCGGGCTTCCTTGCAGGCTGCGCAGCTGCCAATCTGATTTTTCTTTCTGATTTTTCCTTCTGCGACTGCTCAGTTACGCTGCCTGCTTTGGTTGTGAGCTGGCAGGGCAGGGTCCATCCTTGGTTCCGTTGCTGCCTCCCTGGGTGACCCCCGCTCAGAAGTGCTGGGTCTGCCTTCAAAGTTTGACTCTTGCCCAGTGGGAGGGGGGATCCGTGCTTGGCTCCCTGTGGACTTTTGGCATCCCGGGGTCTCTGCTGGTCTGTGTCTGAGACCAGGGGCCCCAGAGCCTCCTTGTTGCCATGGTGGCCGTGTCTTGGGCGTTCTGGATTTGAGGACGCTGCTGTCCCCCTTGACTGTGCTCTGTGCCTGCTCTGGTGCCCCTGGGCTGTGACTGGTGAACAAGCAACACGAGGGCCCCCCAAAGTCTGAGGAAAGTGAGCTTTCTGAACTTTGCCTTGGTGCACGGCACTCTTAAAATCTCTGCCTATTTTTTTTCCTAACACACATTTTCTAGAGGCCCCCTTAGAGCAACCATGATGCTTATCATAACTACAGTCAACCAGACTCTGTTCCATGCCCGATGCCTCACCGAGGACTTTGCTCATGGAGACAGAGGTGACTGGAGAGAGCCAAGGACAGCAGGCTTGGGTCATTCTTTTTTAAATTATTTATTAATTTACTTGAAGGAGAGTTACAGCAAAGGCTGAGAGAGAGAGGTCTTCCATCTGCTGGTTCACTTCCCAAATGGCTGCAACAGCCAGAGCTGGGCCGATCCGGAGCCAGGCGCTTCTTCCGGGTCTCCCACGAGGGTGCAGGGGCCCAAGGACTTGGGGCATCTCCCGCTGCTTTCCCAGGCCATAGCACAGAGCTGGATCAGAAGAGAAGCAGCCAGGACTTGAACTGGCGCCCCTATGGGATGCTGGCCTTAGCCCACTACACCACAGCACTGGCCCCAGGATTGGGTCTTGAAGAGCCAGCCAGGAGCCCAGGCATGGCAGCCCCAGCCCCTCGGTGCTCACAACAAGCCTGAGGACAGAAACTGTGTCTTTGCTTTGTAGATGGGAAAGCAAAGCCCGATGTCTTAGCCAGCGAGTCATAGTCAAGACTGGTGCCTGCACCTCTGGCCTCCTGAGCCGTGTGCTGGGCTCCCCTGCCTCGCCCCGGCTGCTCTGATGAGCTCGCCTGTGGTGATGCTCTTGGGGTGGGCTGTCAGCCCCCTCCCCGCTCTCCATGGGTCCCGGTTTCCTTCGGTGCCCAGTGCTCACTAGATGTCTAATCTCAAGCAGGTGGCTTCTTAGCCCTGGGTCCCCTCAGTTTGCTCATCTGTAAAGTGGGTTTCATTGCTCCTGTGAGTGTGTTCTGCACCGGGTGTCTTCCGCCCACTGAAACAATCCACTTCTCCTACAATGGAACTGAGAATCAGCCATTGCACTGACAACTTGGAGGTCCCTTGTGACCTTGACAAAAGCGGCCTCCGGGTTGGGGGGAGAAAGCCCCATGGGGGAGGACGGCGAAGATGCCTGTGTCCCATTCGGAGGGCCTGGGTTCAGTTCCCATCTCTGGCTCCAGCTTTCTGTCTCTGGGAGGCAGCAGGTGATGGCTCAAGTCACCGAGCCCCTGCCACCCACGTGGGACACCTGGATTGAGTCCTCGGCTCCTGATTTGGCCCAGCCCGAGTCATGTGGGTATTTGGGGAGTTCCAGTCAGTGTCCTGGCTGTGCCTGGGGGTCAGCGTGCCTGCAGCCTGTGCACGGCCAGGGCCGGCTTGCTGGATGAAGTCGCCGATCTCCCCACCAGGCGTTGGGTCTCTAGGGAGCTCCTGGGAAGGCTCCCTGTGCCTGCGGATGGCCTGGAGGGCATTGGCTGTGGCGCATCCTTGTATAACCCATGACGGCTGCTTTCTCCCAAGGCCCTGGTTTTGGGCCCCTGACCCATGAGCCGGGGCTTGGCCCCATCTGGACGGCACAGGGCCATTTCCTTCAGCTTGGCGGACCTCATTCTAACAGACCATTGGGTCTTAGACTGTTTTCAGGAGCACAGAAAAAATGGGTAACTAGGCCCACGTGTGCTCAGAGAGGTTCTAAGTGTCTGTGGCCCCCAAGGACCTTGGGGTATCCCTGGTGACATGTCTGAGATGGTCTTGTCCTGGCCACCGAGTTCTAGTCCACGGGTGCGTCTCCCGCAGCCGTCAGTGCCAGTGGTGACTGGGTGTTCGGGAGTGGCGAGCCATGTCTGGTAGGTTCTGGGCAAAGAAGTGTCGGTGTGAGCGGAAATCGCACCCGAGACACCGTGCGTGCTGTGGAGTTGGCCTCAGCCCCGAGCTCCTCCGAGGGAGGCTTGCCAGCCTCAAGGTCAAGGGGAGAACACGGGAGGGGCCTGGCACTTCATTCTCCTGGGGCTGCCCTGTGCGTGCAGGGCCATGATTCTCCCTGGCCTCGCCCCTAAATGCTAACAGTGCCTCTAAAAGGTTCCTGTGAATTTTCAACTTTTAAAAAATATTTATTTTTTTAAAGATGTATTTATTTATTTGAAAGACAAAGTTACAGAGAAGCAGAGAGAGAGAGAGGTCTTTCATCTGCTAGTTCACTCCCCAGATGGCTGCAATGGCTGGAGCTGGGCTGATCGGAGGCCAGGAGTTTCTTCTGGGTCTCCCATGTGGGTGCAGGGACCCAAGGACTTGGGCCATCTTCCACTGCTTTCCCAGGCCATAGCAGAGAGCGGGAGCAAAAGTAGAGCAGCCGGGACATGAACCCGCACCCATATGGGACGCAGGCTCTGCAGGTAGCAGCTTTACCTGCTACGCCACAGTGTCAGTCTCAATATTTATTTTTTTTGAGAGGCAGAGTTAAAAGGAGAAACAGCTCTTCCATCCGACGGTTCACTCCCCAAATGACTGCAATGGCCAGAACTAGGTTGAAGCCAGCAGCCTAGAACTCCATCCGGGTCTCCCACATGGGTGACAGGGGCCCAGGCACTTGGGCCATCCTCCGCTGCTTTCCCGGGTGCATTAGCAGGGAGCTGGATCACAAATGGAACAGCCAGGACTCAGACCGGCACTCATGTGGGACTCCGGCATCTCCAGCTGTGGCTTAGCCCCTCGCCGCTCACTGTGAACTTCCCATGTGCCCTAGTAGGGGCAGCTGCTTCTCATGGAGCCCCTGTGTCTGGGCTGGGCTTAGTGCGAGCCCAACCCCTGTGCCCCGAGGGTCCTAGAGTGTCAGCTGCACGAACCTCTCTTGTAAAAGTGGGGGAGAACGAGGTTTGCCACTGAAGCATCCAAGGGTTCACGGTGTGACGGGGGTGCCGTCCTCAACACAGCCGTGGTCGCCCAGCGGCCCTCCGTCCCAGCTCGGTCTTGGCTTTCTACAGGGTACACCAGCTCCACCGGGACCAGAAGGTGTCCTAGATGTTGAGGGTCTAATCCACTCTTTGTTTTGTTTTTTGACAGGCAGAGTGGGCAGTGAGAGAGAGACAGAGAGGAAGGTCTTCCTTTTCCGTTGGTTCACTTCCCAATGGCTGCTGCGGCCGGCGCACCGCGCTGATCCGAAGCCAGGAGCCAGGTGCTTCTCCTGGTCTCCCATATGGGAGGCGGAGGATTAGCCTATTGAGCAGCGGCGCTGGCCCTAAACCACTCTTTGACTACAGCCAGAGAGCAGCCATCCACAGCACAAATGGTACAGCTGGGTCCCAGGGAATCTTTCTTAAGCAGGCCAGGCGGTAGGGGCCCGCATTGGCCTGCGGGCTGCTGCTGGTGGCTGAGCCCACTCTGGACCTGGAACGGCTGCGTGCCTCTTCTGTCTGCTCAGCTGGATGGAGAGCTCCCCGGAGTCCCATGTTCCTCGGCTTCATTGTAATAAATGGGACGGGGAGAGTTACCCGACCGTGACGCGCGGAAAGACTCCACGGGCGGCCGCTGGGGGCTTGGGACAGATCCACAAAGCTTAGCAACCTCTCGCCTCCAGCCAGCTGCCTGCAGGGACCCACGCAGGGGGCGAGGAGCGGGGTGCGGACGACCATGCTGGTGACAGGTGACGAGATCTCGGCAGAGGCAGAGTGTGGGGGAGGTAGGGCAGCACCCCTGCCCCGAGCTGGGCCTGCTGCCCTGCAGGAGGCACTCCCCGGGGCACTGAGCCTGCCTGGGTGTTGGACACGGAGCCCCCTTTGTGGCTGTCTTCCAGTGTCCTCTGGTTGCCCAAGAAAGTGGGCAGAAGCTCTCTAGCAAGCCGACTGGAAGCTTGGGGCCACTCGGCTCAAACCCGAGCTGTGGATTCCACTTCGTGGTCTGGCGGGGGGCCGGGGCCGGGGGGAGGGAAGGTAGTTCAAGGACACAAGCTGACAGCCTGCAGGATGGTGCCTGCCCCCAGATGTCAGGTTCCCACGCCAAAAACCCATCTTTGGAGTTCTGAAAACCTGGCAGCCCTGGGAATCCGGGCCATCCTCCACAGGCGACGCCGGAGGGAGGGCGGGGGCAGAGGGCAGCCGGCCCCTGTGCCAGTGCCCGCCCCGCTGCCTGCCTCTGTCCCACAGGCTGCCTGCTGCCTGCCGCCTCCACGGGGGCCTCCGTAGGCGTTTGGCTTGGAGAGGTCTCTGTGTCCCCGAGGGATGGCAAATGAGGTGTTTTTTTTAGCTGCAACCCTGCGTGAAGAATGAGAGCGTGGGCAGCACCACCTGGGCCCTGGGGTGGCCTCCTGCCCCCGTGCTGCGCCCCCTGAGTCTCTGCAGGGCACAGGCACGAATCTGCCTCAAATGCTGACCAAGCAGGTCCCCTCTGCTGCTTCCCACTGCCTCTTGGACAGAGACCTAAAGCTGTAACGCAGCCGCCAGGCCCTGCTCGCCCGCTCGCCCGCCCCTGCGTCCCCCCTTCCCCTCTTCAAATGCCACTTTCCAGACGCGCTTAGCTGCTTTCCACTCCAACAGCTGATTAAGCCGTCTTGCGATTAAACTCGGATTTCAAATGCGCGGCTTCACAGGGACACAGTTGTTTCAGTTAGCATTGGATTGAGCTGAAGTTGACGGGAATCCAGAGCAAGCACAAGGGATTCTGTTTTGCTCAGAGAACATCCGAGGCTGGGAGGAACGGCAGCTCCGTGGGATCTGTGGCTTAGACACCGCCTCCTGGTGGCTGTGGCCTCTTGATTTAGTGTGGTAGCATGCAGGTTCCAGGCAACAGGAGAGAGGGCACGCAACAAAGAACAGGGGGCTATGTACCGTCCCTTACGGAAGGCTAATCCTGACCAATAGGATGGGGCAGGGCCACGTGGAGATGCGAGGCAGGCGGGGAGACGTAGTCTCGATTGCAGGAAGCCGCGGTCTAGCCCAGGCCAGCCCAAGCTTAGTGGTTTATTTCCACAGGAGAAGTAGCAGCTCCTGCACATGGCGGTGGACTCTGGTTGTCTGTTTCCCATCAGTGTTGCCCTTGTACTTGGCGGTGGACTCCGGTTGTCAGTGTTTCCCATCAGTGTTGCCCTTGTACTTGGCGGTGGACTCCGGTTGTCAGTGTTTCCCATCAGTGTTGCCCTCCGAAGGTTTTGGTTCAGAATCCTTGGCCACTAAAGCTGTGCTCCTACCTGTGTTATTGAGCACTTAGTCACTATAATGAAACACCCGAGGCAGCTTAGGCTTATAAAGAAAAGAGGTTTATGTTGGCTGCTGGTTCTGGGGGCCTCGTCTGGCCCTACCCTTGCTGGCAGAGTCCCAAGGTGGCACAGAAAATCACATGGGCAAAGGCCAGGGTGTGCATGAGTCTCTCTGTCCTTATAAAGACACCAGGATTTGATCCCTGGGCCCCCACACAGAGGACCCAATCCAATCCTCCTATTTCTCAGAGGCTTCACCGCCAAACACCGTCATCGGCTAAGTTTCCACCCATGGCACCATTAACAGGAGACGTTGGGGCTAAGCTCTTTTTTTTTTCTTTAAAAAAGATTTATCTATTTATTTGAAAGGCAGAGTTACACAGAGAGGCATAGAGAGAGAGAGAGAGAGAGAGAGAGAGAATCTTCCATCTGATGGTTCACTCCCCGATGGGCCGCAACGGCCAGTGCTGTGCCGATCCGAAGCCAGGAGCCAGGAGCTTCTTCCGGGTCTCCCATGTGGGTGCAGGGGCCCAAGGACTTGGGCCGCCTTTTGCTTTCCCAGGCCACAGCAGAGAGCTGGATCGGAAGTGGAGCAGCCGGGTCTTGAACCAGCACCCATATGGGATGCCAGAGCTTCAGGCCAGGGCATTAACCTGCTGCACCACAGCGTTGGCCCCGGGACTGAGCTCTTGCATGAGTTGGGGGCTGCAGATACTTCCACTGTAGCATTAACTGCTGTGCAACATTACTCCCCCACGTGGAGTACACACAGTGAGGGTTTAACAGGCGCTTGTAGCGGGGTGAGACATGGAGGGGGGGCTCAGGTGCCTGCACTCGGGCAGCACAGGGCTGCACGCACAGGCGCCTTTGCCCATTTCTTCCTAGGGAGAGTACAAGGTGACTCTTGGGGCTGGCGCCACGGCTCACTAGGCTAATCCTCCGCCTTGCGGCACCGGCACACCAGGTTCTAGTCCCGGTTGGGGCACTGGATTCTGTCCCGGTTGCCCCTCTTCCAGGCCAGCTCTCTGCTGTGGCCCAGGAGTGCAGTGGAGGATGGCCCAAGTCCTTGGGCCGCTGCACCCCATGGGAGACCAGGAGAAGCACCTGGCTCCTGCCATCGGATCAGCGCGGTGCGCCGGCCGCAGCGCCATTGGAGGGTGAACCAACGGCAAAGGAAGACCTTTCTCTCTGTCTGTCTCTCTCACTGTCCACTCTGGCTGTCAAAAAAAAAAAAAGGCCTTGGAATCCACAAAGTCTTAGAACTGGAGGGAGTGGCTTTGCTTTCTCAGCTGGACAGACCTCGCTAGGATGCACAGGCCACAGCAAGCACACGCTCTATGTGATGACGGACACGTGTGGCCGGGGCTCAGTCTGGAGGGAGAGCACATTGCCAGGGACCCCGAGAGTGCCCTGAGGCTCTGAGCAACCCCACCCCACCCCCCCAGCAGTCACAGGTCTCTCCCGTCCTGTGCCTAGCCTACTCTCAAGCTTCGCATACATGGCATTGCATTGTTTGCGCTATTTTATTTAAAAAAATTTTATTTAAATAATCTCTGCAAGGCATAGAGAGATGGACACAGAGAGATCTTCCATCTGCTGGTTCAGTCCCCAAACGACTACAGCAGCCAGGCCTGGGTCAGGCAGCGGCTGGCGGCTGTCGACCCAATCCCAGTCTTCCGTGTGGGTGGCGGGGACCCGAGTCCCTGAGCCGTCACCTGTTGCTCCCCAGTGTGCATGTTAACAGGAAGCTGGAGTCGGGAGCGGGGCTGGGAGTCCAGCCTCGTGTTCTGACACGGGGTGTGGGCATCCACGCGGCACCTCCGGCCCCCGTCCGGGCGCCCGTGTCCACTTGCAGCTCAGCGTGGGGTTTTGCTGCACGGGTCAGCAGTTTGTTCCCCATCACAGAGCAGCGTCCCCCTGTGTGACGGTGCCTCAAGCTGCCTGTCGCCTCTTGGCTTGGGTTTGGGTTGTCTCCACGTACTGGCTGTTAGGAGTAAAAACGCCATGAACGTTCACGTACAAGTCTTGTCGGTGGACGGACTATTTTGATTCTCTCGTATAAATACTCAAGAGTGGAATTGCTGGGTCACGAGACAGGGGTGTGTTTGCCCCTAGAGAAAACTGGAACAAGTCAGCAAAGTGGAAACGCGGCCTTCCCACCAGCACGGGTGGGAATTCCAGTTGCTTCACTTCTTCTCCAACACTTGTCGTTGTCGGCTTTTTAAAAAATGTGTTTATCTGAGACAGAATGGCACAGGGAGGGGGAGAGAGAGAGATCTTCCATCTGCTGGTTCACTCCTCCAATGGCTGCAACAGCCGTTTGAATAAGCCAGGAGCTTCTTCGGGTCTCCTATGTGGGTGCAGGGCCATCCTCTGCTGCTTTCCCAGGCACGTCAGCAGGGAGCTGGAGCGGAAGTGGAGCAGCTGGGACTCGAACTGTCAGTCTGAAATGGGATGCGTTGCAAGCAGCATGTTAACCCCGTGCACAGGGCCAGCCGCTGCCTGTCTGCTCTTGCAGCTCTCCGTCCTGACGGCTATGTGGTGCACCTCCCGGAGGCTTAACTGTGCATTCCCTGATGACTGAACACGCGGAGCGTGTTTGCACAAACGTCTGGCCATCTGATTTTTTGAAATGTCTTCAAGACTTTTGCTCATCTTATTACTGATTTCTATCTTCTTATTGACTTGCGAGAGTTCGTTATGCAAAGATGTTTCAGCAGTCATGGTTCAATATTCAAGGCTCATGGAAGATGGAATTAAAAGATCAATTTTGGGAGCAAACAAATTTGGAATCTATGCAAATGAGGAATCTCCAAAAAGTTCATGAAAAATGCATATTATGAAAAAACCGTAGATTTCAAAATTTTTTGCACCAAAATTAGCTTTTTAAAACTCCATATTCCATGAACCTTTTGAAGTACCCTTGTGTACTCTGGCTACAAGTCCAACCTCGGAGGTTTGCATCGTGAATAGCTCCTCCTGGCCAGCCCTTTGCCTTTATATCTTCATTGAGTCTTCCTGTGAGCAGGTTTTGATGAAGATTTATCCTTTTTTTCCTTGACGGTTGGGACTTTTGTGCTACATTTTTAAACCACGCTGTGCACCTGCTATGTGGGTAATTGGAAAGCGTGTGGGCGACTGGCCTCCCTGAGGGCGGCCGTAGCTTGCCAGGCTGGGGAGACACAACCGTCCTGGGCTCCGTCTGGCGTTGGGCCGCTGCTTCCCCACCTCGGTCCCCTGTTAGCACCAGGCCCGAGGCGGCTGCAGGGCTGTGTCCGGGGTGTGAGTGTGTGCACTGGGGGCAGGGTGGCTCTTTTCTTTGCCTAAAGACGATAAGGAAAAGGAACACGCGGCCTGTGTGCTTGCAGGTGCGGCGTCGCCAGACGCCGACTCGGGCCGATCTGCTCGGGAAGCGCTGCTTCATAAATATTGAACTGTGCCGCCACCTCCTGCGCACGCTGCCGGCGGCTACTTCCTAGAGACGAATTCGGAGCCGTGCAGTAATTACCCCCTGGAAATGTTCATTCGAGTCGGAGAGCGGATTAAATAATGAATAGGAATGTCATTTAGTCCTTCCAATTTAGAACCCTGAGCTCATTCATTTTCTGGATGAAATTGAATGCCAGGAGCGACAGGGAGAAAGACAACGTGGGGACAGAATGAGAGGAGGGTGGGCGCCTCCGGCTGTGTGCCCTTGGTGGGGGCAGGGGCTCTGGCAGGGGCCCCGATCCCCCATGGAGGCCTGCGGGGACGAGGCAGGCGCGGTGGGGACATGTCTGCAGGTGCCTTTGTCCTTGCTCCCGAGGGTCACCATGTCTCCCCTTTTTGACATCTTTTCCCCTACAGAAAATTTGTGAAATGCAAAAGAGAGTTTAAGACAGAGAGTGCGTCCGTTGTGCTGCCACCCCAAAGCAACCGCCCCCAGCATGCGCCCCTCCCCCAGCCCCTCTTCGCCACCGAGCGCTTCGCTCTGAAACACGAGTTCAGACCGGAGCCCAAACACCATGGTGGCCCCTGCGGTGGGTGTCAGTTCGCCCCGAGGACCCAGGACAAAAGCATTTCTGCCAGGGCTGCATGGACTTGAAGAGAGTGAGCTCCCTGGGTTCTTGGAGTCCTGCCTCCTATGTCAGCACCCCCGGTGCCCAGCAGGACACCTGGCCAGTGCTGGCCCCCAGGGAGCACGGGCTGCAGGGCCAGGCCACTTCGCACACCTGCGTCCGGTCCTTAATGACAGCAGCTCAGAGCGCGCACAGGGTGCTCACGGTGTGCAGGCACGTGCCCAGAGCTTTCAACTGCACACTGCCCCCTTGAGAGCTGATTTTTGGGGAGCTGAGGGCGTGTTCCCTGGAGCTGGCCTGCTGGAAGGTGTCTGTCCCGAGAACCCGGCTTTCGTGCTGGGGAACCCGGGTGTACGCCCCAGAGCCGTCGCTTCCTGACTGTGTGACTGCAGGTGCACTCCTCTGCCTCTCTGAGCCTCCGTCTTATCAGGTGTAAAAAGGCCCTGTGAACAGTACCCACCTTGTAGAGAGGTCAGAAGAATTCGGTGAAATAAACCAGGACCTAGCAAAGAGAAAGTGGTTCAGAACTCGCTGTGCTACATTTACCACTGTGTGACCTTGAACAAGCCATTTCACCTCTGGGCCTTGGTCTCCTCATCTGGGAGATGGGAGAGGAGTACTGGCCATGGGAAGAGTTGAGCCCAGAGCCTGATACACCACAGGAGCTCGAGGGTTACTATCATTCTCTTAAAAAGCACTATCTGTCTAGCTCCTGCTCCTCCTCTAAAACCCATCCAAAGGGTCACCGCCTCCAGATGGCTTCCTTGATTTCTCCAGCTTCTTCTACCTTCCTGTAATATGTGCTATCCTCCACTGGGGACTTCCTGCGCTGCCTTGTAGTCTTTTTTTTTTTTTTAACTTATCTGGGTACCCCTCTCATGCCCCCAACTCTTTGAAGGCAGAGACCACCCACTCAGCACTGCACCAGTGTCTACAAAGCATTCGTGGAGTGAGGCCCAGATTGGAAAAGTGTGCAAAGATGGTGGGGCAGCTGGACGGAGGGCAGGGGCTTGTATTGAGTCATCGCCGAGGGGAGACGGTGGCAGAGGCTTGTGGAGCTAATAGCCGCTGTTATAAACGCCAACTCTGTTTGGTAATGTTTAGCCGATCTGTCTTCTCCTGACTTGATTCAGAATTGGACAGGAGGGAAAGACATTTGTCTGGGTGACTCCAAGCTAAGAGACCGTAATGATGCCCGGGAACTGTGTCGCTGCCGGTTGTCAGTGTGCAGGGAGGGACAGCACTGGGCAGACTAGACAGGCTGGGGCAGGGCTGGGGGCGGCTGGGTTCTGTCAGCGCTCCTGAGTTCTGAGTGCTCCGTACCCCTAAGATGAAGCCGATGGAGGTACAGTTCACGTACAACACGGCACACTCACGGACCTGCGCAGAGTGGATGCTGACAAGGCAGACCCCGTGGGCAGTACACAGAAGGCGCCCCTGGTCCCAGGACGATGCGCCTTGCACCCTTTGTGGTCAACCTGGCCCCGCCCCTGCCCTGAGCAACTCCCGGCGCCCGCTCTGTCCCTGTCCGTCACTCTGTGTTGGCTTTGCCGGCTTCAGGATTCCAAAGAAATGGAATCGGGGTGTGGGCTTTGGCACCTGGCTTCTCTCGCTTTGCAGAGTGAGGTCTGTTCCATCGACGCGCAATCGCTTTTCCGGATAAGGCACTCAAGCTGGAGTGTGTTCGAGAGCTGACTAGAGGCCCGCTCCTCCCCTGCCTCCCTTGTGGTGCTGGCCGAGTGAACGACACCGCCGGTCCTCCCCGCCATGATGAGCCTTTCCCGCGCTCGTGAGCGTTTGCTTTATAAAAGTTTGTCTCTCATCACAACCCTGACCTCGGGTGGCTACGGTCGTTCCCAATTCAGAGGAAGGCAGCCAAGCTCCCCTGGGAGACATCCTCTGCACCTGCCTTCAGCTGCTAGCGTCTGAATGGAGGTGTGCGTCTGATTGGCGGGTCCCATGTCACGTGACTAGACCTTGGACGCCAGGGATGCTGGGAGAATGAGTTTCCCGAACAAGGAAAAGGTATTCC
This sequence comes from Oryctolagus cuniculus, assembly GCF_964237555.1. NCBI lineage: Eukaryota > Metazoa > Chordata > Mammalia > Lagomorpha > Leporidae > Oryctolagus > Oryctolagus cuniculus. Next base: position 9,826,602 of record NC_091442.1, on the reverse strand, counting down.
CAAGGAGCAGAGCAGCCAGAAAAGACAAGTGCCCAGCACGCTGCTTCTTAGAGCGCGACTTCTCCAGGCCGCGGGAGAGAACCGATTTATCTCTGTACCCTCAGCACCTCGAGGTGCTGAGGCCAACACGGTGTAATCAGTGGGCGGTGCGTGGTCACGTGGTCGGTGAGTGAGTGAACGGGAATGGGTGCTAACTTTGGATTCGTCACGGGGCAGACCGCGACACCTCCTGGCGCGTGTGTGGAAGGAGATTCTCTGCTTGATGCTTCAGCCACAACTTCAGGAGCTGACGGTGACTCAAGCAAGGCACGTGTTTCCAAGACTCGGGGTATGGAGAGCCCCTCTCTGCAGGAGGCAGCCCCCGGGGCTGATGTGGGCGTGGAGGGGGGGAGCCAACGCCATGTACTCCACGTACACCAACCGCAGGTCAGGGCTGTGGGGAGGCAGCATCGGCCACGCCCTGAGGTCGGCTCTGTACCCATCCCTGGGTCAGGGGTCAGGAGCTGGGGAGAGGCGGGGCCGCCGCTGACCACTCCTCCTGTGCTCCTGGGACGCCGCACTCTGACTCAAATCCTGCATCAACCCTTTAAGGTGAAGGACCGACACTTGCGTTTTATAGATGGAGAAATCGAGTTTCTGAGGGGCCAGTTGTTTGAACAACTTGCCTTTTGTGGTTTCATAACTGACTCCTGCAATACTTATTTGGGAGGTAGAGAGAACACTCCCGGTCACTAGGTTACCCTCCAAGTGCCCACAGCAGGTGTGGAGCTGCAGCTGGACACTCGATCCGGGTCTCTCATGTGGTGGCAGGGACCCAGCTTTCTGGGCCATCACCTGTGGCCTGAGCGGGAGGCTAGAATCCGGAGCCAGAGCTGGCCACCGAAGCCAGGTTCTCCATGTGGGAAGCAGACATCTTGATGGGCAGCTGAACCCCTGAGGCCAAACGCGCCGCTAGCATCCCATCTGCTGCTGGGGCTTTTGATCGAAACCTGCTGGGTTCCGGCGGGCCCCCTAGCCTCGACGTCCCCCCTAGCCTCAGCGTCCCTAAGCACTAGAGCTAGGAACGGTCCTCACTTCCTAGTGTGCGATACTGATTCGGCACCGTGAGGCACGGGGACCGCTCCGCATGGTGCCTGACCCCTGGTGAGAGCCAGGCGGCGCCAGTTGTCCCAGCAGGAGCCTGGAGAGCATCGCACATTCTCCCCGGAGTCTCCACCACGTCAAAACCACGTGACCGTGATTCCAGGGGTCAGTTTCCGGTGCCCTGTTGCCTTCCAGGGAGCAGCGGGTCTCCCCTTTCAGCAACACCGACCCGTCTCGACAGCTGAGTTTGTGATCGGCCTTGAACTAGAGCAGCAATGCTCCCGCAATGTTGTCCTACTTGTGAGCACCGTGGGGGCAGCTCTGGGTTCTTGTTTATCCGTGTACGTTTTAGAATCGGCTTAGCGATGCCTAGAAAGACGTTTTTGGAATCTGGTTTTGGGTTGACTTGAAACTGCAACTCAAAGTGCAGAGCCCGAGTCTGCTGCCCGGTCTTCACGTGCTTGGATCCTTGACCGGTGGTGTCGTAGTTTTCGGTGTGCAAATCCCTCACATGCCTGCTGGACGTGTGTATCGGGTCGTGGGTGCCGTTGCAAGTGGCATTTTTGAAAAAGTCTCGGTTGCACTTGTTCGCTGGCTGGCTTGGGGGAGCGGCACTGGCTTTTGCACGTGGCCCTTGTATCCTGTGGCCTCGCTGAGTTCACTTAGTTCTAGGAGCTTTGTCATCATTTCATTGGGTTTTCTACATAAATGATAAAATTGTGTGTGAACAGGGACAGTTTCCAAGACGTATGTATGTCTGTGCGTATGTATTTGCCTTACTGGGTTGGTTAGGATGGCCAACAGGATGTCTAATAGGAGCGGTGAGAGAAGAAGCCCTTCCTGGCACCGCGTCTTAGCAGGGAGACGGTCTCTCCACTAAGCACATCAGCTCTGGGTTTTGTATCTGTGCCCCCGCTAGGTTAAGGGAGTCCCCTCTGTTCCTAGCTTGCTGGGAGGTTTCAGCTGTGAATGAATGTGGGGCTTTTGCTGTGTCTGTTGTGATGATCAAGTTCCTGTTTTTTGAGATGGTTAGCGTGGTAGATTACGTCACTCGGTATCTGCAAACTGAAATAGTGTTGCATTCCTGGGATAAACCCCACCGGTGGTAATAGCCTTTTCAAGTATTTTATATATTTTGTGTCTTTTTTTATTTTTTGGCAGGCAGAGTGGACAGTGAGAGAGAGAGAGAGAGAGAAAGGTCTTCCTTTGCCGTTGGTTCACCCTCCAATGGCTGCCGTGGCCAGTGCACCATGCTGATCCGAAGCCAGGAGCCAGGTGCTTCTCCTGGTCTCCCATGGGGTGCAGGGCCCAAGCACTTGGGCCATCCTCCACTGCACTCCCTGGCCACAGCAGAGAGCTGGCCTGGAAGAGGAGCAACTGGGACAGAATCCAGCACCCTGACCTGGACTAGAACCCGGGGTGCCGGCGCCGCACGTGGAGGATTAGCCTAGTGAGCTGCGGCGCCGGCCATATTTTGTGTCTTTAAAGATTTAATTTATTTATTTGAGAGGCAGAGTTACAGACAAGAGAGCAGAGAGAAAAGTCTTCCATCCACTGGTTCTCTCTCCAAGTGGCTGCAATGGCCAGAGCTGGGCCGATCCAAAGCCAGGAGCTTCCTCTGGGTCTCCCATATAGGTGCAGGGGCCCATGCACTTGGGCCATCTTCTGCTGCTTTCCCAGGCCGTAAGTAGAGAGCTGGATTGGAAGTGGAACAACTGAGACGTGAACCAGTGCCCATATGGGATGCCAGTGCTGCAGGTGGAGGCCTAGCTGACTATGCCATGGCGCTGGCTCTGTATTATGCATTTTTTTTAAGATTTACTTATGGTGCCAGCACTGTGGTGTACCGGGTTAAAGCCCCAGTCTGCAGTGCCATCATCCCATATGGTGCCAGTTTGAGTCCCGGCTGCTCATCTTCTAATCTAGCTCTCTGCTATAGCCTGGGAAAGCAGTAGGAGATGGCCCAAGTCCTTGGGCACCTGCACCCACATGGGAGACTCAGAAGAAGCTCCTGGCTTTGGATCAGCTCAGCTCTGGCCATTGCGGTCATTTGGGGAGTGAACCAGTGGAATGGAAGATCTCTCTCTCTCTCTCTCTGGCTCTACCTCTCTCTGTAACGCTGTCTTTCAAATCTTTTAAATAAAAGATTTATTTTTATTTATTTATTTGAAAGTCAGTGTTACACAGAGAGGGAAAGAGAGGCAGAGAGAGAGTCTTCCATCTGCTGGTTCACTCCCCAGTTGGCCACAACAGCCGGAGCTATGCCAATCCAAAGCCAGGAACTTCTTCCAGGTCTCCCACATGGGTGCAGGGACCCAAGGACTTGGGCCATCTTCTACTGCTTTCCCAGGCCACAGCAGAGAGCTGGATCAGAAGTGGAGCCGTGGGGACTCAAAGCAGTGCCCATCTGGGATGCTGGCACTGCAGGCGGCGGCTTTACCTGCCACGCCACGGCGCCGGCCCTATCATGCATCTTTACATTGTGTTTGCTGCTCTTCTGTTGCGGACTGCAAACATCTGAGTCTCTGTATGTCTTTGGTTTTGGTGTTAGGTGATGTTGGACTTACATTTTGCCTTCTATTTTCTTTTCTCTTCTTGATGCTACTGTGTAAAGTGGGCATTATCTCCTCTGTGAATGTTCGGGGGAACAAAGCCACCGGGGCCTGGAGTGTGCGCTCTGTTGGGTTGGGCTGGGGCTGCACACTGAGTATGTTTAACAGGTCAGAGGGAGGTTCTGCGTCGTCTTGAGTGGGCTCTGTGGTGGTGAAAGCCCTCTCTTTCCTTCCAGATACTGCTCACTTGTTGCCTTCTCCTCTGCTTCTTGGCCATCTTTGAGAGACTCGTCAATTTTATGGCTCCGTTCAAAAATCAGCTTTGGCTTCATTGTCTCCATTTTCTGTGTCTGATTTCATTGATTTCTACTGTATCATTTCCTCTTTTCGCTTACTTTGGGTTTAATTTGATTTTCTACTGAGGGACACTTTGGTTACTGATTCTTCACTTTGTCCTTTCAAACATAAGCACTTCCATGCTATAAATGACCATTGAAGGATTGCTTCAGCATTTTCCGCAGATCTTGACATTTTCATTTTCATTCAGCCCATGTAGTTTTTTTTTTTTTTTAAAGATTTATTTGTTTATTCGAAAGTCAGAGTTACACAGAGAGAGAAGACGCAGAGAGAGAGAGAGAGGTCTTCCATCCGCTGGTTCACTCCCCAATGGGCCACAATGGCCAGAACTGTGCTGATCCAAAGCCAGAAGCCAGGAGCTTCCTCCAGGTCTCCCATGTGGGTGCAGGGGCCCAAGGACTTGGGCCATCTTCTGCTTTCCCAGGCCACAGCAGAGAGCTGGATCGGAAGAGAAGCAGCCAGGACTAGAACCAGCACCCATATGGGATGCCGACGCTTTAGGCCAGGGCATTAACCCACTGTGCCACAACGCGGGCCCCCAGCCCATATACTTCTAGTTTCCCTTGTGGTTTCCTCTCGAGTCGCAATGAATTGGTTGAATATTATTTCAAATATTTGGGGGACTTTCCAGGTATCTTTCTCTTACTGGTTTCTGCTCAAATTTTGTAGTGATCCAGGACTAAACTTGGTTTGGTTACCAATTGCTCAGGTGTGTTCCGTGGCCCAGGCTATGGTGTGTCTTGGTGAATGTTCCACACGCACACGTCAGACAGGTGTGCACTCCGATCTTGCTGGGTGGAGAGTCCAGCGCTGTTGGGTGGATGGGAATCGGGGATGGGAGCGCACAGGAAAGCCAGCCCTGTCGGCGGAGGAGGCACCCACACAAGACCGCGGCCGCTGCAGCCCCGGGTCTGGGGCTGGATTTCTCAAAGTGGGACGGGCATGGTGGATGGCCACCGGGGCTTTGGATGCTGCTTTCCCCTGGGGGTTCAAAATCACTATGTGCTTCCAGCGTCCGTCCAGCGGGGAGAGGCATCCACACTCTGGGAATCCACTTTCTAAAGTGGCACGTGGCGTGCGTACGGGAGGAACGGTGGAACGTTCCATGTCGGGTGCACTGTTTTAATGGGCAGTGATTTTCTGATGTGCATGGCCATGTAGCTGCTAGGTGGGCCGTGCAGGGAAGGGAAGCGCTCCAGGACCCCACAGGAAGGACTCACACAGGCAAAGGCACCAAGGTCACGCCTGAAGGAAGCAAGGTGACTTCCACGCCCTGGCTTCTGGCCGACTCCTCATTCCTCCTGTTCTCTTGGCATCTCAGCCTCAGCAGGCGCGTAGAGGGAGGGGAGGGGAGGGGAGGGGAGGGGACGTTATTAAGGCACTCATGTGTATTCAGTCACCAAGAATAGCCTTCCAATTCTAACTGAAGATAATTGGGGACAGAGCCATGCTGGCTGCTGGCGGCTGGCAGGGAGCTGAAGGTCAACCTGCAGAGCCCTGGGCTGGGGGGGTGGGGGGACTGGGGAACCTGGAGAGGGGGCTGGGTGGCAGAGGGGAGAAGAAAGACTTTGTCAGCTCAGGCTCTGCTCTGTCCCTGGCTGTGCTGTCAGGCCTGAGTGCAAATCCCACCTGCTGTGTGCCTCAGTTTCCTTATCTATAAAATGAGGGCAACACCATTTTACTCACATTTACAGATGCATTTATTTAAAAGGCAGGGGAGAGAGAGATCGATCCTCACTGGTTCATTCCCCAAATGTCCACAATGGCCAGGGCTGGTCCAGCCTGGAGCCAAGAGCCAGGAATCCACCCCGATCTCCCGTCCGGGTGGCAGGATCCCAAGTCCTGGGACCATCTGCTGCTGCCTTCCCGGGTGCAGTGACAGGAGGCTGGATCAGAAGTGGGGCAGCTGGGACTCAAACCAGCTCTGGTGGGGCACGCAGGTGTCCAAGTGGCGGCTTAACCTGCACGGCGACGCCCGCTGCGCTCACGTGTGCTGGGAGAACGGCGGGGGGAGTTGGGGAGCAGAGTCTGTGCAGGGTGGTTGCGGGAGCTGTGAGCTTCAGGGCTCACCCCGCACGGCTGGTCTGAAGGCAGTGCTAAGAGAGAAGGAAGCACACGGTGTTAAGGAGAAGCGGCCTCTGGGCCTGGCCTGGCCCTGTGACCTGAGCATCCTCTCCCCGAGGCGCTCAGTGTTTTTGAGGACTACGGCCAGTGTGTTTGGTTTGGGTGCTCATCGACCCGTAGCTCCCGTGTGGCCCTGGGAGCAGGGAAGCATGGCTGCTTGGGCCTGCCTGGGCCCTGTGTGCTGGGGCGGCGCCAGGCAGCCTGAGTGCCATCACCCCCCCCCCCCGCCCCGCCCGGAGAGACGTGGCCTTTCCATGGCAGCTGGGTTTTCCGTGCCCCTTCCCCAAGGTCTTCCCACCTCCCACATAAACCTGAGCCGTCTGTGTTCCTGTAGCTCTGAGGACCTCTGACTGCTCTCTGGGGTACTGTGGCTGAGTTCCCTGGTCCTGCCTTTGCTCCCCACCCCCTCAAACACCAAGATCACCCTGGGCATGTTAGCATTTGTTAACATTTGTGAATAGACAGCTGCTGGCAACTTAGGTCTTATTCTTCACGTGCCCCCAAGGGAGCCCACCATTGAAAGAAACCCCACCGGGAGCCCTTCTACAGGCAAATAATTGCCCATGAATTCATTCATTTTACACAGCTCTGTTTCTGCATATTACAGACAAAGCGGTTGAGCTGCTGGAAGCTGTAGGCTTTCATTAGCAAGATTCAGGGGTGTGGGGGTGGCGTGGGTGGAGTCACCTGCGGAGCCTTAGTCTGGAGCAAAGAGGTAGCAGGTGTGGAGTCCTTCCACGGCCCTCCCTGGGAAGAGCGCCCCCTGGAGGGGAGCCGCCCTCTGCGTAGGTGAACTGATCTTGAATTGCACACAGTGGCGTTGTGCTCTGTGTCCCCTCCTGTGCGGCTCCTTTCACTGCCTCGTCCATGCCGGCGTGTGTGGTAGCGCAGGTCTGTGTCGTGTGGCAGCACTCGGTGCACTCGGCTGTAGGTGGGCATCTGGGTGGTTTCCACGAGCGTGATTTTTTTCACGCTTTGGCACATCGTTTCTGTCAAGGGTGTGTGTCTAGGTGTGGAGCGCCTGGGCCCCTGGGTTTGTTTTTCTTCCACCTTAGCAGCTCCAGGCAAACAGGGGAGGGTTCCATGGTTCCAGGAGAAGCTTCTAGAACCACAGGTTCCCAGACTCCTCCGACCTGAGAGTTGGTTCCCCTGGAAGAACCAGCATTTTCTTATCAAAACTCAGCGGGATTTCTTTAAAAAAAAAAATGTTTCTAAAATACATTTGAGAGACCAGCATTATAGAATAACTTTTAAGCCACTTCCCGCCATGCCGGCATCCCATATGGGCACCAGTTTGCGTCCTGGCTGCTCCACTTCCGATCCAGCTCCCTGCTAATGTGCCTGGGAAGGCAGCGGAGGATGGAGAGGGAGAGAGAGAGCTCCTGTCTGTTTCACTCCCCGAATGCCTGCAGTGGTTGGGACTGGGCGAGGCTGATGAGGAGCGGGAACTCCATCCAGCACTCCTTTATGGGAGACAGGGGCCCAACCACATTAGCCATCACCTGCTGCCTCCCCGAGTGTGGCTCAGCGGGAAGCTGGAGTCGGGGCAGAGCAGGGCTCAAGCCCCAGACGAGGGGTCTGAACTGCTGGGCTGAAGGCTCACCCCCACCCTGCGCAGTGGTTTTGAAGAGAACTTCAACTTGGGGAACGGTCAGTGCTGAATCCCCCAGTCTAAGTGCCCTGCAAACAAAATGAAGAGAAAATTCACCTGACGCACCTGCCGGGAGTTCTGCAACCTGGAGGAGGATGGGCGCTCGTTTGTGTTTTATGATCTTGGACTCTGTCTGTTCTTGGCTAACCTGTCTGTTGCCAGCGCTAGGGTGTAAGGGTCGCCTTCAGGCCCTGGAATTATTTTACGGGGTTCTCCTAGGGTCCTCCCCTCTGCCTGCTCCCCAGCTCAGCCTCCTGGTGTACGAGACTCCACTGCCAGCACAGCCTCTCTGAGCTCCTAAAACGTGAGCGTCCTTCTGGGGAGCGGCCTGCGGCCCCAGTGCCGGGGCTGGAACAGGACTGCGAAGCAGACACGTGACTGCTGACGCCCACAGAGCAGTCAGCCCTGATCCTGAGGTTATCGTTCTGCTGGGCACAGACCTCTTGTTGCTGTGGATAAAAGTAACTTACAACTGACCTTTCCAAAATCCGGCTTCAATCAAGAGAAACATGGACGGACGAGGCTGCATCTCCCCCGGGCCCGTGGTTCTCCAACTCCAGTGGGCATCGGACGCTCTGGAAGGGAAGCCAGGCTCCACGGGGTTTCTCATGCTGGGGGGGGGGGCACGTTTCATGAGTTCCCAGGGAGCACGGATGCTGGGGTCCAGGAGCACGGATGCTGGGGTCCAGGAGCACGGATGCTAGGGTCCAGGGAGCACGGATGCTGGGGTCCAGGGACACGGATGCTGGGGTCCAGGAGCATGGATGCTGGGGTCCAGGGAGCACGGATGCTGGGGTCCAGGGACACGGATGCTGGGGTCCAGGAGCATGGATGCTGGGGTCCAGGGACACGGATGCTGGGGTCCAGGGACACGGATGCTGGGGTCCAGGAACACGGATGCTGGGGTCCAGGGACACGGATGCTGGGGTCCAGGAGCACGGATGCTGGGGTCCAGGGACATGGATGCTGGGGTCCAGGAACACGGATGCTGGGGTCCAGGGACACGGATGCTGGGGTCCAGGGACACGGATGCTGGGGTCCAGGGACACGGATGCTGCGGTCCAGGAGCACGGATGCTGCGGTCCAGGGACCACATTTGAAAACCGCCATCCAGAGCCGTAGGCAGGATGCCCTTAGTGTGACTTCCAGCGGTGTTCGCCGTCCACCGACGTGGCTGACAGCCGCTCTGTCCGCCCTCCCCACGGGCTGCAATCCCCCCCCCCCACTGCCTTGCCTGCGTGGGGCGACCTGGGAGCCATCAGCCTCCTCCTTTCTTGGCAGCCATGCCCTGATTTCTGTGACAGTTTTGGATGCGGGGGGGGGGGGGGGGTGTGTCGAGACATTTCTGTTTCCGGTGCGTGTTTTCTGAACCAGAATAGCTGGTTTCTATAGCTGTCGGTCCTCAGGCAGAAGAAACAGGAAGAGAGGAGGGAACAGTTGAGCCGGAGCCACGGCTTCTCTTTCTGACGCCGCTGAACCTTGGGTTCCCAGCTCACGCCGGCCCTGCGTGGAGGCCACGGCAAAACAAGAAGGAAAGGAGTTTGCTCCTCTGTGTCTCCTTCTGGAGGCCCAGGTAGGGAGCAGGGGAGGTCCAGGCAGACCTGGAGGCCGTGACTCCCGGGGTCTGAAACCCCAGGGACATGGCCTGGCTCGGGGACTGTCCTTGGAGGCGGCAGAGGACAAACCAGGAGTGCTGGCCTTGAAGGGAGGCTTTTGTCTTAATTCTTTGAGCAGAATCCTTTTGAGGTCTGAAGGTTTTGTAGGTTTCCCCGATTGCCTTCCTTTTAGTTTTTACCAGTTGAGTTCTTTGGGAGACAGAGAGCTCCCATCTGCTGGTTCACTCCCTGAACGCCGACAAGGGTTGGGGCTGGGCAGAGGCCAAAGCTAAGAGCCAGGAACTCGGTGACATCTCCCACGTGGGTGCCGTGCCCCAGCCACTTGAGCCGTCACCGCTGCCTCCGAGGGTCTGCACCAGCAGGAAGCTGGAGCCAGGACCCAGAGCTGGGTAGCCACCCCGAGGACTTGGATATGGGGCACTGGCCCCGCCTTGTTTGTGCTGCAGGCTGCCCCCTAGTCTCCCCGGTGGACATTCCTCCTCCCCACTTAGGAGCCCGCCTTCCCCTTGTGCCGTTTCCCAGGGAAATTTTCCCCAAGTCCGGAGTTCCCCACAGCAGGTGCAGGGTTTCTCTTTAGAACATGTTTTGGAAACGTTCTGCCTCTGACGCTCACGGGCTGGAGCTGGGATATAGCATGATCCATCTGTGCCCACAATTTCACGTACGCCTGCGTGCCGCCCTCGGTACAATGTACCGGACAAATGAAAGTATCTTCTAGTGACCGTCACCGCCGTCACCCGCGTAACCGCCAGGGGACACGGAGCAGCGCCGAGTGGCTGCCACCCTCCCCGAGCGCCAGGGAAGCAGGACAGCAGCTGGGAAGGCAGCCTGGCCCCCGGTGCCACCGTGGCCACCCCAGTCGTGGCGTGGGCGTGTCCACAGGCGAGGTGCTCTTCCGTAGCGTCAAGTAAGCTTCTTGGAAGTTTGAAGACAGCGGAACCGTCTTCCCCGAAGTGACGTCTGTGTGGTGGTCACAGCCCTGGAGAACCCAGGCCTTGTGCAGGTGTGCAGGCGATGCTGGTCCAGGCACGCGGGCTGGGGGCAGGTGTTGTGGCGGAGCGGGTTACGCGTGCCCTGCGATGCCAGCATCCCATGTAAGTGCTGGTTTGAGTCCCGGCTGCTCCACTTCCACTCCGGCTCCCAGCAGCAGAGAGCACTTGGGTCCTTGGCACCATGTGAGCAGCCTGAATCGAGATGTTGGCTCCTGGCTTCAGCCTGACACAGTCCCGGATGTTGCAGCCATCTGGGGAGTGAGCCAACAGATGGAAGATCTCTCTTTCCACCTCTCTCTCTTTCTGTAGCTCTGCCTTTCAAATAAATCTTTAAAGACTATAGGCAAGCTGGAGTTAGGGTCTAGGAGTGCATCATAACCAGGGTTTTGTCAGGGAGGAGGTACGTGTAGACAGGAGAAGGCAAGGGAGACACCAGGGACACCTTGCATGTCTCTACCTGGAACACCTGGGCAGGTGCCTTCCCTGCTATGGGGGAGTCTGGAGGGAGCTGGGATGTGGGCAGAGAAATCGGCAAATGACCTGAGCCTGGGCAGGCTGCCTTTATGAAGGGAAGGTTTGTTCAGAGTCGTGGTGTTGGAGGGTCAGTCCCAGGCCGGGCAGACCCCATTGGTTCAGCGGCTGGGGAGGGCCTTGTTGCTGGCAGAGGCCCGAGGCAGTGAGGAGCGCCCCCTGGGAAGACAGGACACGTGTGACTGTGTCGCCTCCAGCCCTCTCTCTGTAGAGTTGCCAGGATTCACCCATGGGGGCTCCACCCTAATGACCTGGTCCAACCTAATCACTTCCCAAAGGCCTCTAAGCACCACAGCTGGCTTAGCTTCCCACACTCAGCACCACCATCGTAACGTTTAGACCTCTGCATGAGATGCCTGGGAAGGACCGGCACAGAAAAGTCCAGCACATGCCCGAGTGTGTGACTCCGGGCATAGAGACCCAGCGAGAAGCCTTGGGAGTGCGTGAGGCCTCCTGGGAGCCTCTGCTTTCTACCCCTTTGGGCCTAGCTCTGATTGACATCTCAAGGTCAGGCCGGGGAAGGGAGTGCGGTCACCCCTCCACCCCCGGCCACTGTGTGCAGCAAACCTCCTGCAGGTCCCCGATGGGCACATCACCACGCCTCCTGGAGCTACCAGCACATTGTATCTGCAGGTGGGGGCGGGGGGCTCAATGGCTATTGGCTGATTGGCTGTCTAGAGTTGCGTGGGGGGGGGGTCACATTTCGTATTTGCATATTCAATTTGCAGACAGCAAGAATCTGGTCTGTGTGTGTCATTTGCTTCCTGGCCCTGATGGCACTCAGAAGTCCCGAGTGTGAGGCTGGCACCAAGCTGGAGCGCCTCCAAACGGAGACGCCCGAGGGTGCAGCCGTGGGGTCGTGGTACTGCCTGGCGTGAAAGCCTTGTCACTTGCGTGGCTTCCTATCTCACGCGAGGAAGCGCTGCCCATCCGAAGTTCCAGAGCCTGCAACGTCACGAGGTTTCAGGTGGAAAGAGAAGTCTCTTGTTTTGGGGCCTTGGAGGTCCTGGCCACTGACCTGGTGGGGTACTATGAGATCCTATGGCAGCAAATGTCACTCAGCTGTCGCCACGCACTACCGTGTAGCTGCCCCTCTCGCAATTCAGCGGCTGCTAAGGATGCCCGCGTGGCCTCGCCTGCATGCTGTGGGTTGCCTGACCCAGGCTGGGCTCCTTTCAGTCCAGTGGCTACCCGGAGGTGTGTGTCTCAGGACCGTGGCCGAGGCTGGGAGAGGAAGTCGGATACACCAGCTCCTAGCTGTGCTGTGTGCACCCGATCCCACATGCTGAGCCCAAGGCCGAAGGGTGGGGAAGAGCTTATCACGTGGACAGTGGGAGGGTCTGTGTGTGGGGCGGGGCTGGGAGCTATAAAGGAAAGGATTGCGAACGCCCATGGCAGCCCGGCCAGGCAGGCCACAATGAACCACTCGTGTGCTGGCAGGTACTGACGCGAGTGTGTACTGAGTTAACGAGGCCGTGGGTGTGTTCACGCCCTTCATCAGACTTAACGCGGTCTGTCCCACCTTGCTGGCGACCTCTGTCCTTCAACCTCACATTTTTCCATCTCTGAAGGAGGCGTGAGTCCAGGGAGTGACTCCTGTAAGGAAGCTACGAGCGTTGATCACAGGCAACAAGGAATCGTGGGGTCTGTGGCAAAGTGCGGAAGGCAGGGCAGGAGCCGAGAGGGCAGCTCTCCCGTGGTTTCCCGTGGCCGGGTCTCTGCGGTGTTGCAGTGCCAAGGCTAAGATGAGGGACAAAACCCATTGGCACATGGGAGATGGACTTCCATAGGCCGCCACCTTCCTGTCACTTCCGTTCCGGAGTTGGGATTTATGGGGTTGGCGAGAGCTGGGGAGTGCTTCACTTTCCCTACGCCCACGTGGCACTAAGGGGACGGCGGTTTCTGGATGTCCCTTAGCGGTCCCAGCAGCCCCGTTCCCCACAGGGGTGAGGGCGGAGAACTCGGATGCCAGCGCTCTGCCGCCCTCACCGCCCTGTTCTTCCAAAGACCCAGCTCCATTGAAGCCGTGAGGCATGGTGAGTGCTGATTACTGTATTTATGAAAATTATATACAATTAGAGCAGGGTTTCAGGAACGAGGCCGGCCCTCCCTGAGAATGTACCCTGCAAAGCCCATTTGAAAGGGCAAAGGCGGCTTTGCACGGAGGGATCACGCGCCTCCTGGCAGGGCCATTTGGGTCATTTGTGTTCGGGGCCAAGTAGAACTTCTTCCTGGGCTCTTTGTTCTTGCCCGCACCCAGACTGTCCCGAGAAGGGCGGGCTTGCTTCCTGGAGGTTGTGGGTGGAGCAGCTGCCCTTCTTGGACCCAAAGTCGGAGCACACGGTTAGCAGAGGCTCTTTGTTGGAGACCAGCAAAGGCGGGTTTGGGAGTGAGAAGGGGACAGGACGCTCTCTGGCGGCAGCTGTAGAGTCTCCAGGTCCTCTCCAGGCCATGTGACCTGCGGCGAGAGGCGTTGGGCAATGTCCTGCTGATGGCAGGGTCAGGTGGCTTAGGCGTCTCTCTCTGGCCGCTGAGGCTGGCCCAGGTGAGAAGCATGGGGCCAGAGCCCAGTGCACCTCCCTGTTCATACACTGCTGACCTCGGGGCTGACCGCTTTTCCAAGCAGGAACCCGTGGAACGTTCACCCCAGCCAGAGAGAGAAAGAACGTTGCTCCTGAAGCCGGGGCTGTCCTTGGCCTCTCGCGAGCCCTCGCCTGCATCCACCTGCATCTCCCCTCTGCCCCGGCCTCGGTGTTCACGTGGGCTGACACACTGCTGCTTGCACAGCCCGTGACCTTGCACCCTTCCAGATCTTTCCTGACTTGTGTCCTACTGGGGATGTCATCTCCTTTGCCCGTGTGTCAGCACCTAGTCGCCGAGGTCTTATCGGGGACATTTTTCCTGATGCCCACCCCATGCAGAATCCGGAGCTTTCTCCTCTGAGCTCGTGCAGCACGGAACTTCTCAGCAGATGCTTCAGTTGGCTGCTGGAGGGTGGGTGGCTGTGTCAGGGGCCCAAAGTAGCAGGGACTTGAAACCGGTGTGTCCGTTTCCTCCCGTCTCTCATTGCATGTGAGCGGCCTGGGGCAGGCAAGCGCCCTGTGCAACCACTGCCCCAGCATTCCTGGGCTTGTCTGTGTGGCCCCAGATATCCACCAACACCACAAAGAGACTCGAGCCAGTGGGGGGGGGAGATGGGGAGCGTGGGGAAACTTGGGTCTCCCCCTCAAAGGCGCCACTGGAAGCCTCCCCAATCCGTTCATTTAGCTTTTTGAGTGTTTTTCATGGACCAGAAGCTGTTTTGGATACCGGGAATGTAGCAGTGAAAAATGCTAACAAAGTCTCTGCCGGTAGGGAATGTTCTATGGGGAAGAGGAGAGGTGGTGGTAATAAAATAACTACAGCATGTTTGCCAGGTGGTGCGAAGACGACCAGGCAAGAGGGAGCTGACGTCTTAGGAAGCTCCCAGTGCAGAGGGGCAGAGGGCACTGCGGCTGAGGGAGTTGTTTGCACTTAATAAGACAGAGGCATCGCTCAAGGTGGGGAGAGGTGGGTAAGGTTTGGCGAGGATGTAACCCACAATGCAGAAGTTCCAGATTCTTCCTGCAGGTGGCGCACTTGAGCTCGTGCACCTGCCACTTGTCCAGTACAGATGGAGGACGCTGCCCCGGGCTCCAAGTCCCCGGACTGCAGCCTGGGCAATTCTGGGAGTTGGTGCTTTTCATCTTCCACTGGGGATGATCCGTTTTCCCCAGAGTCTGGTTCCATTCATTTCCCAGGATCGGAGGCTCATTTGTTGCTTGGATTTAAGGCGCTCTTGTCACTTCGTTTTTATGTCCTCATTTGAAAGAGCAGGCAGTTCCAATTTGTTATTTTTCCATTTGTCCCCAGATCTGCAGAGTGCTGTGTGTCAACATCACGGAGCTCCCCAGGTTCTCCATCCCACGTAGCTGCACCTCGCAGCCATCAAACGACCATAACGATGCCTGCCTCGTGACAGCTACATAAAATAAGGCGTATAATAAATAAGACAATGCAGACAAGCAAGGCTGCTGGGGTCAGGAAGGGAAAGTACAGGACACGTGTCCCATCAGCAATTATTTTAGCATACATCCCAAATATTGTATGGGGATTATTTATAGTGAGAAGATTATGAATTTTTATATGAAATGCAACTTGATCTTTTTAAAGATTTGTTTATTTGAAAGGCAGAGTGACAGGGAGAGACAGATCTTTCTTCTGCTGGTTCCCACCCCAAATAGCTACCATGGTTGGCACTGGACCAGGTTGAAGTCAGGGAACCGGGGACTCCAGGTCTCCCCTAAACCTGTTTCGCACCACATGGGTGGCAGGGCCCCAAGCACTTGGGCCACCATCCACTGCCTTCTCAGGCTCATTGGCAGGGAGCTGGATTGAGAGCAAAGTAGCTGGCACTCAAACCGGCACTCTGACGTGAGATGCTGGCGTGGCAGGTGGCAACCTGACTCCCTCTGCCACAGCGCCAGCCCTGTGTGGTCTGTGCGTAATCTGAGAATCCGAACATGCTGAGCATACGAGGGTGCGGCATGTAGTCACAGCGTATAGCGACATCGGTGATGAGGGCGAGGACTTCAATGCCCTCCGACAAGCACCAAGCCCGGAGCTGGGGTGAGGGTGGCGTCCACAGGTCTCCTAGAGCCTCCGAGGCCTAGGCTGAGTCTGGGAGGGGTCCACTCATCCGGATGACAGATACTGAGCTCATGTTATGTGCCAGGCTCTGTCTTGGGAGCTAGGGACAAGGCAGTGAGCAAAGCAGATCAAGTGAGTCTTAGGAAGTAGTGGAGGAAGTGGGTGGTGAGGTACGCAGCCTGTCGGGCACAGCTTGGGAGAAAGTGGCGGCAGCAAGGTGGGGCGTGACGTTGGAGCCTTCGAGTGGGTGGGAAGGAACGTCTCACAAGAAGCTGACTGGAGTAGGTGGCAGAAGAGGCCGACGGCTGGTGCAAAGGCCCTGCGGTAGGGTGTGCCTGGTCCCTCAGGGAAACAGAAGGCCAGTGTTGCAGGAGCTGGGTGATGGGGGGAGGGGCACAGTAAGGACTCTGGCTCTTACTCAGGGTGGGAGGGAGCCCCCAGAGGCTGTGACCCACATATTCTGACCCATGTTCTGTCTCCCAGCTGCTTGTGGAGGACAAACTGGGGCCGTCACAGGCAGCCACACTGTGAGCAGTCAGGTGGAGACAGAGGCCATAGGCACGATTCTCGCCGTCTTTTAATGAACTTTTGTTTGAGAGACATGTGTGGGGGTGGGGGGAGAGCACTCCACCTGCAGGCTGAAGCCAGGCATTCAGTTCAGATCTCCCATGTGGGTGTCAGGGATACAAATCCTTGAGCCGTCGCCCGTGGGCTCCCGGGGTGGGCACCAGCAGGAAGGTGGAGTCGGGGGCCAGAGCCGCAGCCCAGAACTCGCCTGCGGGAGGTGGGCGTCTTCTGTCTGAGCCGCGAGGCCAGCACCTGCCCCTCCTCCCAGACGGTGATGTCACAGCAAGTGGCTCAGCCTTGTGGGAGCTTGGCAAGGATTTCACACCCATGAATGGCTACGTTTGCAAACACCTTTTGGAAAATATTAGAGATTGCAGGGTAATTCAAGGTTAATCATTAGCCTTAACCACCTAAACCTAAGCTTACTTGTTCCCCATCTGGGAAGAGAAGAGTCATTAATCGCTATAAACAAGTCAGGATGGCGGAGATGGCCTGAGGACGTCCACACCTTCTCTAGCTCCTGTACTGGAGAGACCCCCACGGCAGTCCATACAGGACCGTGCCACATTCTTTTTTAAGGTTTAATTTATTTGAAAGGCAGAATTACAGCGAGGCAGAGAGAGAGGTCTTCCATCCACCGATTCACTCCCCAAATGGCCGGAGCTGCATCTATCGGGAGCCAGGAGCTGCTTCCAGGTCTCCCATGCCCATGCCATGTTTTTAATGGCTGCATAGTATTCCACATTATGGCTAGAACACGTTTGTCTGTGTTGATTTATCTGAAGGAGGCTAGTGTACCTGTGGCCTTTTACAGAGAGGCAGTAAGGGATGTTCACTAAGATCCATCGGTTCCAAATCCTCACTGTGTGGCCTTGAACTTGTTTCTCCACCTTTTTTTTGTTTGTTTTAACAGGCAGAGTGGACAGTGAGAGAGAGAGACAGAGAGAAAGGTCTTCCTTTTCCATTGGTTTACCCCCCAGTGGCCGCTGCGGCCAGCACACCATGCTGATCCGAAGCCAGGAGCCAGGTGCCTCCTCCTAGTCTCCCATGCAGGTGCAGGGGCCCAAGCACTTGGGCCATCCTCCACTGCACTCCCGGGCCACAGCAGAGAGCTGGACTACAAGAGGAGCAACCGGGACAGAATCCGGCGCCCCCACCGGGACTAGAACCCGGTGTGCCGGCGCCTTAGGCGGAGGATTAGCCTATTGAGCTGCGGCGTCGGCCCTCCACCTTTCTGTGCCTCAATTCCCTCCTCCGTCAAGAGGGGGCAGTGTTAAGGGGCGAGACACAGATGCAGGAGCAGCTGGCGCGGTGTCGGGGTGCCGAGAGTAGCAGTTGTCAGGATCAGTGATGAACACTGGGACGCGTTTTGCCGTCATCAGGAGAAATTCGTGCTGCAGCAGTTGTGTGTGGGTTTCCTTGTCTTTGCGTCTCCGGGAGTAGGGTTGGAAAGCGGGCTTTTAAGAATGAATTCACTGGTAGCGCTTGTTCATCACAGAATTGTTAGAAGTCCAAGGAGAACAGTTCCCAGGCAGCGCTGGTGCCATGCTGCGTGGTTTGTTCCCAGCAGCGGCTCTCGGTGGCTTTGGTGCTCTGCTCCGTCCTGCAGACCAGGGCTAGCGGAGAGAGCAGGAGGAGGGGGCAGGTGCATGCGCCCACGGCGGAGCCCGCAGCCGGGGGCGGAAACAGCAGGTTCGCACCTGCCTGCACACAGGTGTCTCCCTTGCGGAGAATGATGGGGCGCCACCCCCAGCGAGATGGGCTGTGTGGAGCTGGCGGTGGGCGGTGCCCGCCCTGCAGTTCACCATTCAAACATCCACCCCACCAGCTGCATCCAGCCAGCCCCTCACGTGCTGAGGTGTTCAGAGAGTGCACAGAGCCCTTTGCAAAGACAAGTGAGCCTTGGCAATGGGCCTCACGCAGGATGCGCAGCCTTGGGAAGCGATAGACACCTGCACCACGCAGCCGTGGGGCTGGC
The DNA here is from genome assembly GCF_964237555.1 of Oryctolagus cuniculus. NCBI lineage: Eukaryota > Metazoa > Chordata > Mammalia > Lagomorpha > Leporidae > Oryctolagus > Oryctolagus cuniculus. Next base: position 9,808,483 of record NC_091442.1, on the reverse strand, counting down.
AGAGGAGGAGGGGCCTGGAGTGCGTTCAGAACGAGCTAGTGCGCTCTCCACTCGTGTCCGCTTCGCCAGGCTTGCAGAGTGAAGCCCCAGCCTGGGGGCTCGCTGGGTGGGGGAGCGCTGGGGTACACTGGGCTGGTCAGGGGGCGAAGCCCTCGCACGTGGCGGGCGCTGACCACTGTACACAGCTGTCTTAGGCCTTTGAGGATCTTATTTTGGAGCCTTGGCCTTGGCTGTTGCGTGGCCAATGCAAACACAGCTGAAAAAGCCCAGAGCCAAGCGCATGGTCCAGGGGCCTCCCCTGGGCAGCTCAGCTCTCAGCCTGACCAGGAGGGACATCGTGGGGACAGTGGATGACATCCCAAGCCCTGAGCTGCTGACCGTCGCTCATCTGGGGGCGGGCGATGAGGCACAGCTGGTGAGGCTGCCACAGGGGATGCCCACATCCTGGATCACCGTGCTGGCTGCACCTGGCAACCCAGTGCCCTGCTAATGAACCTGGGGGGCAGCAGACAGTGACTAAAGTCCCTGGGCCCCTGCCACTCCCATGGCAGACCTGGGGGGAGTTCCTGGCTGCTGGCTTCGGCCTGGCCCAGTCTCAGCGGTTGCTGACATCTGGGGGACAAACCAGTGCAGAGAATCTCTCTGTCTCTGTCTCTGTCTCTCAAACTCTAAGAAATGGTTAACTGAGAACATGGTGGGAAAGTGTTTACGTGATTGAATCGTGTCGCTTCCCCAAAGGGACACGTCCAAGTCCCAACCCTCAGTACCTGTGACGGTGGCCTGAGGGAGTAGACTTTGCAGGTGTAACTAAGGTAAGGCCTGGGGTAGCATCCTGCTGACTTGGGGCTGGGCTCTAAACCCGATGACTGGCACCCTTCCAGGAGGAGATGAGAACACGGCAGGATGCAGGGAAGAGGCCGTGGAAGGCCCAAGAAGGATGCTCCCTGGACCCTGGGAGGCGGCAGGCCCTACTGGCCCCTTGATCTTGAACTTGGGACCTCCATACCTGCAGGACAGTGCACTTCCGGGTTGTGAGCCATCCAGGGGGCCGTGCTGATTTACTCCAGCAGCCCTAGGAGACGCATATGGCGTGCCCGGCAAATCCTGGCTCTTGGTCTGCCCTGTGCTCCTGTCGCCTTGTGCGTCAGCCACAGGGTGTCAAGCAGTGTCCGCTTTCTTCCCTGTCAGGGCCTTCACCCCATGCTGTCCCCTGGCTGTGCTGTCACCCGTGTGTTGTCCCCTGGCTGTGCCATCTGGCGCTGACACCTGCCAACCCCCCCGTCCAGCCACCTTTCAGAATGATGCTGTCCCGGTCAACAGAGTCCTTCCCAACACCACCCATATCCCAGGATGCATCCCATCCCAGGAATTGTGCCACAGCCTTATCAGGCCTGGGAACAAGTATTCATGTGGCTGCGCCGCCTCTCGTGCTGGGCCACACAGCCCACTAATTCAGCAGGTGCGCACGGAGCACCTGTCAGGCTGCCACACTCGTCCAGGTGGGGACTCTGCGGGGGGGGGGGAGCCTTGCCGACTTCCCTGCTTAAAACGGGCAAGAGCAGCCACTACCCATGCGGGAAGTTTAAGAATCAGATGGAAAACTTGTTAGCCTGCTCCCCAGGAAGAATTCAATAAACTCTAGTTGTTGCTACGGTTTCTGTTATTAGGATGTCATTATTGGAAAAATCCCGTGTAGCCTCAGCAGAACGTATCTCTAGGCCAAATCCTGCTACTGTGTTGCAAAGCAAGGGAAGAAGAGACCTGAGCTGTGCGGATCGTGGCCCAGGGCTCTCTGCCCCACCTGCTGGCCTCTGGCTTCAGATCCGTGTCACTGTCATATGTGCACACATGTCCCTGTAGCCGTGGATCCCGTGTCACCTCCCAGGCTGGGTGCCTCAGGGAGCACAGGGGAAGTTCTCAGAATCCGTCCCCTCCTGGGTGGGAGCACCAGGCAGGCCACTCAAGCAATGCCACGTGTCCATGGCTTCACACGCGCACCGTTCTGAGGTCAGGGTTCAAAGCAGGGCGGCAGGGGAGTCTGATGCCAGCCTCTTCCAGCTGGGGGCTGCCCACACCCACGGCCCGGGACCCTCCCAGCTTCAGCATCTTCCGGCCACTTCACTCGCTCACTCTCTCCATGGTCACGTCCCCCTCTCTGACTCTGCCCCTCTCACCATCCTCTCCGAGTCCCCATGGCCATGTTGGCCCCACCCAGACAATCCAGGATCTCGCCACTCTCAAGACCCTTAACTACATCCACCTGCAACGCCCTCCTGGGCCTGTGAGTGGCACGCCCCCCAGGGACCAAGGTGCCATTGTTCTTTTCGTCCTCAAAAAACAATGAGTACTCAGAAAACAGCAGTGCTGATCCAGAGAGGAGGTGGAACTGTGGCTGTCAGCATCTTAGAGAACAGGGTAATGCGGGAGCATTGAGTAAAACAGAGCAGAAGGGGCAGTGGGTCAGAGGGTCTCCATGGCTCCATCCAGCTCTGAGACCGTCTCTAAGGCTGGGATTGGTCCCCACTAACCCCGCCCACCTTCCCTAAGGCTGGGAGTGGTCCCCACTAACCCCGCCCACCTCTAAGGCTGGGAGCTGTCCCCACTCAGGGTCAAGGCTTGCTGGTCCCCACTAACCCTGCCCACCTTCTCAGGCAGGGTGTGGTCCTCACTAACCCCGCCCACCCTAAGGCTGGGAGTGGCCCCCACTAACCCCGCCCACCTCTAAGGCTGGGAGCTGTCCCCACTCAGGGTCAAGGCTTGCTGGTCCCCACTAACCCTGCCCACCTTCTCAGGCAGGGTGTGGTCCTCACTAACCCCACCCACCCTAAGGCTGGGAGTGGCCCCCACTAACCCCACCCACCATTGCAGGTGACTGGGCTGTCTGCCATCTCCCAGACTCTCCCTTTCCACCCTTGAAATCTTTCTCTGGCCCTCAGGTGATGTTAAAAATACCGGTGAGTGTCCTCCCTTGCAGGTGCAAGTTCCCAGAGGCCCCAGGGCCTTGTGCCGCCCCGGTAGTCTCGGGGAGCGCCTGTCTGGGTGCGTTGGGCCTGCAGCAGCGCTGTTGGGTCCCCGGTGTGGTGCTGAGTGCGTTCCTGGGTCCAGACCTTCCAGAGCAGCTTGGGGAGAGTCCCAGGGGAGGCTTTAAACGAGCTGATCCAGGTTCCTCGTGGGGACGGCGGGGAGAGGGTTTGCTGCTTCGCACATGAGGCTTGGCCCCGCCCCGTGTGCCCTGTGCCCTCCCTCCCAATCCCCCACAAGCCAGCCGCTCCAGGGTCTCCTTGTGCTACTTTCCCTCCAGGCCTCTGCCCTTGCTGTTCTCCTGTCCCTGGAAGGATCTTCCCAGAGTTCTCTGGGGGTCTTCCTCACCTTGTCTTTTTTTTTTTTTTAGTTAAGATTTATTTATTATTTTGAAAGTCAGAGATACAGAGGAGAGAGAGGGAGGTCTTCCATCTGTTGGTTCACTCCCCAGATGGCTGCAATGGCTGAAGCTCCACCAATCCAAAGCTAGGAGCCAGGAGCTTCTTCCAGGTCTCCTCCGTGGGTGCAGGGGCTCAAGCACTTGGGCCATCCTCCACTGCCTTCCCAGGCCACAGCAGAGAGCTGGATCAGAAGTGGAACAGCCGGGACTCTAACTGGTGCCCATATGGGATGCCGGTGCTTCACGCCAAGGTGTTAACCCTCTGTGCTACAGCGCCGGCCCCTGTTTTTTTTAAGTTTTACTTAAAGGCAGAGATAGAAGGAGAGAAAGTGAGAGGTCTTCCACCTGCTGGTTCACTCCCCAGATGGTGGCAATGGCCAGGCTGAAGCCAGGAGCTGCTTCTGGGCCTCCCACATGGGTGCAGGGGCCCAAGCACTTGAGCCATCTTCTTCTGCTTTCCCAGGCACATTAGCAGGAAGCCAGATTGCAAGTGGAGCAGCCAGGGCTTGAACTGGTGCCCATATGGGTTGTTGGCACTGTAGGGTCGCAGCTTAACCTTCTACGCCACAGCGCTGGCCCCTTCCTGGGGTCTTGATGCATCAGTGTCACGTCTGTGTCCTAACTTCATTGCAAACCTGCCAGCAATGGCTCAGGGCCCATCCTAGAGTCCTTGGTTTGACCTAATTGCTGCTTCGAAGGTCCCGTCTCCAAATACAGCCCCAGTGAGAGGTACTGGGGGTTAGGGCTTCCTCCCAGGGAACTCGGGACGACACAGCTGGGCTCCCAGCATGGACCGTGCAGTCTCTGGGCTCCCCTGGGCCTGGCACTCTGCACCGTGTCTGGTTCTATCTGCCGAGCATTCGTCACTTCCTGGACTCCCCTGAACCAATGATTTGATGACTTATTTCTCGGCTCTCTGATGTCCCAGGGAAACATAAGACAGGCACAGAGGTCCCCCAGGTATAAGTTTACATCTTCTGTTAGCCACGTGGGGGAAAGGTAAAAAGAAACACAGCTGTGATGTTTTTATTAATCCAACACATCAGCATGTTGTATCCCACACGTCCGCAGCGGGAACATCTTTGATGAGGTTTGGCCTGGCCACGTGTTAGGTGCCCAGTGGCCACACGTTTCCTGAGTGGGCAGCCCAGCTCTGAGAGTCACGATTTCTCCTGTTTAGTTCCACATTTCCCTGTGCCCGCACGTGCGGGGGGGCGGGGAGACAGATGGTAACGGAGTTAAATGTGTGATGCGGCAGTTGTTCATGTCAGGAAGGCGAGGATGCAGGGTGCTGGGGACTGCCTTGCAGCTCCGGGTAGGGCGGTCAGACAAGGCCTTGCAGCTCCGGGTAGGGCGGTCAGACAAGGCCTTGCAGCTCCGGGTAGGGCGGTCAGACAAGGCCTTGCAGCTCCAGGTAGGGCGGTCAGACAAAGCCTTGCCTACTGAGAAGGTGAGATATGAGCCCAAACTTTCAGAAGGCAATGGAGTGGGCTGCATGGGTCTCCGGGGGGTGACGAGTGCCTGGAGGCAGGACTGGGCCTGGCCAGTAGAAGGACCAGCAGGGAGACTGGTGTGGTTACAGCATTGGAGCCAGGAGGGGAGAAACAGGAAATGAGATGGAAGAGTTTGGGGGAGCCCGACCGACTCGGCTTTGAGGGTCCTCGTAAGGACTCTGGTGGGAGCCATGGCAGCCTGAGAGCAGTATAGGAAAACAGCATGGTCAACTAGTATCTTTGAGTGACAGGGAGAAACAGAGATCATCTGTCCTCTGATTCTACCCTAAATGGCCACAACAACCACGCCTGGGCCAGGCTGAGGCCAGGAGCCAGGAACTCCACCCTGGTCTCGCACATGAATGACAGGGACCCGAGCACTTGGCCATCATCCACTGCCTTCCCAGGCACAGTAGCAGGAAGCAGGCTCATAAGCAGAGCACCTGGGACTTGAACAAGTGCTCTGATAAGGATGGCCGCATTGCAGGCAGCAGCTTCACCTGCACCACAGGGCCAGCTCCTGGGCTGGGGTTTTGACACAATCATCCTGCCGCAGGCTGACAGGGAGGAGGCCAGTAAGAAAGGAATGGGTCTTGGTTTTACGAGGAAAAAAGAGGGGAGAATGTCCCAGGCTACGGAACTCGCTTGTGTGGGGTTGCAGCGGCTGGCAGTGTAATCACTGAGCTGAAAACAGACAGCAGGGGACGGGCGGGCAGCAGCCCCTGTGCGGCCATCCAGCCCCCAGGAGTGTGGTCCCCAGGTTGGTGGGGGGGAGCCAGTGCAGGATGGGCAGCTACTGACATACTGGAGTGACCCACGGCAGGCGGCGGGCCCCTCCCACTTGGCCAAGCTGCCCAGAGCCTGGGTTGGTGCTCATGGCTACAGCTTGCGGGGGAAGCCCCCAGCGTGGTAGGGTGGTAAGGGCCGAGGTCTCATGCCTGTTTTATGGAGCCGTTAGAAAATTTGACCATGAGCAAGCTCCTTGCTTCCCGGCTAGAACGCTTCTAGAGGAAGACACACTTGCAAACCCATGTCATGTTTTACCTTGTTCGCGCCGAGCCCGCCACACTTGGTTCTGTTGATTTCTTCGCCCCCACCTTGCCATGTTGTGCTTGAACCATCATTCAGCTCTCAACGAGGCTTCCACAAGCCGATTTCCAGGCTCCACAAGCAGTCCCAAGCCCACACATTATTTATGAGTCTAATTTAGCTCGTTGCCACTCGGCCTTTCTGCTGGCGCCTGCAGTCCAGGATGCCTTTGATCTTGTTTGAGCTTGTTTGTGTGCAGAACTGGTCGTGTGTGTGACAGCCCGGAGAAGCCGGGAGCTCGGTAGTCCCTGCTGTGCTATTGGGAAGGACCCCGTCTCTGAGGCTCCATGGGCCCCTCGGGAGGCAGCAGGCTTGGCAGGCCCTGGAAGGGAGGCAACTCTTATTCTTTTTTTTTTTTTTTTTAATTTTTTTTTTTTTTGACAGGCAGAGTGGACAGTGAGAGAGAGAGACAGAGAGAAAGGTCTTCCTTTGCCATTGGTTCACCCTCCAATGGCCGCCACGGCCGGTGCGCTGCGGCCGACGCACCACGCTGATCCGATGGCAGGAGCCAGGAGCCAGGTGCTTCTCCTGGTCTCCCATGGGGTGCAGGGCCCAAGCACCTGGGCCATCCTCCACTGCACTCCCTGGCCACAGCAGAGAGCTGGCCTGGAAGAGGGGCAACCGGGACAGAATCTGGCTCCCCGACCGGGACTAGAACCCGGTGTGCCGGCGCCGCAAGGCGGAGGATTAGCCTAGTGAGCCGCGGCGCTGGCCGAGGCGACTCTTATTCTAAGTGTGCCGGGACGTCAGGGCAGGACTCTGAACAGAGCGGGGACACGACCCCACAGGGCTTCTGCAGGGTCCCTCTGGCTGTGCCAAGGTGGAACAGGGCTGTAGGGAGAGGGAAGTCACAACGGGTACAGGGCCAGGTGGCCAGCTGGGACATCCCGCCCAACCCTTCCCCTCTGTTTTTCTGGATCCGGGAGGGGTGTCGCGCCCACCCTGTTGCAGTATGGGAGCTTTCTGAGCAGCCTGGGGCACTTTGTGCGATCTGCCTGCCAAGGCTTTTCTGGAATGTGCACAAGAAAGATGAATGAGCTGCCTGCTGGCAGTCTCTGGGAAGGATCCTAGAACTGCCCTGTGTCGTGGAGAGTCGTCCGTGATCTCCAGCTGAAACAGACTATCCCGAAGATCTAAGGATGATGCCAGGACTCTGAAGAGGGAGTCAGTCAGGCTGGGGAAGTGATGGAATGTTCTAGCATCCTTTGAGCTCCTTGCGGCTGCCTGAAATGTCAGCCTGAGACCCCTCGGGACCAGGCATGGCTGCCTCGTCCTTCTCCTTCCCTCCACCCTGGCCACATTGCAGGGCAGACACTGCCGGGCAGGTGACAGGGACACAGAGCAGGGGGCAGGACGCCCTTGGGGTCTTTCACGTGGCTGGGGGAGGGGGGGAGCTGATCAGCAGGAGGGGCTGCAGCGGGAAAGAACAGACCCAGCCCTCTGCAGACCCTGGCATCGTCCTCTGTTGGAGTCGTTCTCGGCTGACAGCTCCGAGACAACCTCATCTAGGCTCCGTGCTGGAGTCTAGGTCACTGCAGAAATGGGTTCATGGAGCTGTATCGGAGGGGAGACGCAGGCCCTGGGTCCTGGGAAGGGGGTTGTGCAGGAAGCACTGGCAGAGCCATCTTCTCTTAGACCTTGCGGGGGCACCAGGACCGGAAGCTGCAGTAGTCTGGAGACTGGGGCAGTGCGGTGCAGTGGTCACCAGTGTGGACTCAGCCTGCAGTCCTAACCCCACCGTCCAGCCCCGTAACACACTGAGATGTGTGAGTCCAGGCAGGGCAGGGAAGCCTGCTGGGAGTTACGAGAGGTTAATAATCCAAGGAATGGGTTGAGCAAACAAGCGCAGAGAGGGCAAGTCACTTGCCGATGCCACTCAGCAGGTGCTTGGCTTCGCCGCGACTTGAACCCAGGCTGTCTGACTCCAGAGTCCACCTGCTTAATGGCCATGCCCTGAAGAGGAGCTTGTAAGAGCACAGCCACCGTTAAGTGGCCTGGGTTAGCAATCCCTGGCCTGAGAAACTGTTACTAATCCTATAATCACCAATGACATGGAGCCCTGAAGGGGCCGTGCTCCCTAGATAAGCCTCCTATCTACCCTCCACAGAGGTTGGGGTGGGCACGGGGCAGGGGGTGCAGCCATCACTGAGCGCCTAACCCAGCGCCTGGGAAGCAGCGCCTGCTCAGACAGGGCTGTTCTCATCCAGCTGCTGTGGCCCCCTGAGCATACAGGACGCACAGGGAGAATGCCATCCGTCGGGGTCTTTGAGGAACTTCACTTGGTCGTAGCCCTTTTCTCTACTCAGTCACTGCTGCTGCCTTTTTTTTTTTTTAATTATGTGGAGCCAGCACTGTGGCGAAGCAGGTAAAGCCGCCACCTGCAGTGCCGGCATCCCATATGGGCATCAGTTCGAGTCCCAGCTGCACCACTTCTGATCTACCTCGCTGCTCTGGCGTGGGAAACAGTAGAAGATGGCCATGTGATTGAGCGCTTTGTGCATGTGAATACGGAGTCCTGACCTCACTGGACAGAGGGAGAAACTGAGTCGCACTGAGCCTAAGTGAGCTTGCCAAGGCGGTGGCAGTAGGCGGCCAGCCTGGACGCTGAGGTTGACAGCGCACCCAGACTGTCCGCCTGCCGCCTCCGCTTCTCCCCACGAAGAGCAGACTGGGTGGAGGCAGCGCTGTCCTGTCACCCGCCGCCCCCACCGCGAAGGCCACAGCCCGGCGGATTGACCACTGAGGCCTCCTGGCTCTGCTCCGAGGTGACCTCAGACAGCACCACGGGGTCTCGCAGAGAGGGTGCCGCTGGCTTCAGGCCTCAGGTGCAGACTGTCTCTGGCTCTTGCACGTACGTCCCACCTCCGGAGTCCATGTCAACCTCACCTGCCACGGGCGAAGAAGCCACGTCTCTGCCAAGATGGTGGCCGGAGCTTCAGAACCAGCTGGCTGCTTCCGGGCTCTCCTCCCTGTCCTGGGCTCGCCTCTGCACTTTCAGAGTACGTGCAGGGGCCAGAGTTGTGGCTTGGCGGGTCTGAGCCACCGCCTGCCACTCTGGCACTCCGGATAGTGCTGGTTCAAGTCCCGGCTGCTCCGTGACTGACCCAGCTCCCTGCTGATGCGCCCAAGTGCGTGGGCCCCTGCCACCCTCGCGGGACGTGGGAAACCCAATGGAGTTCCAGGTGCCTTGCTCACCTCCCCTGGCCCCAGGGCACGGCAGCCATTTGGGAACGGAACCAGCAGATGAAAGATCTGTCTCCCCCTCTGTCTCCATAACTCTGACTTTCAAATACATACATAGTCTTTAAAAATAAAAGTCTGAGTGTGGGACTCCTCTTCTTCACTCCCTCCAGAACCTTCTTGGAACCCTGGATAAGGTCTGAATCCCTAGCCGCGCTGCCGGGCCCTGCAGGCCTCTGCCCTCCGCCCTGGCCCAGCCACGCCCGCTTTACCTCTGCTCCTTGAACCCACCAGGTTTGTTCCCACTTCCGGGCCTTCGCTCTTGCTGTTCCCTCCTCCTGGGACACTTTTCCCTCATCTGTCCATGCACCAGGCTCGTCCTGTTCTTTCCCCCTTAGCCGATGGCTTTTCTGCCGACAGACTCCCTGCTCACTAATTAAAAGTGACCACCCAGCCACTCATCACTCTGTTCTCTTATAAATAAGTCAATCTGACTACTGCATTTATAATGGACAAGCCAGGGGGAATAGACGGTGGGAGGGAGGATTTTGTCTATTTCTGACCCGCTTAGTGCGGTGATCTGAATGTGCCTCCCGGAAGCTCTGTGTTGGAACTTAATCCCCAAAGCCAGACTTAATGGGGCTCAGGGTGGGGCCTCTGGGAGGACCAGGATCGGATGAGATCGTGGGGTCATGCCTTAATGGTTTGGGGAGTGGCCCCTTGAGGGTGTTAGTGGCTCTGTAAGAAGCGGAGAGAGAGCTTGGGCTCTTCCTGGCTCTGCCTGTGTTGCGACACCGTATGGAGGCCCCCACCAAGGGCTGAGCTGACGCTGGCTCCAGGTTCTGGTCTGGGCCTTCCCCGACCCCAGGACCGTGAGCCAGATACACTTCTGCTGTTTATAGAGCGCTCAGTCGGTGGAGTTCAGTGATGGCGGCGGGTGCCAGAGCAGCCCTGGGCTGGCAGCTGTGCCGCTGAGGGTCTTGTCTGTCTCACTCATCTCTGAGAAGCGGGGCTTGGGGCGTGGAGTTAGAGCCACTCGGCGTCGGCAGGATGGACGTATACACGCGTAGCTCTGGTACCTAAATCTGTCGATAAGTTCAATGTTCAGTGCTTGGGTGCGAGAGGTTCTTCCAGGCGTGCTGCACCGAGGTCACGTGGTGCCTTTTGTGGGATGGGGCGGGAATGCCTGGGAGCTCTCTGACCTAACCTCAGCTAGAACCCGCATTCAGTCCCATCACCCACCGAGTCTGCCTGTGCAGTCTCCACCCTGTCTCAGCCTCTGATCCAGCCCTGCCCACCCGTCTTCCCTCCTCCCTCCACGTTAACCCTCTGTCTAGTCATCGCCAGTCTGTGCCGCACACCCTGCCCGCTGACCCCTCCTCTCTAGCCTCACACACGAGGAATTCTTCACTTCGTCTGGGTCTTGGATGAGCTTGTGTAAGACAATGGTGAATTCTTCCTGGAGTGCTTGGTAGGACTCACCTACAGAACCAGCTGGGCCTAGAGCTTTAGACGAGGGGGAAAAGATCTCGAAATGCCTTTTAAGATTTTTCTTGAACATCTTTAATCAAAGTTATTTCAGGGGCCAGAGTGCGTCTGCATCCCATGTGAGTGCCAGTTGGAGTCCTGGATGCTCCACTTCCAATCCAGCTCCCTGCTAATGCTCCTGGGAAAGCAGCAGAAGATGGCCCCATGCTTGGACCCATACACCTATGAGGGACATCCAGGTGAAGCTTCTGGCTCCTGGCTTTGGCCTGGTCCAGCCCTGGCTGTTGTGGCCATTTGGGGAGTGAGCCAGTAGATGGAGGAGGGTCTCTCGCTCTGTCTCTCTGTCTCTGCCTCTCCCTCTCTGTAACTCTGCCTTTCAAATAAATCGGTAAATCTTTTTAAAAAATTATTTCAAAATCTGTGCTGTTTCACATCTGGATCGTTTTGGCTCTCCACACTTGGCCATTCCCCTTAGTCTGGCTTCCTGGCGTGGCTAGTGACTTTCGATTGAATGTTGGACATTGTGCCTGAGACAAATGAGAGTCTGTGCCTTGCATTTTCATATCCTTTGTAGGAAGCTGATGTGAGAGGGATCCCTTCCATACAGTCAGGAGCTGAGCTGGGTGCCCTCCTCCAAGGACTCAGCCTGTGATGTTATCCAGGGCCCACTGTCCCTGGCAAGCCCTGAACTCAGTTGCCTCCCCAGTATTGCAACACTGCCCCAAAGTGTGGTCCGTTCTTCAGGCTGTTTTCTAGGACTCTGTCTTATGCAACTTAAGAACCCAGTAAGGGTCTCAGAGGAGCCACGTAGCTCTGGGCTCACTCCGCTGCACTTCCTCCTTGCAGGAATGCTGCCCCTGGGGCCTGGTGCGTTGACTCAGCTCCGTGAGATCCTGGGAACTTTGCTGCCTGTCCTGCTGTCAGCCCTCTGCCTGGCCTCTTGGACCCTGCACACGGCAGACGTCTGAGGGGAAAGGCAGAAGGTTGGGTTCACCTCCCGCACCTCTCTTTTTTGGGGGGCCAAGTGCTGGCTGTGTCATGTTTTGAAGGCTGCAGAAGCTGTCTTGTTTTTCCTTTCATCTGGCCACACTAGCTGTTGCTGGTGCTGTCGCTCCCCCTCTTCGTGGAGGAACGACACAGGACCCTGCCTAGGCTTCATATCCGAGTCACGGCACCATTATGTCGCTCCCCGTCTTCGTGGGGGAACGACACAGGACCCTGCGCTGTTCTTTCGTCTGCTCGGCCCTCCCCGGGTTTGCTGCTGGTTCTTCCCGGGTTGGCTACTATCCCTTCCACCTCCGTGGAAGGGCAGTTCCCCCTGGCCACATTCCCCACTTCCGCAGGGGAGCGGCACACCGCCGGCCGGCTTTCTCGGGGGCTGCACGGGTTCCCTTTAGATGTTCCCCATAGATGTTCCCGGTGCATGCCGTTTCTCTCCTCCTTTATAGTCCTCCTCCGCCAATCCCAACTCGGCTGCCCACACGCCGAGTACGCTGCTCTCCTCCAATCAGGAGCAAGTCCTACAGCTCATTAGTTGAACTCGAGGCAGCTGTGCGGAAGCTGTTTACTTCTCTCCCAACGCCATATTGTGGGAGAGCAGATGCATAGAATAAGTCTTAATTCGAGTAACAGTCTAGTCCGGATTGCTCCCCACAGGTGCGAGCAAGGAACCACTACCGGTCACCACGCCGTGGCCGGGAGCCGCAGCCTGCCAGGATGGTTAATACTGGTCTCTACAGTGCTTGCTATCCTTGTTGCAAATTTAGTACCTCTGCTTTTCAAGGAACCTGCCCATGCTTCAGGTTTTCCCTTCTCTTTGCTGCCTGTGCAGGGTCATGTCTGAGCCACACTTGGCTCAGAGCCCCTGTCCACTGCCTGGTCCTGTGCTGCTCTGTGTTGTCTTCTGAGCAGCTGCAGTAGTAGCCGTGGTGCCTTCTGGAGGATTTGCTGTTCACACATTGTCGTAGTCCACGTAGCAATGCAGGTACCATCACTCCCATTTCACAGATGAAAAAAGGGATGCTGGGTATTATTAAATGAGATGCCTGAGGTCACCCAGCCACTGGCAGAACTAGCATTTGAGGCCCAGCCCGCCGGGTCGAGCAGGTTGCCAAAGCAGAAGTGGGGCTGATCAGCTGGCAGCCCTGGTCCGATGGCATCATTAGCGCATCTGGGCTGCGTGAGCCTGGCTTCCTCCGTCGTGTAAGTCCTTTCATTAACCTGCTCAACCTCCTCCTTCCCAAAGGAACCTCTAATTCTTCCAAAAAATACCAAGGTGGTTCCTTCGCAGTAACATCTCCTGATCGTTTTGGAAGAGAACGGGGCCTCTGTCCTCGCCGATGGGCGTTAATAAACGTTTCACCCGCACCCAAGGCAGCTGAGGTCACACAGGGTCAGCCGTGGGCAATGCCACCGATCAGCCGGGAAGCCTAGGGCAGGGCAGGTGCTTCACCCCCTGTGCCTCGTGTTCCCCAGCTGCGGGGTGGGGGTAATGATAACCCCTCCCTCCCCGGGAGTTGCTCAGAGGGGTTTAGCCCAGTGCAGGAAACACAGTGAGTGCTGGATACGCTGGGCGTGTCACTGTCATGGCCACGCGTGGTTACGAGCTGACTGGCTTAATTATGAGTGTCGTGGGCGATGGTATTAGCCAGTACCTCCGGAAGGGGGCGAACACTCTGCAGATTACAGCTCTGGACCAGCGTTCCCTTCAGTACCGTTGCTCTCTGCAGTGAGGATTTGGTGGCCCTGGCAGCATCTTAAGTTGGTGATGTAGAGAAATGAAAAAAGGAGAGTGGGTGAGTGTAATGGGGCCCCGGTGGCCCGTGAAAGGATCCCGGCCATGTTCTGTTCTGGCATCTGCCACTGGGAACTCACAAAGGCCTCGGCTCTGTTTTCCGTTTTGGCATTTGAGATGGCGCTCGGGCTGTGGGGATGCCTGGGTGGCCCTCGCCATCAGTGATGGCTCATGTCTGCTCACGTGGCCCGAGCCGGGCTTCTACCTCTACCGAGAAACATCACAACTCTCCCTGAGTGCCCCTGGGTGTCACTTTGCTACTCTGGAGGGGGCCAGTGGGAGGAGCTAGAAGGAGGAACTTAGGAATGGCAAGCTTGGCTCCGACAGGCTCTGCACCCGGCGGGAGGTGGTACTCCCTGAGCAGGCGGCTGCTCCACGCTGCCTCCCCAGTGCAGGGGGCTCGGCTCCCGGCCCCACACCCGGCTCCTTCCACCCTCACGGTGAGGCAGGCGGCCAGGCTCCATCTTACCCAGGGGGAGCCCGAGCAGTTTGTCCAGGGACTCGTGGCTGGGAAGGGCAGGGACCGGGGTTCACCCCTGGGCTGCTCTTCCTGCCGCACATGGCCTCGCTCTCTGGAAAGTGAAGGAGGCTGCAGGTTAAGGAAAGGGGAGGTTCCCCCAGCTCTCAGAGGCCACTCGCACCCCGGGATCCTGCAAAAAGGCGCTAGCTGCCCACTCCCCACCCGCGGGTCACAGCAGCTCCCTGTGTCGTGTGCTCAGATGCTTGGGCTGTCGGGGTGTGAGCAGCTCCAGCCCACGCGTCTGCACACGACACAGCGGGCTGCCTCCCCATAGCAGCAAAGATTTCAGCTTCACCCCTGCAAACCTCTTCTCTCGGCCTCTACACTCTCCCCTGCCTCCCCAGCGAGCACCGTGAGACGCCGCACCTCAGAGCGGCTGGGGGTGCACAGCTCACAGGTGCGGTGGGGCTGTTGTTCTAAAGCTTCTGGCTCTTTCGACACTATTTTATCACTTCTGAGTCCCTACCAGGACCCCTGGCAGAAGGCGGCTATTTTAGGGATGGTGGTGTTTTCTCCTGGGAAATTCGTTTTGCCACCTCTGTGCTGTGTGATCTTAGTCATGAAAAGGACTCCTTGCGTCCTGGAGCAGTGCTCACTGTCCTGGTCCCCTTTCACGCACATCACCGCGTCCGCCAGAGCCCTGCGGAGGAGCCGGTGTGGCTATAATGGCCAGGTCCGAGCCAGGCCAGGTCCAGGAGCTTCATCTGTGTCTCCCGCACGGGTAGCAGGTGCCCAAACACTTGGGCCATCCTCCACTGCTTTTCCCAGGCAAGGAGCTGGATCAGAAGTAGAGCAGCCAGGACCCGAACCAGTGCCCAGATGGGATGATGGCATCGCAGGCAGCTTTATCCACGACGCCACAACACCGGCCCCCGATTCACCCATTTTACAGATGATGAAACTGAGGCTGGCAGAGAGGATCTCAGAGTTGAGTCCTGATTAAGGTGGGCTGCCGAGGCATTTGTTCAAGGTGATGTTCAGTGGTGAAGAACTGTCATGGGCCCAGAGAGGGACAGGGACTTGCTTGTCGCATGGCAGGGCATAACCACTACGCTAGCCAGGGCAGTTAGCAGGGGCTCCTTTTTCCTGCAGATAGGGGGCTTCTGAGGAAATGCCACTTCGGCCAAAGCTCGGCCTTCAGTCACACGGCGTCTGTGTGGTTTGCATAGCGACGGTGCCTTCCTGCTCATTGCTCTAGTGGGACTTCGGCCTCGGCTGCCATGCGTGGATTTTTGAATGGGCTCGTTCTTGCTGTGCAGCCACCCTGGGCATCGCAGCGTCTCTGACTTCTACCCGTTAGATGCCAGTAGCACCCCGGTCCTGGCCATCAAAACCGTGCCCACATTGCCAGATGTCAAGAGTTGGTAGGACAGGGGTTGGCGCGAACGCGTAGCAGGTAAAGCCACCACCTGCAGTGCCGGCGTCCCACCTGGGTGCCGCTTCGAGTCCCTGACGCTCCGGGAAAGGCTGCGGGATCTGCGGGGCGTCCTTGCGCTCCCTGGGGAGCTCAGCCCTGGCTTCCGGAAGCCCCGAGTCTGGGAGAGCCTCTGGGAACAGAGGGCAAACGCAACCCCATGGCCTGTGCGCGCCCAGCGGCCCCCACCCTCCGGGGCTGCTCCTGAGCCTGTTTGGCTCTGACTTTGCAGGGACTCAATCAAGGCCCCGCAGGGAGGAAGGGGCGGAGGCCGGACCACGTCTGGGGCAGCAGGGCCACCACGGCCACGGCCTGGTCACTGCAGGAGGGGCTTTGTGCTCCCTCTACTCCGACTGCTTAAAGGATCCGCCCCCGAGCTGAAGGTGGTCCCCAGGGATCCCCCCCCCCCCAGCTGACCAGGTCCCCGGGGGCAGCAAGGTTGAAGCACTGCTTGTTTTTTTCTTTTTGTGAATCTTGAAAAGCGGAGGCAAAGGGCAGGCATCGTGGCAACGTGAGTGGTTTGTGATGACGGCGTCAGTGTCCCGGCGGCTCTGTTCCTGACCCAGCTCCCTGTTAGCGTGTCCGCCACGACAGCGGAGGATGAGCCAGTGCTGCCCGTGTGACAGCCCCGGATGTGGTTCTCGGTTCCTGGCTTTGGCCTGGTCCTGGCTGGACAGACAGGTGGGGAGTGAGCCAGCAGATGGAAGGTCTCTCTCCCCCTCTCCCCCTCTCTCCCCCTCTCTCCCCCTCTCTCCCCCTCTTCCCCTCTCCCTCTCTCTCTCCCTCCCTCTCTCTCTCCCTCCCCCTCTCTCCCCCTCTCCCCCCTCCCCCTCTCCCCCTCTCTCCCCCTCTCTCCCAAGCACTTGGGCCATCCTCCACTGCACTCCCGGGCCACAGCAGAGAGCTGGCCTGGAAGAGGAGCAACCGGGACTAGAACCCGGGGTGCTGGCACTGCAGGCAGAGGATTAGCCTAGTGAGCTGCAGTGCCGGCTGCCCAGTAGCAATGCTACGTTCCTCTCTTCCTGAGGCAGCCTGCACGTGCCTAAGGGGTGAGTGGGTGGCTGCTCGGCCATCTGATAACCAGGCTCTGTATCTCTTGTTCTGCCATCTTCCACTCATGTTTTGTATCTCATGGCACGGTGTGGCTGCTATAGCTCCTGCCACCACCACTTCATTCCAACCATTGCTATCATGTCTGCTTGCCTGCCAAGGGTAAATGGAAAAGAGCATACACTTCCCTTTAAGGGCATGATGCGAAAGTTGGACACATCACTTTTAGTCCCATACCGTTGGGAAGCACCCAGGTACAAGGCCACACTCAGGTGCAGGCCAAGTTGCAATTATTTTCGTTCTAAAGATCATGTTCCCAGCTAAGATGTGTGGTTTCTGCTTCAGGGAGAGAAGAGAATGAGTTTAGCAAATTTTAACACGTGCTAAATCTGGCCGGGCCCCGAAAGGGTGTTGATAAGGAGATTCTTCACACACTCCTGGAGGTGTAAAACACTTTGTGGTAATGAAAAGCACTGCACAGCACTGCTCCTCGCTGGTCTCCATCTGCTCCGTCTCAGCCGCTCACGGTGTGATGCTGGCCTCAGTCTCTCCATCTGTGTCATGGGTTTGTGGTGAGGAGTAAATGAACGCAAAACATTTGCAGCAACCAGAAACCTCCCCAGACAGTGCCACGTGTCTCCTGGGGGGGGGGGCAGGTCGCCCCCCTGAGGACCACTGCTCCAAGGCAGCAGGGAAGGCGAGGAAGCTGTTCCCGGGGACATTTGTGTCTCTTCAGGGAGCAAATCCTTTCTCAGATCGTCCCAAGCACGAGACCCGCCTTCCCTGCTCGGCCTCGGGGGACCGCGTGTCCACTGTCTCCTGCCAGGGGCTTCCCTGGAGGAGGTGGGGACAGAGGGCAGAGCAGAGCCCAGGCTCGGACTGACTCTCTGAGCTTCCCTCCATGTGGGAGGCTCGGGGGAGCCACCCAGGTGGGGTCAGGCTGGGAGCTGGGCCAGGCGACTGTAGCGGCCTCCAGTGCTCGGAGGGCTGGCTTGAGAGGGAGGCTGTGGGCCACCTCTGTCCACACCCCCGTGCCGCCTCCTTTGTCACTTTTCTCCTGGCTGTCACCATCTGGGCAGACCTGCTGCTGCTGGGTGTGCCGATGCTGCAGAGACTAGAAAGGGAAAAAAGGAACAACCCATTCCCCCCGCTCTGCACCCAGAGTACCCCGGATGCGAGCCGGTGCTTCCCGGTGCAGGGCAGTGAGGCCAAGGTCATCTGCTACATCAAGGGTCCCACGCTGCACTTGGGAGCTGCCACCAGCTTCCTGGGAGTCGAGGGCCCTTGGCATGGGGCAGGCTTCTTGACTGCTGCATCACCGCTGCTGCCGAATGTTCTAGAAGCCGGCCGATCCAGCATGGCCGCCGGGACTCCACGTTCCCGCCAGAGGCAGGTGCACCTGCTTCCCCGGGGCTGCCTAGAGGCTCCTCACAACTTCTGGCGGTCGCTGTAAGCAACTAGTGCCCGGTGCCGGGTTCCTTTCTCTCTGGCATAAGTCGGGCAGCTCGCTCTCCCTGCCGTTGGTCCCTGATGGCTGAGATCATGCTGTAGCCTGCACGGCACCGACTCCCTGCTACGGAGGAAGGAACTGCGGGAGCCACACTGGTGGGTCAGGGTCGGAGGCACCGTACAAGGCCAACCTCTGTCTTCCTGCTGAGCCTCTCCTGGAGTGAGAGTGTGGCCTGACCCACGCTGGATCTGCAACACATCCGAGCCCCGGCCCCGTGTGTTTCCTTGTGAGCTTACAAAGCGGTCGTGGTCCTCCCCTGGGGTCTGTCGGGGACAATGGCTATGACCCCCAACGCCCTGCACCTGCACACCAGCTCCATGGTGCTGTGGGGTAGGTGACTGCTCCCGATTCTCCCCTGACGCTGGCACTCGGGCCGTCTAATGTTGCCTTTCCAGACACATTCTCAGGAAGCCGGATCAGAAGCAGGGCAGTCGGGACTCGAACTGGCTTTTTTATGGGATGTCAGCGTTGCCAGTGGTAACAACCCCTGCACTGCAATGCAGGTGCCTGCTATTTGTCCTGACGCCTCAACTTTGCTGTTGTAATGTGGAAATAGCCGTGGACAGCAGTCAAGCCAGCAATGGGGCCATCCTCTAATCAAACTTTATCGATAAAAACAGGCAGCCGAATTTACAAACACAAGGCTGTGTTGGCAGAGCCTGTGATAGAGTATTCCTTTGTACAAACACAATCACTGCTGCATCTACTCTACGACTGATGAGCTGGGGGGGGGGGGGGTTCAGTCTGAGACCACTCACCAATGGTGCTACCACGAGCATTCTTGTCCACAGGTTTAGTAAACATGTCTGTATTTCTGTCCCGTCTGTAGGAAATAGCCTCACCTACCCACCCGAGGGAAGGACTCGGGCTCCGAGAGTGCAGGGAAAGCAAGACTTGCTCATCGGTCTTGCAGGATCAGGTGTCTGGCGCGCAGGCACGGCTGGAGCAGTTACACAAGCCCTTGATATCCTAGCGCGCACTTCCCTTCCCTCATTCCTCGCTGGCTGCGAACTATGGGGTGTGCGGTCTGCCCCAGTGTCCCCTAAGTTACAAAGTTACCTTCCTCTTTGCTTCTGTGATTTAATTGTGTCCTGTGCGGTGGCTACTCTGTAGCATCCTGTTTGCCTGGTGAGATTTGCTACATCTGCAAGTCAGCTAACAGCGATTTTCCATTCTGACCCGCAGACCTTTTCTTACAGTGTCTCAGTGGACCAGCGAGGTCAGAAGTTGTGTATCTGCTCCGCTTTGGGAGACACTGTCAAATAGTTCTCAGTTCTCCAAACAGCCCCTGCCTCCACCCCCGGCCAGCAGGGCATGGCATCCGGCGCCTCACCTTGCCAACGCTTGCTATTTTCGCCCTGACCTTTCGGGTGGTGTGTGGCGGTATCGCTCTTTGGTTTTAATTTGCATTCCCCTGATAAGTCGTGAAGCTGAGAACTTTTCTCCATGTTTTATAACCATTTTGGATATCTCCTCGCTACGGTGCCTGTTCCAATAACATTTTATGCCTTTTATTTGCATAAACTTTATTCCATCTTGGTGATAAATCTGCTGCTGTATTCTCTCCTTCGGAGAGTGGGGTCCTCCTTCCCACAACCCCTGAGTCTTCAGGAGCCTGGGTCCCACATGAGTAGCTTCTTTGCCGTTCATCACGGGGTCTGTGAGATATTCGCCCAGTCCAAGTTGTTTCAGGTTCACTTCCTTTAAGAAAGTCGAGCTTGCCCTGCATGTGCAACTGCCTGTTTTAAAATGCAGACACCAAGAAGCTGAAATTGTTAGAGATCAGGATTACCTTGAACTTGGAAGGTGGGCCTTTCTGATTCTCAGACCAAGGGAGCACAGAGGTGTCCTGGCACACAGTGATGTAATTGGTTGTCACCGAACTTGACCCCACGGACCTGGCCCGGGTTCCTTGGTTCCCCTATCATCTTGCACAGGACCTCGCTCCCTAAGTCACATGGGAGTCAACCATTTTTTAAAAAAGATTTATTTGAAAAGCAGAGCTATGGTGGGGAGGGCAAGGTCTCCATCCACTGGTTCTGTCCCCAAATGGCCCCATCAGCCAGAGCTGGGCCAGGCCAAAGCCAGGGGCCAGGAGCTCCCCCAGGTCTTCCACATGCGTGGCAGGGCCCATGCACTCGAGCCGCATTCTGCCATGTTCCCAGATACTTTAGCAGGGAGGGAGCTGGACTGGAAGTAGAATAGCCGGGACTTGAACCAGTGCTCGTATGGGAGGCCAGCATTGCAGGTGGCGGCTCAGCCTGCTACGCCTTAGTGCCAGCACCTGCTGGAGTTTCTGGAAGAGCAGCTCAAAGAAGAGCCCATTCCGAACACACATGAACACCACCTCTACGAGTTCCTCCCCACTCCTTCCTTCCGTGCACGGTAGGGGCCGGGAAGGCACCTGCTCCTCACCTCCCATGTTCACCCGAGGTGAAGCTAAGCCACCTCCAGTTCAGGGTCACAGGCTCTCTGGCTCTGGGCCCTTGTCCCCCATCTCCCCATGTCTCTCCCTCCCTCCCTCCCCGTGGCTGTTGGGTTTTCCTGCTGCGACTCCACAGCCCCCTCGCCAGCACGCCTCGTGTTGATCGGTACAATCCCACCGGGGTCTGTCGCAGTAGAGGAAGAGCTGCGAGGAAGCTGGTGGGGTCGCCTTCAGAACTGGGGAGGAGGAGGCGGGGCCTGCGCCCACTGCCCCGGCTCTGTCCTGGCCACTCCGGGGCCCTGGGTCCGTGGGAGTCAATACCATTTTACTTTTCTTTAAAGGGAAGACAAGTTGCTTTCTGAGCAGAGGAGCGCCTCTGAGTGGGGTCTTGAAGGAGGGACACTGTGCCCACAGCTGTCAAGGAGCTCACACTGGAAGCTTCTATCGACCGAGGACTCACGGCGGGGGGGGGGGGGGGGGGGGGTTAGGGCTCCCAAGAGTGCCCCTCCCAGGTTCAGGGAGTACACGGCACATGGTGGCACCTGTGGCTGCGGTGTACGGTGAGAGGAGACGGAGCATGAGCAGCACAGGGAGAAGTCACGTGAAGCAGAGTCTCAGACCTCACCCAATGGGGTCGCCTAGGGACTGCAAGATCACGTGTGTGATTCTGCACACCGGGGAGCCCAGCGGGGCCTCTGTACCCAGGGCTTTCTGGGGGCTGATCCCGAGGCACCCCCTCCCTGGCATGTGTCAAGTTCCTGGAAGGAAAGCAAGGGGTTCGGTGTGAATCACAGCGTTCGTGCAAGTGGGTTTGGCACAGTGAGTGCCTCTGGTCAGGGCATAGCAGGCCCCCGAACTGCACCCCCCCACCAGATGCTGGCGGAAAGCTGGCCATGGGAGCCGTCTCTTCTGGGGACAGCAGTCAGGCCCACCGTGCTCCTTGGTTCCTGCATTTAAAGTTAATGAACCCATCAGCCACCCGTGGCAGCCTGACCCTCGGTCCCCATTTGGAGGGAGAGAAAGCAAGGCTGAGAGAGGCGGGAGGCCCTGCTCCGAGCCAGTTCGTGATCACCCCGGGCAGGGACTCCGCGAGACCACAGCCGTCATCGTAGTACTTAACCCTTAGCAGCCAGTGTTCCTGAGCATGTGTCCTCGCCCTGTGAGATGTTGTGCTGTCATTACCCACGTTTTACAGAACACTGGGGGACGGGGCGACCGGAAGCCGTGCTGCTCACGCGGACGTAGCCGTGGTGGGTGCTGTTAGGTCCAGGCACCACCAGGTCTCCTTTCCGGCCGCTCACTAGGTCTCACCTGTCTGTCGGCCGGCTCGGTGGCAGCCCCAGAACGCGCAGGACGGACTGCTTGGAAGGAGCCCTGAGGTTTCTCCGGCCCCACCTCGGGTGGAGGAGACCCAGTTGTTGGCGTGGGACAAGGAGGCAGGTGTGTGGACCCTTGCAGCCATCCACAGGGCACCCCGATGTCACACACGCGGTGGTTCCACCGCTGTCACTGTCCTGAGGGGACACGCGCCCTGCCCACCCTGGAGGAAGTCGCTGCTCGAGCCCACGTGCAGCAAGGTGCGCTCGGTGTCCCCCGCTGACGCTGTCCCACGGAGTTCTCACCCATCAGAGCGCCACGAGGTCTGACGGGGTCCTCGGTTCTCCACCCTGCAGCTTCCAGACCGCTGGGCGAGAGGCAGGGAGGGGCTGCCGGCGAGGCCCTCGCAGCCGTGCTGGTGCTGCAGCACCGTCCACTCGGCCCACGTGTCTCCAGTACCTTCGTGGCCCTAGCGCACCTGACGCTCCGGCCCCGGCTGGCCACCCTGGGCAGCCTCGGTTTCTGACCCTGTAGCAAGCCCATGTCGGGGCGCTGCGATTCCCTGCACTGAGAGGCGGCCCCCATACCCCAGGGACTGCTTCTGGGCCCAGCCTGTGGCCGTAAACTCCCATGGAATGTGGGGGAAGGCCTGGGGGACCGGCTCAGCGGAGCCTGGACCACTCCTGCCTCTGACAGTGCTATAAGCCCCCTTTCCCCATGTCCTCTTCCTGCTTTGGGTGCAGCTGACTCCACCCCCTTTGTCATGTCCTGGGTCCTGATTGGTTTATGGGGTCCATTTTCCTGCACAACCATTGGGTCACAGGCTTGCATGTGACCTTGAAGGTCCAATCAGGGGGCGTCTTGTTTGGAGCAGGTTCTGCTCCTGGGAGCGTTGGCCGCAGGCCGCTGTGCTGAGGGGTGGTCATGGGTGGGATTGTTGCAACTCGGGCTCACCGAGCCCGGGAGCCTGCTCTGACCCGCACTTTGCACGAGACGAGTCCCCTGTGTGGCTGCGTCACTTGCAATGGAAAAGTCCTGTCGCTGCCACGCGCCTTCATGGGGCCACGCTTCCATGTCTGCCCTGGAGCGCACAGCCGGCTCTCCGTGCCCCCAGCGTCTCGGACGCCCCAGGCCTTTAATCACTGTGGAAGTCAGGATGAGACTTCTCTCATGGACCATCCAGTCTCGCCGAAAGATGGGACACGGCGTGACTGTAAAGGAGGCGCGAGACGGCTGTGACCGGCCCAGGGCCGCTTCTCAGGCAGCATTGGAATCCGCGGCCCTCCTCTCCTGGCAGCGGCTCACAAAGGGCAGACGGCAGGTGCCAGCACGACACAGAGCCCTGCTGGGCTTTGGTCAAAGATTCATGGGACAAAAGGGAGGGAGTTTCCTTTAAAAACGAGCTGGAGGCGTTATGACAAGTAGGAGACGGGCCCCAGGCAAGGTATCCGTTACAGCACTCTTGGTTTGGATATGAAAGAAAATTGGCTGCAAACAGCATATACCAAGATTTTTAAAAAATGCCAAAAGCCACACCCAGAACTTAACGCTTTGGGGCATGCAGAGTGCAGGGGTAGGAGGATCTTCGGGGACCAAGTGATATGAGCAAACCTTCCACGTCTCTTCGCCCACCCGTTGCCCTCAGTCTCCTGCTCTGCCTGGGGGCAAGGTGGTAGCAGAGACCCCCCACGTGTTCATCCTCAGGTGGGAGGGAACAGGAAACCGGCCTCTCCTCCTGCCTTTCTGACTCCAGCGCCCATCACAACACGCACCCTGTGACCAAGGCTCTGGTCACGTGCGTCACCTGTTAGTTTGAGCCCCGTTGCCCAGCTGGTTTCCTGACACCAGGGACGCAGATGAAGAAAGGGGAGTGGCTCCTGGGAACAGATGCGGGCACTGTCCACTGCCCACGGGCAGGAAGAGCTGCCGATTCTCACAGCACGCACCCTGGAAGGTCGGCCACTCATCCGCACCTGTGCTGGAAATTCAGGGGCCAGTGAGAGACAGGGCTGACGTTGGGGAGGTTGCAGCCCAGCGGGCAGGAGAGAGTTTTATCCCTGTGTCCCGTGGGGTGAAGATGCCGCGGGAGCCGGGCAGGAACTCCAGTGCCCCAGCCCCAGAGAGAAAAAGCAGGGAGGAGCCCCCTTCTCATGTGAGCTTGCTTAGTGACGGAGGCCACAGGTCTTGTCTGTCTCAGTTTCTTCATTTTAGCTGCGAAGTTGTAACAGCCCCTGACTCCCAGGGTTGTCCAAGGAGAAAAGATGTAAGAGGAGAGCCCAGGGCTCAGCATTGGCTTCCAAGTGAGCTCAGTCAGTACTCTTTGGCGGGGGTGAGGCTGCTGGTACTGATACTGGGTCCACCTGTGTGGCAGGTGCTCCTTGACACAGCAGAGGGTGGGTGGGGAAGCCGCTGAAGTCAGACTGTCTGGTTTTGAACTCATATTCTGCTACTTATTGGCTGTTGGCCACCCTAACCTCTCCAGACCTCAGTTTGCACTTCTGGGCAATGGGAATATTTCTTGACTCACAGAGTGAGGTACTTGGTATGTCTCCATTGTCCCCATCTGCCAGGCCTTCCTCACTGGCAAGCAAGGATTTGGTTTATCTTAGCCACCCCTTGACAGCATCTGGCTCAGTGCCCGGTACACGGCAGGTGGTTAGGGCTGTTGCTTTCCTGAAACCATGAAGAATTGCACAGCTGACAATGCGCGATGGGTGGACTTTGGTTTGGGATGGTGAGCACAGGCCACTCGGCACTTAGGTTGGCCAGGACCCAAGTGCAGCTCTTGCTAACAAAGCAGTCGGCGAACAGGGGCTGAATCAAAGCCATGATCGCTGCATCACCTGGGAGTCCAGACGAGACTGTGCAGAGCTGGGAAAGTGGCTGCGTAGCGTCAGCGGCCCAGGCTCTCTGTCTCAGGCTCTCCTCTTGCAGGAGGGGCCCCAGAGGGCTCCCCCATGTTGCAGGCTGCAGGGTAATGAAGACGGACGAGGAGCACTCCTCTGCCCTGCGAGCACAGGTGTGCAGAGCCTCTGCTCCGAGCGCCTGCGTGCTCCCCTGGAAAGTGGTGAGCAGTCTGTTCCCCCAGGACCAGAGCGCGCTGTCGGGGTGAGAGCGAGCCCGGGGAGGGGGAGGTGGTGAGCGGGCCCCGGCCTTCGGCAGGGTGAGGCCAGTGGGGCAGGTGCTCCGTGGCATCCACATCACCTCTGCCTTTTGCCAAGGACAGCCAGAACCCTGGAAATTATGGAAAAGAGTGGCCATGGCTGTGTGCCAATAAAGCCTCCCTCCTTCAGGGAGGGTCAAGGCCCATGAGGGCCCCCCTTGCCCCAGCCATGGGCCCGGACCTTTGGGATGAGCCCCCTTTGCATACAGGAAGTACAGGCTTGGAGAGGGAGAGGTCCAAGACCTGTCATTCACTGCCGTGCAGCCAGCACTGGAACTCAGGTCTTGGCGACCACCCAAACTCTTCCTCCTCCACGGAACTGCCTCTCCCCCAGCACCGACCAAAATAACCCCCACGCGGCCCGCGAATGGGGCGCCGTCCAAAGTGATTCATTGCCTGCCTTGCTTCCCGCCACCCCACGTTTCCTTTCCTGATGCCACGGTGCAGAGCTGAAACAGCCTGGTATTTAAACTTGCCAGTGGCAGATGGGGGTGGGGGTGGCGGTGGGGGCCGTCTTGGCCCCCTAGAGCACGAAGGATGGGAGGCTGGACCCCACCCCCTGGCTGCTGAGGCTGGCAGGAGCCCCCCCAAGGCCAGATGCTCCCCCAACCTGAAAGGGGAGGGGTGGGGGCGCACGCCCACGTCCCCCGCTTCCCAGCTCCTGAACCGGTGCTGGAGCAGGCGGGAAGGTATGCTTTTCCTAGCACGTAAATGTCACTTTACTTCTTGCCTTCCTTTTATATCAGCCCGATCAGAAAGTGGCTGCCGTCTCCAAAGGCAGCGTGCCGGTTCCAGCTCCGTAGCAGATGATCCTGACAGCTTGCGTCCTGCCCACCTCTGCACCCTGCCACCGTCTGGGCCGGGCGCGGGAGGGGTGAGCGGCAGGTGGCCCTCCACCTGCCCGGCGGGCCCTGTGCCACGCAGCCTAGTCTGGGCCCCTCCTGATTGGACTGGACTCCTGGAATGAATTCAGGCTCGGGGAGTTAGCGGCAGAGGTGCGCGATTTTTCTTTCAGTCCAGCAGTTAGCCGTGTCTGCGGATTTTTCCTAACCTAGTTGCTTCTAAAAACGGACCCTCAATTCCCCAAGGGGCCTGCTACCACCTCTGCATGTGGGTTGTGCGTTTTGGGAGGGGCTGGACTCTTCCCCTCCCCCTAAGTTTTCAGGGGTGGTCTGATTACCTAGGCCTGCCGTTTGGTGCGTTCTTTCTCTGAACCACCTTGGCGCTCTGGGTGTGAACAAGAAACCCTAGCGGGGCCCGCAAAATCTGGCTTGGGACTTTGATGAGAATTCCTGGAGCGAGGGAGTGGGGAGTGCTCTACTGAGAAGTGGCTGGGAGGAGAAAGATGAACCCGGGAGCTGCCAGCAGGGGGCGTTCTGGAGAGACTGCCTTGCACCCGACCCAACAAGGGAAAGGTTGGGGGAGGGGAGGGAGGGATGGAGCACTCCACCTGGCAGGCGGAAAGGTGGGGAGGGGAGGGATGGCGTTCTGATGACATCACGTGAGCCCCTAGATCTGGCCATTCCTGAAGTTACTGCATGTCGGATTTGGGGTCTGTATCAGTTCTATGGCAAGAGCGTCAGTTCTATGGCAAGAGCGTCGCCCGATGCCTGTCTTCTGTGGCCCTGGCCGCATAGAGCAGCCTCATCTCCTGTCCCTCACAGGTCACAGCTCCCTGGGGGGAAAGGTGTGCAGAACATAGACCCGTCTCTTCCCGCCTGTAAGGGTCATCTGGGGATCCCCTAAAGGACACTCAGAGTGTGAGGATCAGAGCTGGATGGAGCTGGCGGCGAGGGGGAGGGGCAGGACTCTGGGGACCACGGGGGAAGAAGCCTGAAGGCGCCCCCTTGCCTTATGTGGGGGGCTTCAGCCCCGCTGGTGGCTGTCAGCAAAGGGCGCCACCCTCCTGCTCAGTCACTCCCAGAATCGCGCTGACAGCAGCAATAGTGGATGGAGGGCTGGGGGGAGGGGGCGTCTGCAGTGCTCTGTCCCGTAGGACCCCTGTGGTGTGGCGAGGTCTCTCACCACTCGTCTGTAGGATGGGAATAGCAGTGCCACCAGCTTCCAAGGGTCGTCAGAGGGCCTGACATCAGCACACAGCCCACACACGTCTGCCAGCGTGGTGGTTCCAGGGACGCGTGAATCCCAGTTCCGTGGGGCGCATCAGCGTGACACAGAGCTAGAGCAGCAGGTTGGCTTCAGGTTGTATAGGTGCTGATCGGCAAGATGGGCAAAAGCCAGGGCAAGAGGCTCTGGGCGCCCAGGAGAGGCGTCCACCCTGTAGGTGTATTCAGGGCAGGCTTCCTGGAGCAGGCGGCTGCTGAGCGGAGTCCTGGGGGTTGAAGGGAGCAGGCAGATGCTGAGCAGCACAGGAGGCCCAGCGAGGGCTGCAGGTGTGCCCGCTGCTGTTCCTAGTCTGTGGGATACGAGGAGCGTGGAGAGACTTGGGAGCCTGCAGGGAGACACGATGGCAAGGGTCGCGTGGAGCCCGGGGGGCAGTGGGGAGCGCTGGGAAGGGCTGCACATCAGACTGAGCTGTAGCAGGTCCACGCCGACACTGGGGGGTGGGGTCCCGGGCCTGGGGGGCGGCCATCTGGAGGGGAGGGGTCTCAGCCCTCAGCGCCAGGGCACCACAGTGCCCTCTGGTCTTTAGCTTCCCTTTGCTGGGATTTGTAACGGATCACAGGTGTCTTGCAGCATGGCAGGCTGTCTTCCAGGCTCTGCTAATGCTGATGTCCTCTCTCCCCAGGTTGGCCTCAGCCGTCTCATCCAGGCGGCCAGACCTGGGCTTGTTCTGCCTCGATCGGCTGTTGTCTCATTTGCAAGTTGCTTCCTTCCCAAATATTGAGCCCAACTCTTAGCCACGGACCTGATTCTCAGGTTCTCCTGGGATCGTAGCAGACGCTTGATCTTCGAGTGGTCCCGGCCCACTTCCTGGGTGCTCACAGAAGCCCCGGGGGGGACCAGGCTGGATGGACGGTCTCGGTTCTGAGACAGCAGAACGTGACTTTCCCAGGATCGTGCAGCAAACGCTGCAGTGGGCGTTCTACTCCCGGTCTTTTCCCAAATAAACCTCTGGACAAATCAGACACGGGGAAAATGGGAAAGAACACTTTCCGTGTGGTCTCCGCCGAGCTCTGTCCATGGCTCACGGCTTACGTCTCCATGGTGCTGTGTCACAGCCAAGGAGGCCTCACTGGGGCGTGTGAGGCTGTCACAGTCCCCCAGCGATGTCCCGGTCTCGACCTCGGCGCCTGTGCATCCGTGACCCTGGATGGCAACCAAAGGCCTCTGCAAGCAGGTGCAGCCCTGTGTGTGCGGCACCACAGACGGGGAGCGGGGGAGGGGCTGCCCACCTGAAGGGAACGTGGGGGTCTGTGATGATCAGAGGTGGGAGGAGAGGAAAAGCATTGCCACTTCTCTAAACAGTGAGAGTCCCAGCGGTTCACGGGCAGGCGGCCGTCCGGACATGGGCATCGGGTGTCCTTCCTATAGTGGACACTCTGTGGTGACGCACACAGGGCTGTACCTGTTTGTCGAGAAGGACTTTCTGTGGTGCGCTCGGCTCACGTGGACTCTGATTCTGTGGGCTGAGCGCGGCTGGCACCCACAACACTGAGTGAGGGCAGCCCAGCAGCCATGGGGCTTGGGTGCCAAGGGGTCACCTTAATGACCCAGGCAGTTTTTTGAAATGTTTATTTTAATTCATTTGAAAGGCAGAATGACAGAGAGAGAGAGGAAGACCCCTGGTTCACCCCCCCAAAACTCACAGTAGCAAGGGCTGGGCTAAGCTAACGCCTGGAGCCAGGAACTCCATTGGGGGCTAGGCCAGGCCAAAGCCAGGGGCCCAGAATTCAACGTGGGTGTCCCACGTGGGTGGCAGGAGCCCAAGAACTTGAGCCATCGTCGGCCGCCTCCCAGGGTGTGCGCCGGGAGGAAGCTGGATCGGCGGCACAGACGGGGCTGGAAGCCAGGCCCTGAGAGAAACCAGCCGCCCGTCCCCTGTCGCCACAGCACACAGCCACAACTAAGCCAGCGTCACGGTCATCTCGGCTGTAAACACTGAGCCAAAGCAACACATGGGGTGAGCATTCAGGAGCCCCCAAGGGCCGCGATCAGGGCGATTGCTCAGAGCTCCGGTCTCCTGCACGGTGCGGGCAGTGGAGTCGGCCGACTCCAGCCTGCAGCTCCCTCCCTCCTGCTGCCTGGATCTGCCCGTGACCGTGAAGCAGCCCTGGGGAAGAGATGGGCATCTGTCTCCTTGCTCTCAGGACCGGGACACCTGTAGCAACAGGACTGCTTTCCTCGGGTCAGAAGCTCGGAGCTCACAAGGATTCTGTTGGACAGCACCTGTGAGCCCCTGAGCTCTGTGCACAGCCCTGAGCGTGCTCCTCGGTCCTCCTCAGTCACTGGGGGCAGCAGGGCTGCAGGTGCAGCCACAGGAGCCCCGGCACACAGGTGGTCACAGTTGATAGGGCTTTTTAAAAAGATTGAGTTATCTGGAAAGAGTTATGGGGAGAGCGATCGATCTTCCATCAACTGCTTCACTCCCTCAGTGGCCTCAACAGCCAAGGCTGAAACCAGGAACCTGAAACTCCTCCCGGTCTCTCATGGGGGTGGCAGGGGCCCAAGCACTTGGGCCGACTTCTGCTGCCTTCCCAGGTGCATTAGCGGGGAGCTGGATCGGAAGCAGAGCAGCCAGGACTTGAACCGGCGCTCATCGGGGATGCTGGCTGTGCCTCGTGCCAGCCCATGGATTTGACTTCTACACATGAGTCAGCTTTGTTTCATTTGGCCCCGGATGGGATGGCCGCCCCTGTGTTATAGCAGAATTAACAAGGGTCCAGCAGGGCCACACAGGCAGCTGAGGCCACGTGGACCTATCGGTACAGAGCCAGGCCTGGTCACGGGCCCCCACTCTCCCGCCCAGGGTCAGCACCAGGGCTGGGCCTGCAGGCATCAGTGGGAGTGCTAACTGCAGGTGCGAAAGATAAAAGATGCAAAGAGCTCAATCCGGAGGATAAATTATATCTAAATGCAAAATTTTTAAATCAAAATTAATGCAGAAGGAATCCACGGTTAAGATCCCTGAGGCAAAATAGCACATTTTCACACCAAACCGGATTGTTCTGGTTGGTTTTCTGCTTAGATGCCTGTGCAGCTCACCGCGGCGCCTGAGCCTGCGCTGGCTGCGTTCCCCAGCAGGCTGGGGTGGTCGGCGGCCCGGGCATCCTCCATATGAGGGGAGGGCGCCCCCCTCCAGCTGCCAACCGAGCAGCGGGCTGGATTCTCGCTGGCCTGGGTGAGCGGCCGCCTCTGGAGCTGCGAGTGACCTGCAGCCCGCCCCCATGTGCGAGGCCAGTTGGGGAGGGGTGGCAGCCCCCAGATGTCAGGAGCTGCAGTGCTACACAGAGGACCGGGCGTGGCGTGCCACAGGTCCCCCCATTGCCGTGAGCAGTGGCCTACGCCCAGTGGTGCCAGGTGGGCTGAGGGAAAGGCGATTGGGCCAGAGCCCCTTGCCAGGCTGGCCCAGGCCCCCGCCCTGGTGCTGCCCTCCGCTCCAGCCTGCTCCGCGTGGTTGCATTCCACTCTGCCTCCTGCAGAGCCATCTGGCCGAACTTCTGGGTCAGTGACAGACGGGAGCTTTTGCCGAGAGCGGCCTCTTTTTACCCGGATGCCAGAGCGCTTTGTACTCTGTCCCGCCCCTCAGCAGAGGCTTCTGGGGGAGGAGAGCCAGGTGCTGCAACAATCCCACTCCCTGGGGCAGACACAGCGGCGTGGGGAGGTCTGTGCGACATGGCGCGAGCAGCAGCAAGCTTCTAGAACATGCAGCTCAGCCAGCAAAGATAGCAGGAGTCTGGGGCGAGGTTCCTTCCACAGGGAGTGTACGGGCGCTGGGCGCTCTCCCCGATTGCCCTAGACCCCAGCACTCCCTACTGTCTATATCCTGTCCACTCTGTTCCTTGTTACCTGTCTTGCTACTGCAGAGGCCGGGCCTGGCTCTCTCCTACCCCTGGGAAGCCAAGCTTTGCATCCTAGGATCAGAGCTTGTGAAAATGAGAGGGGGGAGGGGAGCCCCCAGCTCTCGGCTCCCCAGCCGCCTCTGGGGTTCAGCACGTGCCCGCTGCTCCCCCCAGCCCCCGGCCTGGGAGCCCCTCTGCAGGGGGCGCTCCCTGCCCCATCAATGCTGGATTCCATTGTGTGATTAGGCTTAGGCAGCAGGAGGTGGCTGACAGTGACCTTGTGCCAGACCTGAGCCTGGGCCTTAGGCGGCACCGAACATTTCCACTCACGCTGGCCTTCCGGGAGCCTCGGCTTCACTCACGACAGCAACAGACTCCAGGGCCTGGGATGAACGCACGTGGAGAGAAGCCGTCTGCCTTCCCAGTCACCTTTGCACCTGTCATCCGCCGCTGGGTTCTGGAAGGCTCATCACACAGCTGGAGCTGACAGATGCAGGGCTCCGGGTTCCAGGTAGACGGTGAGCGGAGTGAGTGTCAGCGGCTTTGGGATAGGACAGAGCTGGGGCCAGGTGGGGCTCGGTGTGGCCCTGGTGAGATCCCGTAGTTGTCAGCAGTGAGCCTGCTGCAGCCTCCTGCCGTGATGAGCAGGTACAGCGCCCCTCGCAGGCCGTACCCAGTCAGCGCACTCTCCGTGCCTCAGTTTCCCTTCTCCTTTCCCAGCCGCTGAGCTTTGAGAACGGCGCTCTAACCCGCAGGTCACTAGAGATCCAAGCAGAGCAGGCTCTGCAGGGGCCCTGGCCTGCCTCGTTCCGGCTGGGTGACCTCAGCTCCAGCCGTCAGTGGGCGCAGAGGTGGGAGGGGCCCCTGAGACAGGCAGTGCCCATCACGGTGGCCCGTGACCCTGCTGCTGCCCCACCTCATGGCCTTCTCCCTCCATCCGTTTCTCTCCAAGGAGGAACCTTAGCGCGCCCAGCACAGAATGACCTGGACCAGGGAAGGCGGGGTTTGTCAAAATTCACATTCCTGGGTCCTGAGTTGGGCAGTGAGGGTGCGCCCCGGAATCCACATTTTAACTGTCTGCCCGTGGTCTTAGGCCTTGTGCACGCTGGCCTGGTTCACCCACTACTGGTGGTGTTAGGGCCGACCCGGCTTGCGAGGCCTCCATGGTTCCCCCCTGGCTTCCCGTAGCCCGTGAGTGGGCTGGCTGAGCTCAGGGCTGATGGAGCTGACCTTGGGGGTCATGAGGACCTCCTGCCCTCAACTGCTCTCTGGATTCGAGCCTCAACTTTTGAGATGGGCAGAGAAGAGCAGCTGGGGGGGGGGGGGGATGCGGTGTGGGCTTGTGTCAGGAGTGAGCAGGGAGAAGGCGTTTCCATGTTCAAGGTCTTGCTGTTGACCAGGAAGTCCCCCTTGCTCCATTACTTAGGTGCTTTTCTGCCAATTAATCACTTGCCAGGAGCAGGCGTGCTAGCCTGGAGGTTAAGATGCCCACGTCCCACATTCAAGTGCCGGGTTCGAGTCCTGGCTCCGGGTCCTGGCACCAGTGCAGACCCTGGAAGGTTGTGGAGCTGGCTGTAGTCATCGGGTCCCTGCACCCACGTGGGGGACCTGGATTCCATTCTCGGCTGCTGGCCCGCCCCGTGGGTGTTTGGGGGGTGAACCAGAAGGTGGGAGACCACTTTGTGTCCTTCTGCCACTTTCATAAAAATACAAAGTTGATACTTGCCAGAAATCCAGGAAGGCTAACGATGCACAGCGCGAACTCCGCCTTTCCACTGCCTGCCAGGCGGGTCCCGGTGCCTGCCGAGGCCTTGAGCCCAAAGCCCCGGCTCTGTGTCATGCAGGAGGGTGGGATGGGGAGAGGGGCTCAAAACCTGTTTGCGCCAAATGGACACAGCAGTTACCATAAGGAGCGGATCCCAGGAGGATGGGAGAGAAGGGGAAAGAGCATCACTTTCCCACTGGGGGCCTCGGGGCAGCCGGTTCTCATTATCTGTGAATTCTGTGTTTGGGAATTCACCTGCTCAAAAAAGCACTTGTCTCCCCCAAAGCGATGCTTGCGATGCAGTCACTCAGGCCCCAAGCAGCGAAACCAATCCATCACCCTATGGCGCATGTTCCCGGCCTCCCTTGGAGGCCCTGAACCGAGACAAAGCCCAGCGGCCCCGAAGGATGCAGAATCAGTGTTCCAAACCTCACCTCCGCGCTCCACTGTGCCGCATGGCCTCTGCTGGAACCTTCTGGAAAGAGGAGCAGGAAATCTCCATCGCAGCTGCCTAGTGGCCGAGAGGTAGACTACGGTGTGCACGGATGGGCCCGGGGAGACAGAATGGATGCCAGCTTGGCGATCGCCCCCGAGTGCTAGTCCACCGTGGTGCTGCCCCTTGGCGGGAGGGCAGGTGGCACACATCCGTGGGGGAGGGGTCTCGTTTCCCAGAGGGGAGTGGTGTAGTCTTCCGTGGCTGCCATCCTGTGTCCTGCTCCGTGGCTCCCTGTGAGCCGTCTTCCTGTGGCATCCTTGCGTCTTCGGGGGAAAGGTTTCCTGTGCAGTCCCAGGGCCCTGCTCCTGCAGAAATGAGATGAGCAGCTGAGGGAGCTGCCGTGGGCCATGATTTAGAGCCAGCATCCCCACGTGCAGGCTGAGCCTCCACTTGCTCATCTGTGAAATGGGGGCGCATCAGCCACTCCCAAAGCTTCAGCACGGATGCACCGGAGCAGGGGCTCTCAGCACCCACCTGTGAGTCATCCTTGGGGTGTGTGGGGGTGGGGGGCGTCCCAGAGGTCCAAGCGCATCTGCGGCTGTCACTGCTCCCCCACCCCGCAGATGACGGGCTGGCCTGGCAGGTGTCTTGAGGAAGTGGAGGGTTCCGACCTTGCCCATGGGAGGCCAGGACTCCACGTGTAAAGGCCTGGAGCCTCGAGGGGCATGGCTGGTGGCAGGAGTGGCAGAGGCCGAGAGGCGGGCGCAGGGCTGCGCGGGGAGCTGGGCCTGTGCCCCCCTGCTGGGGCCGGAGCACTGAGCCAGCCATGCCCGCTGCTCACCCAGGTCATCGCGGGCCTCTGCATCAGGGAGCCCTCAGGGACCCCGCTTGTCACACCTGCCATTTCTGCAGTGTTCGCTTTACATCGGAAGGAAAACTTCCATCCTGCAGGAACCGCTGACCGGGCTAACTGCTTTCTGCCACAGCCTTCTACACGCAGGTCAACCTGCAGCCTCGGGCGGCTTTACCTCGCCAGAGCACGGCCACGGTCGTCCGCAGTCCCCAGCCGCCCCCCGGGAAACGCTGGGTAGGAAAGCAGACCACCAGACACGACACCATCTCGCTCAGCCCCCCGCAGGCTGGCTCAGCTCCCAGAGCTGGCGAGGGGCAGCCCTGGGGCCGAATCCTGACTGCAGGGCTCTGGTGCATGGGACGGTAGATGATCCCCAGAGCACTGGGCACTCCTGCCCCGCCTGGAACTGTCCTGGCCCTAAAGAACGTGCCCTGTGGCCGGCCGGGGTTTGAGGGACTGTGTCTGGATGATCTCTGTCACACCCCCAGCACTCACTGTGACCACATCTGGAGTGAGGATGTATATTAAAGATTTATTTGAGAGAGAGAGCTTACATCAGCTGGTTCACTTCCCTAATGGCTGCAATGGCCCGAGCTGGCCAATCCAAAGCCAGGAGCCTGATCTCCCATGCAGGAGCCCAAGCACTTGGGCCATCCTCCATTGCTTTCCCAGGCCACCAGCAGAGAGCTGGATTGGAAGAGGAGCAGCTGGGACTTGAACTGGTGCCCATATGGGATGCCGACACTGCAGGCAGAGGCTTAGCCCACAACGCCACAGCGCCAGCCCCTGGAATGAGAGTCTTTAGGTCAGTCAGGGTTGTCCCACCCCAACATGACTGGTCTGTAAGAGATCAGGGCGCAGGGAGGTAGTGGGTGGCTGTGCAGTGCAGCCCAGGGAGCTGCTGGACTTGGACAAGGGGCCACCTGGGAGCTGCCCCCACTTCCTCTGAGCTCAGCTGTTCCCCAACCCGGCAGAGGCGGGTGGGGGTTGCATTCAGAAAGGGCCTGCATTTTACACATTGCATCACTTCTCCGGGAGTCCCCCTGGTAGCTCCAGCTGCCGTACGCACCTGCAGAGGGAGAAACTGAGGCACGGAGGGGTGATGGGTCAGGGGTCACAGGGCTTGCACTACCCAGGTCCGTGGGACTGCAGGGCCAGCCCTCTCGACTGTGGGGCAGGAGTGGAGATGGCCGTGGCCACTCTGTGTCTGTGGGCATGGTGGTACCCCGGCTCCAGGGTGTCCCCACGTCTCGTGTCTCATGGGCTAGAAACCAAGTCCTGCTGCAGTAGCACTGAGAGGTAATTGGGCCATGAGGGCTCTCCTCTCTCTCCCTTCTTCCATCTCTTTCCTCCCCTCCTCCTCTCTCCCTCTGCCCCTCTCCCCTACTGTCCCACTCCCTGCATGGGATGACTGGAAGAAGGCCCTGACCATGAACTTGGCCATGTCCAGGGCTGAGAGAGAGAGGAACCGCTGTTCTTTCCAAGCCGCCCAACCCGTCTGCAAACAGACACGTGGCCGTCAGGGGTCTTCCCAGCAGCCGCTGCACAGACCTGCACGAGGGGGTCAGAAGAGCCCCCTCCCCTGCCTGTCCCAGGATTTCCCCACTTCCTCTCCTCTCCACGGCGTGCCCCCCCCGAAGCCACCTGCTGGGGAAATCGGCGCTCACGTGAGCTGAGGGGACGTGGTGTGGCCACTGTGTCCCTGTGTCAACATCAGCAGGGTGGGCGCTCGTCCCCTGAGGATGAGTGTAAGTGCCGGGAGCGACACCACAGGGGAGGGGCGAAGGCAGAGCTGGCACCTGGGCAGGCACATCACAGGTGTTTGCTGCCGCTTGCTTCTGATTGGTCTCCCTGTCCCCTGATCTTGGGCGAGGATTCTGCACGCGCAGGGAGAGAGTGAAGCAAAGACAAGAACAGGCTCACGTAGCAGGTGGTCCTCGTTTCTCTCCCGTGGAGTGCGCTCTAGGCTGTCAGAAAGCCAGGCTCCCGCGGGGGTGCGCAGGGGAGCGGGGGTGGTGGTAAGTGCCACGAAAAGATGGAGACGGGGCCCTGCTCCTGGGCAGGTGGAGGAGAGAGTCCACGAGGGGCCTGGGGAGGTGACGGCTGAGCTGAGGGTGAATCGGAACAGTCGGCAGCTTGGAAATTCGGGTGAAGAAGGACCAGCAAGTGCAAAGGGCCGGGGGCAGAAATGGACTTTGTGTGGCAGAGGGGAGCACGGAGAATCGGGAGACCAGGAGGAAGCAGGCTGTGAGGCCTCTCTGGGATTTATGCTACCAGCCGTGGCAGCCACCGCACAGTCAGAGGGGCCGGGGAGTCTGAGGACCTTCCCAAGTCGGGCAGGAGGTCTGGCGTGGGCCAGGCTGCCCCGCTGCCCACTGTCTTGTCACCCCACAGTCTCAGGACTGCTCCCATGGCTGCCCGTGTTCCAGGCAGGGGGACAGGTGAGGGTGGCTGTTGACTCCATGGAGCAGACAGGACTCCAAGGGCGGGAAGAGGCCAGGAGCCCCACTGGGACGGGTGGAGGAGAAATGGCAGGCCCAGTGCTCAGGCGCAGAGCAGAGGCGGGGCAGAACACACTGAGGACAGCGCTGGCCACTGGGGGGGAGCAGGGGTCAGGGAGCCCAGGTCTTCAGTATCCTAAGGGAAAAGGGGCACTATGGCCCTCTGTGTTAGGAATGGTACGTGCGCCCTCTTGTGGCAGTTCGGAGAGGCACCTACATCCTCCTGCCACACGAGGAGGGGGGGCAGGTCTCGGACAAGCAGGGGCCTTGATCCCCTCCCTGCCTCCTGCTGGGTCCTCGGGGCCTGGAAGGGGGTCCATGGGGGAATGGGCCAACCCCGACTGGGTACTTGCAGGTGCCAGGTGCTGCCTTCCTGGGCTTCCTGGACAGTGCTAGAGGGAGGTCCTGTTCATATGAGGTCATTTGTCCCATGGTACTGGGATGGGTACTGGGATGGGAACTGGACCTGTGCCAGCCTCACATATACCTCCCTGGATTTGGGGACCATAGGGCACTCCCCTAAAGGTTGCACCTGGGGTTCAGCTGCATTGATTGTGAATTATACTTGTATTTTAAAAAACGTTTTACCTTCCATCCACTGGTTCACTCCCCGAATGCCCATATAGCCCAAGGCTGAGCCAGGCTGAAGCCAGGAGCCAAAAGCTCCATCCGGGTCTCCCATGTGGGTAGGAAGGCACCAAGCACTTGCGCCATTATCTACTGCTCTCCGGTGCATTAGCTGGGACCTGGATGGGCGGCAGAGGTGGGACTCGATCCCAGAGACCCCCCATGGGATGCAGGCCCCCCAAGGGGTGGCTTAACCTGTGTCCCGCCATGTCCCCACCCCTCGACTTGGCCTATTTTTAAAAAAACCTCAGCTTTGTTTTTGTTTTTTTAAACCTGGGGCTTCAGGGGCCGATGGGTGGAGTCTGGGAGTGGCTGACCTTGAGGGTAAAACGCCCTGCCCTCTGCTCGTGTCCTTTGGCAGAGGCAGGAGAGGCCCTCAGGTGGGCAGGGCGCTGGGCTCCAGAGGCGCGGAGGAGGCCGCCGTCCGTGTTTCCCGCGGCGTTCCTCCGGGCGCTGGGAGGGAGCTGTCGCACGATGTTTGTCACCGAAGCGCGTCTGGGCCCTGCTGCTGTGATGGGCGCACGTTCTCCGTCTTTGTCTTCTGCCTTTGTCGAGCCCCGGGAACCTCTTGCTGGTGACGCCTGCTCGGGGCCTCTCACAGGTGGGGGAGGCCGAGACCTATATTACAGATTTTAAAAAGCCAAACAGGGATATGAGAACTGTGGTAAGTTTTACCTATGTCCCAGTAACGCTGCTCATATGAAATCCAGGGATCCTGCCTGAAAATGTGGCGCCAGACACCATCAAAGTCTGGTCGGGGATTCTGACCACGTGGCCCACACTGTCACGGGGCGCCCAGGGGCGGACGCCGCCTGGGTGCTGGTTGCGCACAGACAATGAAGCCTGCGGCGTGTCCCCAGTTCTGAGAGCAGAGACGGAGGGCTGCCCCACTTCGGGGAGCAGGTGCATCTGGAGGGCGCCCCGGGGCGGGGCCGGGGGCAGTGGAGAGCAGCTGAGGACAAGGCCACGGTACTGGGCTTGGTTCCTCGTGCTGTGGCCCACGTGCTGAGCCTGACAATCCCCAGGCCTTGCCCCACGTTCTGGGGGCTGTGCCCTCACTCACCACCAGTGGTCAGAGTGTGGCTCTGCACGTGGTCTCTGTTCCTGCCGCCCCCAGGCTGTGTGGCTCTGGGGGACTCTCAGCTTCAGAGTGGAGGGATGCCTGTTCCTTCCTCGGTGGCTGCAGGAGTGGGTAGGGTTGTGCAGCCGTCACTGGGGCTGGGCCTGGGAGTGCTTGGCACCCTCACTTGACCCTGCCTGGGTGCCTGGAGGAGGCGGCCCATCCCGGAGGGCTTTCGGGAGCAGAGCAGACTTCCCCAAGGTTCAAATCGCGATGGGAGGCCGTGCACAATCAGGGATCGGCCTGCTCTCAGCTGAGGGCCCCGGCTCCCGGCTCCCGGCTCCCAGCTCGGCCCCGTGGGCCAGCTCGTCTCCACTCACCCCTCCTCCCCTCGCAGCAGCTGTCCCTCTGCAAGGCCTCCTTATCTCTGCACTGAGCAGGTGGCCCTCCGTTGCTGGCCTCACTGCCCCACCCGCTGTGCAAACACAGCCACACTCTGCAGGCCGGCCCCGCCTACCGCCTGTGTTTATAAATAAAGCTTTATTGCAACCCAGTCAAGGCGGCTGATTTACTTGTTACTACCCAGCTGCAGCGTTGTCAGGTGACGGAGATGGTGGCAGGCTGGCAGTTTATCCAGGGCAGAGACCACTGAGGGGCTGGTTGAAGGTCACCCGCTGTCTGATCTTCCCGCTGCTGGGACCCGGCCGTGGGCCTGACCTGGAGGTACAGAGGTGCCTGGTGACTCCGCATGTGGCCAGGAAGCCCCGAACCAGGTGGCTGAGACCATCACACGCTCCTTAAGGGCCCAGTGTGTGGGCAGGGCCCACCCCTGGGGCATGCGGAGGGCAGGGGGCAGGAGGGAAACTGCCCCAGTGCGGCCGTCTGGGCCGGCAATGGCACGCCTGCCCGACTCCTCACCCAAAGCCATGCCTCCGGCCTCTGTGTGAGAGCTTCAGGCCTGTAAATGTTAGCATTCGCAGCTCAAATATCACGCAGGCTGCACAGCTCCACAGGCTGCTGGCTTGTAGTTTCTGAACAGAGGTCCCTGACGCTCTGCCCGGTTTGAAATCACCACGAGTCCGATGCATACGTGTGGCACCGCACGGGCACCACACCACTCAGGTCTCGGGCCAGAGCTAGGGGACAGGGTGGGTGGCACACAGCATGTGCTAGGGGGCTTGGCTCCCGTGGCTAACGCAGCCAGAGACCCTGGGCCAGAGACCCTGGGATGCCACTAACCTGGCTCAGGCCAAGTTCCAGGGCCTCCGTGTGGGGGCAGCCGAGGCTGAGTGTCAGCCTGGTGTCAGCCAGGAGGCCGCGGGGGGAGGGTCCAGGAGGCTGGCGGCCGGCAGTGGCGGGCACGGCAGGGGTGGAGCGAGCCAAAGCCCAGCGTGAGGCCTGAGATGCCCACTGGGTTTGGCCTCTGCAGACCCCAGCAGCCAGGCGGTGCCGGCTTCACCGAGGCCCCACCTTACCCGCAGCCCAGCCACTCTCATCTTTGAGGCCTCCTCACCAGCGCCCCCCAATATGGCTTCTCCAGACTTCTAGGAGTTCCTTAATCCCATCAAGTTGACCACACAAAATTAACCCTCAGACACCTGGAGCTACAGACGCCCTGGTAAACCAACCCCCCACTGCAGGGTGCAAGGCTGCGCTCAGGGTGTGTGCTGTGCAGCCCCGGACGCTGGAAGTCATGGGAACAGGCTTCAGACTCGGATGGGTCCGGCCCTGCGCTCTTCACATTGCCTTGCTGAGCCTCAGTTTATCCATCTGGCAAATGGGGAGGCTGAAGCTCACCGTGAACCATGACGGCGCCAAGGCCGGGGCTCCGGGGCTGAGCCGGGAGCAATGGAGTGGGGGGGGGGCTGGGGCATCTGTGCGTGCAGCTGAGCGCTATTAGGGGCCTGCAGGTGGCCCGTCTAGGAAGCAGGTTCTTTCCTCGTTTGTCGCCTCACCTTGCACCCTTCCCTCGGATGGACTTGGCACGGGCTGAGCGTGGTGGAATACGCACATAGCGCAGAGCCCGGCGTTTGACAATGGCAGGCCGTGATGGGAAGGTGATCAGTCGTCCAGGAGGGGTGGGCTCGCGCCAAGCTGGGCAGGAGGAAGATTCCAGGGCGCTCTGGGTAAGCTGTAAGAGCGGCCTGAATGGGGGCTGGGAGTGAGGCCTGTGGCTTGGCCCCCCAGCGGTCACTTGGCGAAGTCTGGAGATATTTGTGCCTTAAGCTTGGGGAGCTGCTGCTGGTACCTGGGGGTGGGTCCACAGGGTCAGTGCAGTCCACAGGGTCAGCAGTGCCCACGTGGAGGCCTCTCGGCAGGGCAGAGCAGAGAACAGACGTGCAAATGGCCTGTTGCAGCTGGAGGCAGTGTCGGAAGGGCAGCTTTTGGGGAGTGCTGACTGCAGAGGAGCACTGCCCCACCCACTGCTGTCACCAGGGCCTGCGATTGGTGAGTGCCGAGGAAGGGGCGGGCCCATCAGCCAGCCTGGCCGCCTAGGGGTCAGGAGCTGGTCCTGGGGGACAGACAGCCTGGGGCCATCCAGGGGCAGCACAGTGCACACTCCGGCATCAGCCGCCTCGCTCGCCGTCTGCTGATATCTGGGCCCCCCTGGGTCCCAAGGCCACGTGTGCTAGACAAACTTGAAGGATGAGCTATGGCCCCCTCTCAGCACTGCTGCAGGACAAGGCACCACCGTGGCCTCAATCAGCACCGTTTACCTGCCGGGTCCACGGCCGAGAAGCCCAGGCGGCCACAGCAGACTTGGCTCAGGGCCTCACAGGCTCCCAGCAAGGTGCGGGCTGGGCTGAGCTCTTGCCTGGGAGCTGGGGGAAGGGACCCCATCCAGGCACGTGCAGGCTGTGGGCAGAACCCGGCTCCAGCGGCCGCGGGGCTGTGGCGCCATTCCCCTGCTGGGCGTCCTCAGACGCTGCTCTCTGCCCAGGCCTGCTGGGAGCCCGTCCTCAGGGGCCGCTCCACCCCAGCCCCTTTCTCCGGCTTCTTCCCCATCAGCCAGGGCTGTTCCCTGCTTCCCTGAACCATCAGCTGTGCCATCTGCTGTAGACCGGGACCGGGGTCCCCTCAGCTTCATGGGCCTGGCTGAGAGGGGTTGGGGGGCAGCCTCGGGGGCCATGCACAGCCCCTGCCCAAGTCCTGAGGAAGAGCGAGATCTTGACGCAGCCTCCCATTCGCACCACGACCTCAGCCGCCGGCTCGGGTCGCACTGCCGCAGGCGGCTCAGGCGGAGCCAGGTGCTGGGGCCTCGACCCCGCTCTGCTTGGCTCCACCTTCCCGGCCTCGGTTCCAGCCCCGGCCCTGGACTTCCCAAGGACGTCTGGCTCGGGGTTTCTGCCTTGTTGCGTGTGGCCTCTGCCCAGCGGGTGCATGCTGCTCCCTGGCTGGTGGCGGCTCCGCTCCGTGAGGTCACCAGGGACCCAGCCTCCTG
Source organism: Oryctolagus cuniculus (assembly GCF_964237555.1). NCBI lineage: Eukaryota > Metazoa > Chordata > Mammalia > Lagomorpha > Leporidae > Oryctolagus > Oryctolagus cuniculus. The sequence goes on along the minus strand of NC_091442.1, from coordinate 9,766,972 downwards.
CCTTCCTCGTCCACATGTCCGCCATCCCTGGCTACATAGCAAAGCACCCCAGGCTGAGTGGCTTGGAGCAGCGCATGCCTGCTGTGGCCTGACCTCGGGGGTCCCCTGCGTCGAGGCCTCCTGGGGGGCTGCAGTGCCATCTCAAGGCCGGGTTGTGGAAGGATCTGCCTCCGGGTTCACGCGGCTGCTTCGGTGCCGTACAGCTTACGGGATTGAGGGTCTCGGCTCCTTGCTGGCTGTTGCTGGCCTCCGTTCCTGGCCTGGAGTCCCTCGCACATGTGCCCTGTGCCTCCAAAGCCAGCAAGCCAAAAAGGAGAGAGACACTCAGTCCAGACAAAACAGAAGTCACAGTCCCTTGGGTATTCTTGGCAGTGACGTCATCACTTTTGCCCTGTCCTGTTGGTCAGCGGCAAGTCTGGAGCTGCAGCCACCTTGGCAGGCAGGAGTCGCCAGCATGTGAGTGCTGGTAGGGCCTTGTCGGGGCCAGGGTCAGACACTGCCCCCCACAGTAGCACCCTTGGGGACCCCCTGGGGCCCCTGACAGCAACGGCCTGGCTGTCACTAGCACCTCCCGGTGGCGGGGTATGGGGAGAGCCGGCGAGGGTGCCCCTCCTTTCAACACACAACCCAGACCTTGCAGGGGCCTCTTCGTGCGCCCCACACTGGCCAGCCCCAGCAGTCTCCACCGCTCCCGGGCCCTGCCGTGGGGGCTGGGGTCAGGGCTCACGCTCCCCTTTGTGCTGCGTGGGCAGTGGCCCCGCCTTCCTTGGCTGCAGGCTTCCCCGGGGTCTGGGCGAGGGCAGGGTACCTAGAACCTGCTGTACAGCTTGGCTAGATACTGAGTGGCCTGTGCAATGTGTATGAAGTATTGTCCAGGGAAGTATGTGAGCGCAGACAGACTCCACCCAGAACAGCATCAGGACTGGCCTGGCCACTTCAGCGGCAGATTTTACACCCAAAGACAGCCCGTCACCGTCTCGCACCCCGCGCTTTCTTACAACCTAAAGGAGCCCTCAGCCCCCCGAGGCGGGCGCCTGGTTCCCTCCCCTCGGACGTGGGCCAGTCTTGGGGATTGGCTTCGAGTCCCTAGAATGTGCCAGGAGGGCTGCCCTGTGCCTCTCCAGGTCACAGTCTGTCCTCCGCCCGGGGGACCGTCTGTCTGGGGACACTCGCCCTGGGAAGCCGGCCACCGGGCTGTGAAGACGTTCCCATAGCCCACATGGACCGGAGCCACCATGCCGCCGCCAGCCCTGGGAAGGAACAGGCCCTCAGACGGGCCAGCCCCAGACGTCCTGGAGCAGAGACAAGCTGTGCCAGTGTGTCCTGCCCGCCCGCATTCCTGCCCCACAGCATCAGCAAGCAGAATACACAGTTGTTTCATGCTCCTGGTATTTGGGGTAATGTGCTACACAGCCACAGCAACCGGAGCTGCGTCCCTGGGGCGGTGACATTTAAGCAGCGCCTTCGAAGATGACGAAGCATCAGCCAGGCAGAGAGAACGGAGGGGTGCAGGGGGAGGGGGCGCCGTGCAGGGGAAGAACCTTCCAGGCAGAGGAAATGGCCTAGGCAAAGGCCCTGGGGCAGGCGCGAGCTCTGTGATTGCAAGAGCAGGCCAGCCTGCACAGCTGAGCTCAGACCCGGGTGGTTGGTGGTGTGGCCTTGGTGGTGTGGCCAAGGCGGCGAACTTCAACTTTCCTCTTCCCTGGGGGGGGAGGGAGAGGGGAGCAGTGCAATCTGAAGTGGGCTTTGATTTTTCTAGAGTCCTGGAGGCTCAGAGTGGAGGGATGATGGCGGGGGCGGGGGCAGGGGCAGGAGAGGGGCCGTGGCCGTGGAATGATCTGCCCGAGGCCACGTGATTGACAGTGTGGCCATGGCCGTGGCCATGGACGGAGAAGGAAGTGGCCTGATTTGGAAGCAGGGACAAGGGAGGAAGACCCGGGGTTCTGAAGAGGAGAAAGGGTCAGGAGGCAGCAGCATCCCCGCCGCGGGCTAACACTGCTGTTGTCGGACAGCTGCCCGAGCCTTGCCTTAGCACTCATGGCGGCTGTGGCTGGCTAAGGGCTGGCTGAGTGCTGTCCGGTGCCGCGCGGCAGACAAGGCAAAGCCCTGCTCAGATCCCGTCACTCAGAGACACTGCGACTCGCGTGGGCCCCGAGACCACAGCCACCTCTCAGGCCAGCATCCCCAAGGTTGGGACGTTGGGGCAGTGTCTGGGGGCTGGCAGGGGCAGGTGCCGGTTGAAGACTCTGGGAGTCGGTGGCAGAGGTGGAAGAATCGTAACTGCCGTGACCTGCTGAAGCGGCTTACACAGATGACGTCACTCTCCTCCCGGGGACATGGGCGGAATGTTAGCAGTCACCTCCGTGTCCCGGGAGGAAGTGCACCAGATGCCTGCCAACATGCCCCACACCGGAAGGGCTGGAGGCAGGATTCGAACTCGGGTCGCTGATTCTCTAGCTGGGTGCCTCCGTTCTGCTCAGGACTGCCCGGAGTCACTGTGGCCGAAGGTTGGGGCCACTTGGGACACTGCAGCCCTTGCTGGCAGATGGGTACCTGGTGAGAAGGAAGTAACCAGCAGGTGCTCATTGAGTGCCCAGGTCTTAGCTCTGTTCTCAGCCTCTGTGCCACCCTGAAGGCGCTGTCCCTTGTAGAAGGTTTCAGAGGACCGGTGCTGTACATGTGTGCATGCGTCTGTGTGTGTGTGCACGAGTTGTCCACCTCCGCTCGGAAACCCACAGACTCGGACCTCGCTGTCTGTCTACGCTGAGTCCAGTTCCTCTCCACAGTCCCCAGATCCATCTCCCATGGGTGCCAGAAGGAGAGGCGCCTGGCTGTGGCCGGCGGGCTGAGGGAGACTGCCCCCGGATCCCCCGCTCCAGCCGCCTCGGGGTTGCCCTCCAGTCTGGCACAGAGGCCGGAGTGAAATCATCGACGCCGCAGTGCGGGAACTCCCCTCCGTGGTGTCTGTGGCCAGAAGTGTCTCCCTCCCGGCCCCTGGTGTCCTGATGAAGTCAGACGGCCTGGGCTGGGGATTCGGTTACAGGTAATTGCCTTGCGGACTGACGCATGCAAAACAAATCTTTCTGGAGCCTGGAGCCCTGGCAGTGTGCACTGCTGCGGGGCCACCAGGAGAGGGCAGCAGTGAGGCTACCACGGGAGCCAGCAGCCGCCACTTGGGTTTCCTGTTGCATAGGGCCCTAGCACACGTATCGCGTGCACACACACACACACACACAGGGAGGACTGGGGTGCTGAAGGCGGGGTGCATCTGGCTGTACCTGACTTTTAACTCCAGGGCCATGAGAGAGGGGGCTGGGCAGGCCTGGGTCGCGGGGCACCACCCTCCGCAGGCCCCGGGGCGGCGCAGCCTGGCGTGTGGTTTCCACGCTCACGCAGAGAGCAGATCCGGCAATCGCAGGGCCCCCTGCCAGGGCGGCGGTGAGTCACTTTTTCCGATAGCCGTCCGCTGCCCGTCTGCTCCCTGGAGCTGTGGTTGCTCTGGGTGGGGGCACAGAGCCTGTCTGGGGGGGTGGGGCAGCCCCCAAGCCTGGGGTTAAGGGAGCCAGCTCCTTCCCTCTGGCCAGGAGAGAGTAGAGTGCAGGGACCCCCTGCCCCGCCAATCCAGACCAAAAAAACTAAATGTGATCATTGAACAGTAGGGCCTCTCCATTCACAAAGAGGATAAAAGCCACGTTCCCACAAGGCCCTAGGTGGCATAGCCCTACCTGGCACACACAGGAATGCTGGCCTCTGTCCGTGGGCCACCTCCTCAGGGAAGCCCTCCAGGACCACACTTTCTGCGACGCTGTCCTCATAGCTGTCTCCTGAGCTCTGGCGCTGTGGTGTGTGTGAGTGCGCGGTGCACAGCCACGTACCGTTTGCCTGTTGGCTGCTGTTTCCCCCGCTGAGACACCATTCCCGTGGGAGTCTCCTTGGCTGTTACATCCTCAAGCCTGGGACACAGCCAGGGTTGAAGGTGTGGATGAGGGTTGGGCACGCAGCACATAATCCAGGAGAAAGAATCGAGGCTGGGTCGCGGGGGCCACGGTGCCAAGTCGTTTGCTTCAGGCTTGGGGGGGTCACTTGGGGAGGTGCCCGTCTTGCCCCCGGGGGGGTGAGATTTGGTGAAACTCTCCGTGCTGGGAGAGCAGTGCGCCGAGGGAGGGCGTCAGGTCTGGCTGTTTGAACCCCAGCCTGCTCCCTCCTCGCCTGGCCGCCCAGGGGAGTGAGCCGGCCCTCCGAGCCCGTCTCCACACTGAAGACTGGAGCCGGAGCTGACACCGCTAACCGCCTCACAGAGACATCCGGAGTGGGCAGGGTTCGGGTCACACAGCCGACCCGTCCGACCCCCAAGCCAGGCACTCAGCATTCCTGCAGTCGTAGCTTTAGGAGGGCTCTGCTGTGTGAGGGGCTGTGTGCTCTAGGCCAGGTTGCTTACCCTCTCTGGGCCCCGCAGCTTCCCGTGGACATGAGAACCCCGGGTCCTCCCAGCTCCCCGTGTTGCATGCTGGTGGTGCAGGCCCCCTCCCCGCGTTGCATGTGCATGCTGGTGCAGGCCCCCTCCCCGTGTTGTGTGCTGGTGGTGCAGGCCAGCTCCCCGCGTTGCCTGCTGGTGCTCCCTGCATTGCCTGCTGGTGGTGCAGGCCCGCTCCCCGCGTTGCCTGCTGCTGGTGCAGGCCCGCTCCCCGCGTTGCGTGCTGGTGCTCCCCGCGTTGCATGCTGGTGGTGCAGGCCTGCTCCCTGCATTGCGTGCTGCTGGTGCAGGCCCGCTGGGGCTTCCCCCCGTCTGCTCTTCTCTCTTAGATCTTCATCTGGTTCCTAGGAATCTTGTAGCATAGATTGAAAAGTAAGAAAAAAGATCTAGTTAGCGGGTCAAGAAGCGAAGACCCAAAGTAGCCAAGTGTGTGACCTCGGGACCCAGGGGCTCTGCGGATCCCGGCTTTGTGCCCCCAGGGAGGGGGGTGCGGAGAGCTCCGACCGGCCTGCTGAGCCAGAGCACCCTGTGCTCACCAGTGCCCTCTGGTGGTGGTGAGGACACCGGCCGTGATGCGGGGCTGGGTTTGGCACTGGGACTGACCCCTCCCCCCAAGAGAGTCCCAGAGCTGAGATGATGGGGGTGGGAGGGAGGAAGCAGGGCTGAGGGGCGTCACTGGTTTATCAAAAATGGGAGAGGTGTTCAGGCACCTCCGGGGCCCTGGAGGTGATGGAGCAGCCCGGCGGTCAGCTCACCTGGCCTCAGGGGCCGCACAGTGGACGGCCCAGGCTCTGCAGGCTGCCCACCCACTCCTGGATCAGAGCAGCACAGACCAGACGCCGAGGCCACGCGCGGCTGGGCTCCACGGCGGCCCCGGGCCACAGTGTGCCGACCGTGGGGACAGCCAGCCGGGGCTGCCCTCCCACCGTGGTCACTAGGGGCTCACGCGTGGCTTCGTGCGCTGGTGCCCTCCTCGGGGTAACTGGTCTCCACTTTGCTCACCGCTGCCGCGCTCCGCGAGTGGGGAGCTGTTTGTGGTTCTGCTACTGCACTCTCGCCGGGCCAGCGGGGCTCCATCAGCGGTCTCCTGGTTGCTCATTCTCCGGGAGTCCCTGCCAATGCACGTGCTGTGTGCACATGGGCACATGCATGCCGAGTTAGACATACGTGCATACATGCCGAGGAATGTGCAATTGTAAACACGAAGCTGCTCGTGGCCTGCGCCCAGCGCGGGCAACGGTTCTGTTTCAGATCATATCTGCTGGCCTCATCCAGGGAGACCCGTCACTTCCTGTGGTTCGGGAGCACCTCCTCCAGGCTGGCCGCAGGCTTGCGATACAAGGCCCAAGCTGGCATCAGATTTTCCACTAGATGGGCCGCATTCCCCAGGGGCCAGCTTGGAGAGTTCCTGCTCTCAGAGCGTCAGTCAAGGGCAGGACTGCGGGAAGAAACCACGGGCTGATGTGGAACCGGGGCGCTGGGGTCCAGGGCACCGGGCGTCCTCCCAGCCTCATCGGGAAGGTATTTTTTCAAACCTTCGAGCCTAATTGAGATGATGAGCAGCACTTGTAGGTGTTCCGTCCACGCTCCCAGATACGAGCTTTGAAAACGATGAAGCAATGGAAACGGGCCTGGGTTATTCTAGTTACAATCCATGAAACGAGACTCGGCTTCTGTGGTTGCCCGGGAATCGAGGAGAGCGCGAACCAGTGGGAAGGGTTGATCATAGGGGTT